>NC_140944.1:128628607-129208607 GCF_014529385.1 Adiantum capillus-veneris
TGTTAAGTGAGTTACCTAAGTGAGGTTTATTTTCATATTTTGTTTGGACTTTTACTATGCAAGATAGAGAGAGAGAAAGAAAGATAAGAGGAGGGAGGTAAACATATCTTACCACAAAAAAACTTTCCAAATAGTACTGTCTTAGAATCTATTTTCCAATATCTTGACATGGACTCCCCTAGATAGAGAGATAGAGCCAAATAGAGAGCAAGAACAAGAACAACCTTCATCCCCCTTGCAGTGTTTAAAAGTTGTACTGTCATTCAACATAACCTACTATATATATATATATATATATATATATATATATATATATATATATATATATATATATATAGAGAGAGAGAGAGAGAGAGAGAGAGAGAGAGAGAGAGAGAGAGAGCTAGATAGAGATAGAGATAAAGATAGAGAGAGACAGGGTGAGAGAAAGAGAGAGAGTGAGAGAGAGCGATAGAAGTAGAGAGTGAGAGAGCTCCAAGAGGGATTGAGTGTGGGTGGGAGAGAGATAGTACAAAGAGATAGATGGGGATAGAGCCACAAAGATAGAGAGAGAGAGAGAGGAGAGAGAGAGAGAGAGAGAGAGAGAGAGAGAGAAATAAAGATAAAGATAGAGAGAGGGAGAGGATTGGAGGGAGATGAATAGATAGACAGAGAGAGAGAGAGAGAGCTTCATTGTTTGTGTTTGGGTGTGTCATTTATCTATAAAATATGCTAGGGTGTCAGCTAAAATATATCTAGATAGCAACTAATCTCTATAAAATTCTACCAGTGATGGCTTCCTCTTTGTCATGCAAGGTGAGTTTGTTCTTGAATACTATTAGCGGTGAACCTATGTTGCTTGATGCCTTGCTTAATTTTCCATGGTCAATCCTATTGATTATGGGGGTAGTAGTAACAGCGAGATGTTTACCATCCTTTCTGCTACGGATGGCAACATTCAGACTCAAGTGAAAGATGGTGTGACACTAGGTCATCAATGTTATTTTCGTTTTGTTTTGGCGGTACCTTTGCAAGCCATAGCCGAGAGTGAGTGGAGAGTTGATAGAGAGAGAGAGAGAGAGAGAGAGAGAGATTCCCTATGTGTGGTAATAGAGGAGAGAGAGAGAGGGCGCTGCCCTTGCTGCCATAGCCAAAGGTGAGAGAGAGGTCAAAGACCTGTTGTGTGGAGAAACAAGGGGGGGGGGAGAGAGAGAGAGAGAGAGAGAGAGAGAGAGAGAGATTCTCTCCATAAGCGAGAGTGAGGAATGCTCGTTTGTAAATGGACTACTACTACTCGCTCTTCCCTTCAAATATTCATTCATTGGATAGATTCCTCCAACTCAATGATGGCTCCCTAATTGGTTCACCATATACTATGTCAATCAAAAGGCTCTACATGCGATTTGAGCCCACTCCCTTTTGGGTTTCACTATCTCACCCAACAACCTACAACAAGTGAGCCTCAGCACCTCATTACTCTCCCAGACCACTTAAGCGTTAAAAAATGATTGTTTTGATGCTTGCTCTTCTCTTGTCCACCTCCTCCCACACTCCCGCACCTTGGTTTTTCTCCTCCTACATGGCCTCGTGCTTCATCCCTCCTTGCTTTTTGCAACACCTTACTTGTCCCCCCCTTCCTACTTCACGCATCATAGCTGGAAAGATTCACCTCCAAGTTCTTTTTTAAAAAATTGTAGCACCTACTACTCGTTTGTGAATGGACATTATTCACTTGAATTGCGAGTACGACTATTGTAAATGAAGTGTATATCCATATTCTAATCTCTCTCTCTCTCTCTCTCTCTCTCTCTCTCTCTCTCATACTCATATCCACTCTCATCAAAATTGAAGCTAGAAATGATTTGGACAATGGACTATGCATTCTAATTTTCCTACTCAATCAATCAAATTCAAAGTGTCCAAATTTCAAACCTTCACTGTATACCTTTGTTGGGATTGAATATGTCAACCTAGAAGCGTATAGGCTATGTCAACCCTTCTAAAAGAAAAAGTGATTGTAGCATGCATGAAGTGTCATGGGGAACAAATATCACCCTTTCATTGTGGAGCAGCAAGCACCCATAGGTTGAAGGGGCACGAGTTGTGAAGGTGTCCCAAAGGGGTTGAGTTCTTTTTTGGACTACATAAGGAGTCGTTAATAAAGCGTTGGATTTTTGGTGCAATTGTGGACCATTGGATAAAGCTTGCACATTGTTGCCACATGATGAAAAACTTTCTTTTTGGCTTTCTAAAAGAATCCTTAGAGGAGATTTGAGCGAGGAGATTTGAGCTAGGCATACTTTCAATGTTTTCAATGATGATTGAGACTTATCTTAAATGTTATTTTGATTTTAAAATATTAAATAAATCTTTTTATTTCACCTTTCAATGTTTTCAGTGATGATTGAGACTTACTTTAAATGTTAGTCCAATGTTAAAATTTTAAATAGATCTTTTTATTTCACTTTTTATTTTACATTCTCACATGGCTTGACTTCTCTTGCATTCTATTCTTTTAGAATGCTAAATGAAGCTTCACCTTGCATAATTCCAATAAATTCTACACACACACATTTTCTATACTGTATATAATCGAGCTAAAAAATTTCAAGGAAGAGAAGACATGGAGGTGCCATACTTTGGTTGACTTTTAAAAAAAACTTAGGAAACTTCTAATCTAAACTGCAAACGTGAACGGTAGAACGATTTAAATTGCAAAAGTGAATGGTAACATTGCAAAAATGAAAGGCTTTTAGGAAATGGAAAGTCAAAAGACATTATACTTTACATAAAGTAAATGTAGTAGTCTAGCTATAAAGTAAAAATAGCAATTTAAGTACACATAACCAAAACGGACAATTTTGGTACAGATTTTGTTATTCAATGAAAAATTGATTTTTGAAGATGTATTTGGCTTTGTCTTTTCATGGGGCTTTTTGGTAGATCAATATTGATACATATTTTAAAACTAATTGTGCAAAAATTATTAACCATTAGGCCCCTATCCTATTGTCCTTCCTCTTCCAATTTGTCAATTATTATAGTGAGTGTGTGTATGTATGTACACGCACATGATAGAGACACTAATGAAAACTCAAACATTGAGTATTTTTCTATGAAGAGGGGGGGGGTTGCTCGCTTATGGAAAAGTTGGACCATCCACATGCTAGCTCTAGATGCAGCTCAAGTATGTCACACAGAGAGAGAGAGAGAGAGAGAGAGAGAGAGAGAGAGAGAGAGAGAGAGATGGCAATGAGAGGAGGTTTGTGCAGACAATCCACTACCAAATCTGGTAGGAGCACATCTACTTGTGTGAATCACCTCCTAGGATGGTAGATAGGCCACTATCAACATGCACGCCTGTGTGTGTGTGTGTGTGTGTGTGTGTGTGTGTGTGTGAGAGAGAGAGAGAGAGAGAGAGAGAGAGAGAGAGATATTAGAGGGGCACCAATCAACATGAAGAAGAAAGTAGAGAGAGGTTTTGTGTATATGTGTGTATAAGAGAGAGAGATCAGAGAGTAGAGAGAGGTTTTGTGTATGTGTGTCTGTATGAGAGAGAGAGAGAGAGAGATCAGAAAGGCAATAATCAATGAAAGGGAGATAGGGGGAGAGTGAAAGAGAAACAAAGAGATTAGAGAGAGGTTGATTTTTAACAACTGCTCGTGTCAAAGTACCCTCTTGTTGTAAAAGATGATCAACAGGGTTTTTCTTGCAATGAAATAGAGGGTGCACTACACCCACATGTGGATAGATAAATAGGTAGAGGGAGACAAAGAAGAAGAAGACCTGTTCTACCTTCATATGAAATGATGTTCCTTTTGATTAGAAGGGAATTTCGATCACGATTCTCCTACATCTAGGCAATAAAGGGATATTGAATTCTCCTACATCTAGGAGTAAAGGGATATTGAATTCTCTCTCTCTCTCTCTCTCTCTCTCTCTCTCTCAATGAGAAGAGACTATTTTTTATTACTCAAAAACAATTGTAAGAGTACCCAGATGGTGATGATTCTAAGGGCATTAAGGAAACAACCTGGAACTATGAGAACAGAGTACAACTAGCTACACAGGCAAATTGGGAAAAACCAAAACCAAATGAAAAACCTCTCTTAGAAAATTAAAACTTGCCCATGATAAGCTAAATTGAGAGAGGATGACAATATCCTTCAAAAGATAATCACTTCCAATAGAAGCACACTCTACAAACTCTCTCTCTCTCTCTCTCTCTCTCTCTCTCACACACACACACACACATATATGAGCAAATCATGATAAACGGAAGAAAAATCGATGAAATATGTGAGAACTTAGTTCAAGATTTTTGCTAGTACATATACCTATCTATATATATATATATATATACATACACATATATATACATATACACACATATATATGTATACACACACACACACATATATATATAATGAGCAAATCATGATAAAAGGAAGAAAAATTGGTGAAATATGTGAGAACTTAGTTCAAATTTTTTGCTAATATTTTCAATTTTCTTCTTCGCGAGGAAAAAACTCCATCGTTTAGTAAAAGAGAGATTCTTGAACAATGTTTCATCTTATATAATTCTAGTTAAACTCAACATAATGATTTTATCACTTTCTTATATGTTTTAGAAAGCCATCGTGATCCTTTCACTTCTTTAATATTTCTTTTCTGTCTTTGTGAAAGGTCCTTTCACTTCTTTAATATTTCTTCTCTGTCTTTGTGAAAGGTGTTGATATTTGTGTACCTATCTCTTTAAAGAGGGCCATTGAATATTGCCTTAGTCATTATTTTTTTATGCTTCTGAAATATATTGTAATCTCCATAAGTCTTTGTTACATTTGTTTTTAAAAAGTGTAATACTCTATCGTGACAAAAGAAATGTAAATGATAGTGTCACTTTCTCATTTTGGCTCTCTCAAAGACCCCTCTTACCATTAAATTCCTCTCAATAGCGTTATATGTAGGCCTAGTGAACTATCAACTTTTTTTTTTAGAAAAACAAAATTTGTATTAAAGAAGAGAAGCGAAGGGTTCAATTACTTCTAGAAAACTTACATAAACCCCCCCCCCCCCCCCCCCCCCCAACACAAAGTGTCACCTTATCTTTTTCTCAATTGTTCACCACCCGGGGATTCAAGCCCCCTTTGTGCAAACATAAAACCCGCTCCTACAAAAAAACCATACCATATATTCTCGATCCTTACTTTTAGGACAAACTTGATAGAGAATTGAAATTTGTTAGATAGAATCTTGAGAGTTTCCATCCTTCCATTTGCTTGTAGTAGCCGACGAAGGAAAATTATAAAGCAACAATAGGAATTGAACTCGAATGAGAGTGTCCTGAGGCAATGTCTCATGAGCTAACTATCCCACACATAGTGCATCAATGTCAATGATGCACCACTGCAATATACATTAGCCATTCTTCCCAAATTGGTCCTGCCAGGCTACCGACATCGCATGCTCGCTGCACATGTTGCTCATTTGTGCATCTGCCAGCTGCCATCTATGCTTTCTTTTCTTCTTTTAATCTCCAAGGCATCTATGAAGATTTGTCTCAGTCAACCTGTAAGGTCTTTGCCACCCTTGGAGAGGGAATTCCTATGTTAAGGAAAAAAATATCATGCCATTTTGGTCATAATTAGAAAGTTTTTAATTTTTTGGTAGTTTTTCACCTTTGATGAGCTAATGATGAATATATTGATATAAGCTTTTCAAACTTGAATTTTTTTCTTTTTTGTCACTTTTGTCCAAAAATAGAAAGTTTTGAGGTACTTACACCTGCCCTGAATTTCCATAAAAATAGCTAGTTGCTAAATATAGCAAGTGTATGCATATGACACCTTAACTTGTCATCCTCTAGATCGTCTTTTAATAGCAACTTTCAGAATCAAATTCTGATAAGCTAAGCTCACTTTAGCTAAATTATCCTTATTCTAATGTTAATAAAGTAATTCATAGCTTAAGGTATGTATGTATATGCATGTGCATGGACATGTATGTGCATGTGTAGGCATGTCCATGGTGGATGCCCATGGATGATCCATAGCCATGGACCCATCTCTAAGCATGGGGGTTACATGAGATTTATCACCTAAAGTGGTATAGAAGGTCTAGGGGATGGACACTTGACACCTTGAGTGGTAATTGAGGAGGCTTGTGACACCTCTACACTCACTTATAGCAAGAGGGGGTGCTTCACAAAGCTAGGGGCTAGCTTAGTTAGCTAGGAGGCAGCTTTAGCACACCCCTAGCTTACCAAAATCTATATAAACGAGCATCTCCCACTCACTTGGACACACACTAGAGATAAGGAAACTCTATTGATGTGGCTAGTCTTGGCGAAGCTACTCCAAATCCTTGAGAGATCAAGAACTCCTAAGCACAATCCGGTTACGTAATTTTGATACGTTAATTTACTTCTATATCTATATTCTCTCTTTTTCTCGAGATATTCCAAACATATTACTGCTATTCTTATTCTTATCTATATAAAGCTCGCTAGTGACATCAAAAACTCTACTCCTTATAAATCTAATCTATGTTTTCTCAAGATTCTTATAAGATGGCAATAAACCAAATCAAGTGTGTTACTTGCATCATCATAGTCGTGATGCTCGTTATGCATTCAATTGTGTTGTTGTGTATATGATTCTTGTTTATTTTGTATTTAAAGCTGAGAGATGGAATTAAATCGAGTCATGAACTACGTAACATAAGATGATTGCATGACCATATCTTAAACTTGGTATGCAT
The DNA here is from genome assembly GCF_014529385.1 of Adiantum capillus-veneris. Taxonomy (NCBI): domain Eukaryota; kingdom Viridiplantae; phylum Streptophyta; class Polypodiopsida; order Polypodiales; family Pteridaceae; genus Adiantum; species Adiantum capillus-veneris. The sequence continues at coordinate 128,635,346 of NC_140944.1, forward strand.
GAAGTTTGCCAAGTTTATATTATAGTCGTACATGAATGCATGGGAATGTGATTAGTGTATGGGTTATAACGCATGTTTATCATAAGACTATGGCAGGATTAAGCAAGCATATGTTTCTAGATTGATGTGTGGAGTAACCATATATTGTTGAATTAAAACGCTTATAATCATTTACCCTACTTCCATTGGATTATTTATACTTTAGCTTACAAGTTCTCGAGTTAAGTTAAAAGAATCTAGTAGTGGGAATGACACCCAAGAGAACTTGCAATGGTGGATCACACGATCATGAGGCTGGAACTAGGGATGGAAAAGTCAAAGGAAAGGCCCCTATGAATGGAGAAGTGCCATTTATCTCACAAAGCGATGTAATTGGCCAAGATAAGGTAGGAAATTAATTTATTTTTTTCATTGCATCATGGGTAATGAGTAAAGATAAAATTACATAACCATTGGGTCATTCCCAATTCGAAACCACATCACTTGAATTTGCTAATTTTCTTAAGCTGGAATCAATAGGAAGGAATTGTTTCAGGATATTGTGTCTGAAATAGAAAAGATATGTTTGCCCAGGAAGAACTCTCTCATCCTTACTTTGTTTTATTCCAATATTGATTTAGTTAGAACTCTCCTTTAATCATAGGGAGGTAGCTCGTGTTTCTATGCATAAGGAGCCATGCATTTCTATGCATAAAGTTAATCCATTTCTATGAGACAACTTGGTTAATAAACATATAAATCGGCATACCAAAGAGTTACTCCAGGAGGTGCAATCCACTATTGGTTGTATGGACAGACAGTGACAATGGATGGAGTAAACATCCGACAGAAGAAGTTTCTACAATTTCAAATTATTGGAATTTAATAAAGTAATATTGTATGTCGAGCTTTTTTTAGGAAGGATTGTCTTGGTGCCGATTTTTATTGTTTGAAAAGATGTCTTAACAAAATTGTGATGGGAACTTAAAAATTAATTTTGTGTGTATAAGCAACTAAGTGGTAGTAATTACGAAACAAGATAAAAGTGTGAGTTTGGAGGTGGGGGTGGAAAGTGGGGATTGGCTCAGATTGCCATGTCAAGGATGGGTGGTCTCAATTAGTCAAGAAACTCTCCACTCCCTCTTGTTAGGAGAAGAGAATTAGAAACTCATTGTTCCAGAGTCGAGAAGTCCGAAATATACATGCCTTTAAGCTATGGGGAAAAAGGTATTTGGGTTTTCTTTCTTTTGGAAGGTGAGAATTAGGGATGTATAAAATTCTTGTGTTAGCTCATGCTTTCCCTATGGGAGACAGGGCTAGGAACCCTCTTCAATGGTTCGGACTCAAGTTACTTGGTGAGGAGAGACCGTCCATTGGAAATTAATTCTTTCTTGACTATGTTTTCTCAAGCGATTAGAGCCTAGCAACCTGTAAAGTACCCTCCAATTTCCAAAAGGTTACGATAACGGGTGGGAACCTCACACAACCACTCCCAAGATTGAAGAGACCTACTAGGAAGTGGCTACACTAGTTTCTCTTCCTTCATCTACCACGCCTCGAGTCTGTAGTCGACGAGGGTGGGAGTTGCTGACCATCTCAACATCCCCCCCCCCCAAAAAAGTGACTTTGTGCTACTTGCCTCCATTTTGTTTGTTGCATGCCATGCATATGAGTTGTCACCTCTCAAGGGATTTTCATAGATTCTTATTAACAAAACATTGATTTGGATCGCAGGTACATATAAGTAAGCCCAATTTCTAGCAAATGGAGTAATAAGATTGGCCACTTTTTGTAATACTTTTATATATGTGCTTTCACAAATCTTGTGCTATAGAACATCCATAGAATGTGTGTGTGTGTGTGTGTGTGTGTGAGAGAGAGAGAGAGAGAGAGAGAGAGAGAGAGAGAGAGAGTGAGATGTGTTGTCACAGTCGGAGGGAGCAAGGAGTCTGAGGAGGAAAACACTAGGATAAAGGGTTGTCCTTGTTCTATAGAATAGTTATGTAGAGGAGAACTGGGTTGGGTTGCAATATATGAAATGCATTGTCAAACAAGGATATACCTAGATGACATCAACCATCTAGGAATAAAACATAGTGAATTGAGTATTTCAATACATAAGTTGAATTGCCAAAGTGTAAGAAAAGAAGTACATGCCTATTTGATATATAGGTCTGATTTTTGCGATTGAGCATGTGCTACTGATGAAAACATGTAGCTAGACTAAACTTAAGGAATCATTGACAAACTCAAAAAATGCAAAAAGCATCAATAAACTATAAAAATCAAACTTCACTACCAAACTAGTAATTGTGTACGGGTGTCATCTAATTGTGTAAGTCAAAGGACAATTTTTAAGTCAAGCTACATAAAACCAATGTGAATAGTTACACATTTCATCTTGCAATAAGGTGTCACAGAGTGAAAATGCTAAGTATGCAATGGACATCATGCAAAAGTGCCATACAAAAGTATGGTGGCGAGTTGGCATTGTGGTCTTTCCATAATCTATAAGAAATGGAAGGTGTGCCCTCCCCCGTAGGATTTATGTGTTGGACCAAGCAAATGCATAGGCATGGAGGATTGGATGCAGATAAAAAACCATGCAGTGTTGTCAAGATGGAGTCGTCAACACGTGAGTATTGCACCCATGGTTGGGGGTAGGACTAGGAGTAGAGGTTCTTATTACTATTAAGCCACCAATAAAGCTTGCTCAAGTTCGTGTGCTTGGTGCCTTTTTAAAGAGCTATCATGTCAATCCCTCCTACTGTGGTCTTTTCATTTATCAGCATCATCACTGCCAGCATATCCTTTGTATCTATCCGTGCAATCATCATGCTCTTTGTGAATCCTTCAATCACAATCCCTACATTGGCTACAAACCCTCCTATATTCATCTTCTCTAGCATGTCGTTCCTACCTTGTCTCATGTAGATCTTCGTCATGCATGTCTAATGCAATATACATCATCATCTCTTTCATGAATTCTTCCATTGCATCAATTTTCACATTCACTTCTTCTATCATGTCTACATTCACCATTGCTTCCATGATTTTTTCTATCACACGATCTATGTATTGTGTGTTTATCTAGAAAAGATCTTCACATTTATGCCATGCGACATGTATTTAGTTACAATATATGGAGAGAGATCTATGTACTGTGTGATTATCACAAAAATCTCGTTACATTTACAGCATAGAGAGAGATCTATGTATTTCCAACCGCTTTGCATCCTGAGCATCTATTAGAGCCAATCATGAGCATTTACTAGAGCCAACTTATGCCCATTTGGATTCTGGCCAGTGCTCCACTCTACTTACTTAGTGGGAAGATCCACATTGATTTAAACTGAAGGTTGTCGTAGATTGACTTGGTTTGTGGTTTGTTGAAGTTTCTATGCTCGGGTCACTACCAAGCTTTCCAATCCAAATTAGCCTCAGAAATCGGCATTGGTACCTGGCTAAGATCTTAGATGGCCATGTTGATCATAAATCGTTCAGTTCTCTTGAGATTGAACTAGGAAGCCAATGTTCTGCTTCCTTCCATCATCTAATGTCAATATCCCAAAAGTGGGTCAAATGTAAGAGCCCCTTGCTTAAGGATGCTCGGCGATCTATGACATGGAAGGAAAGATGTGCAAAAGGATTCAAATGACATGGAAGATTGGGTTCTACAAGAACAATCTTTTCTTGGGTGGGAAGGTGTTTAAGAGCCAACCGCTTCTTATCAGTACGCAAATTGTAAGATTTTGCTACTTCAAACACGTGTGGAGGGCCGGGAACTGTCGCCTCTTCAAGAATGCCATCAAAACAACTAGTTTCACAAAGATCATTCAAGAAAGCAACGAAGCGATCGTCATCAATGGAGCAACTCTGATGAGTGGAATAGAGCCATGGGTGTTGCAATGTCGTACCCATATGGTTAAATGTATGGGAGGTTTGCTCCCTATCCATCCAAGTGTCCTGCCTTTGTCGTGGGGTGGCCTCCCTTTCAACCAATGTAACTATGGTTTCTAGGTGGCATCATGGCTCAACACTAGCATGACAAGAATCTGTAATTATTTTGGGTTGCTAATATAATTCACTCACAATTGTGAGTTTTGCACCCAGGAAAAAAATCCTCAAATGCAAACATAAACGCTGATAATTGGATGTAGAGCTCATTAGAAAGTTTTATGTCGTTAAAAGTTCATCAAATCCATGTTACCGAAGTCATTGAAAAAATCAACCCTTCTTTTGAAGATCGCATGACCCTCAATCTCACCATGCAGGTGTCAACTTCCTGAATTATATGACTAACCTTTAAGATGCAAGAATATATGACCGGATGTAGGGAAGAGCCTCATTTTGCATTTCAAAGAAGCATCCTTGAGGTTCTTTCCTTGCCCATCTTATGCATACTCCCAAATGATGCAGTCTAAGAACCGACCCCTTATTTTGAAAGTTTGTCATCACAATGACAATGCACACATAATGTAATTTGTGTACTTAGAAAAACAACACTTGGGCATGAAGTCCTTCAAGATATTTATGTGCTTTTGACATATGGATCAACGTTATGTACTTGAAATTATATATTGTGTGCAAGCTCCTAGCTTGCATGGTAGGACCGCGCTTGGGTTGGGGGGGGGGGGGGAGAAAGAGGGAGACTATGCTTTTGTACTTTTGTATATGCTAAATCTCAATCTCTCTCTCTCTCTCTCTCTCTCTCTCTCTCTCTCTCTCTCTCGTTGTGGCAAGGTGGGCCTTGAGGCAAGGATCTTGGGTGGTCTATACATTGCACTGAAATTGACCACCCATATTTTCCCAAGTTTAGGAATGAAGCATTAACTCCACGATAGCGTGGGCCACAATGATGGCTTTGGTAGCAGAAATCTTAACATCGAAGGGCGTGACCTTGCAAGCACCCTTTGAGTCTTGCAAATAGAAGAAACCTTTTTCTCTCAATTGAAAATTTTCCCATCCTATCTTTTCCGATTGGAATGAGCATATGTTGACGGATGGTAGGGGACTCTCTTTGCCATTATATGTTAGTAGCCATCAAAAAGAAAGAAAAAGGAGCTCACAACCTATGAAGACCATATTTGGAGGGGCAAATATGGCCGCATGACACCTTTCTTGGCAAAATTCCACCTTGAGTTGTTGTACGACGTATGGTGCCCATCCGACTACCCTCATCCATCAAATTATGTCACCATTCCACTACCCCTATTCATCGGGTCTACCTATGCACATACTCCCCAACAACCCTCCCTTATGTGCCATTGATGTCCTCAAGAATTTTCACCATCATCACCAATGGCTCCTTATCACTGTTCACTTTCGTGTGCAATGTGGCCTTGTGCTTTGTCTATCCCCATCTCACATTGACCTTCAATTGGCCTCAACTCTACCACGATAGAGTCCATTTACTATGTGCAGTCCACTGTAACCAACTTGGGGTAGAGATGCCTAGCACAACCACCTGTTTAGGTACCCACCTCCTCAAGCCACAATGCCACACTCTTCACCTCTTACGCCTTCACACTTGTGCCAACATGCTTCCCTATGTACTACCTCACGTTTGTAGTCAGATTGCACAAAATATTTTCTTTTATAAAATGATAGCAAGACGATCAACAAAGAACACCAAAATCATACATAATAAACTACAGTGCCAAAAACAAAACACACACACACACACACACACACACACACACACACAGATTCCACCCTTAAGTTGATATGCAAGAGCTTGCCAAATGGCCTCCGGCTCCCTCTGACAAATTTATTCCCCTGCTACGAGCCATCCATCCCAACGCTCTCTTGACCACCCTCATTTGGCTACTAGCCTTGACTTGTTGCACCCTTTGACCCTATAGGGCTGCTCTGGCTATATTGTAGCCTCGCCTTTCTTTCTCTACCTCATGCTATGCTAATGCCCATTGGTAGCTTGGTGTCTCCCAACCCTCTTCTGACCACCCTCCTTGAGTTGTGAATTTTATTGCCTAGCAGAGTCAAAGGAGAGAGCCTAGAGAGAGCATTCTTTCATAGGATCACAATGACAATATTTTTCACTATCTACATACATTCTCTCTATTGACCCACTATATGGTAGCTTCCCTTATGCAGTGCCCATTGTTAAGTATGGAGCCTGATTTACCCTTGTAATTTTCTGTGGTAAAAGCGCACATTTGTAAGGCCCCCATTATGAGGAGAAGCCATCGTGCGTGAAGGAAAATCACTCGCCGGAAACCAAAATTTTCACGGCCAAAAATCAGGGGCAACTTTAGGGGCCTCGGGGGCAGAAGCCCCCGATACTTTTTTTTCCCTCGTCGGAATATTCCTTTTCGCCGGAATATTATGGCCGAACGGCGGCCGGAAAGTGGTCGGAAAACAACCGTCGGTTGGCCGGTGGCCGGTAGTCAATGGCCGGTGGCCGGTGGTCGGAAGTCAATGGCCGGTGGCCGGTGGCCAAATTCACAAGCGGACTTGTCTTCTCAAGGGCGGCCACACATGGGCGGATTGGAGGGTCCAATTTGGACTTATCTACACAAGGGCGGCTACACATGGCTGCCTCTCATGAGAGAGAGCAGCCCTTTTAGCCTATAAAAGGAGGCCATTTCTACACACATTTCATAGTGTGAAGTTGATGCAACAAGGTGAGTGTGAGGTGGTGAGAGTGAAGCAAGGCGAGAGCTCCATTAAGGGTATAATCCCTTTGTAAACTACTTCTTGTTTTGAAGTACTGAAGCCATTGAGTGGCTGCTTTCCCGTGGACGTAGCCCACATTGGGTGAACCACGTATATAGTGTGTACTCTCTCTCTCTCTCTCTCTCTCTCTCTCTCTCTCTCTCTCTCTCTCTCTCTCTCTCTATTCTATAATCTCGTGTATGTAAATCTATCTCTCTCCATTAAGTAATCTACTCAATTATCTATTTAGCTACGTCTTATTTCCTAACACCCATCACACGATTGACATTGCGGTTCCCTCTCTCTTAAGACTTCTTATCCACTTGTCCTCCTCCTCCTCATGTGTGTGTGTGTGTGTGTGTGTGTGTGTGTGTGTGTGTGTGTGTGTGTGTGTGTGTGTCTTGCTTCGCCTTCCCCAGCCTCCCCCTGGGAGAGGGGCTGCCCTGTGGGTGCACGTTAATACACAACCTTGCCCCCAACTAGCCCATGCTCATCCCTCAACTGTCAACTCGGCCTTGGCTCACGACCTTTACCAACACGGCAGTGGCTCTACCAACACAACATTGTGTCATGACCTCTACCCTCAAATGGTGGCCCCAATCAGTGCAGCATAACACTTTGTCATGACCTCTACCCTCAATTGCTGACCCCGACTAGCACTGCGACTAGTTTCCCTTGGGTGCCCTTTTGAGCAACAACAAGAAGCTGCCCTTGGGGACATCAAAATCCTTGGGTGTATTTTTCAAACACAAGGGGCGAGTAACAGCAGGAAGTTTCCTCAGGGGGCATTGAAACCCTTAGGTGCATCTTTTGAGCAACAATAGGAAGTTGCCCTTGGGTGTATCTTTTAAGAAACAACCATGGCCACTCGGGCCTCATCTCAAGGCAAGCTCATCTTTGTCAGGGTTGTGCAAACACCCTCGAAGATGGACAACATCGCCCGCCTTCAAAATGAAACCGAAAGACTTCATAAGGAGAATGATGAGTTTAAGTAGAGACTCTTTGTTATTGAGGCTCATCTCACCGTATTGGAGAACTGTAAGAAGGAAGAGATGGAACAAATGGAAGTCAAGTTCAACAAAACAAAGGCAGAAGTAGAGACCTCTCTCAAAAAGACAGTCAAGAATCAAGTGCCAGAGGTCATCCTTCACAAGGTTGTTTGACGATTGTGTGGCATCGGTGCTACGCAAAGGACAGTGACAAGAAGATATATCCCTTAATGTTGCATTGCTGGGGTTTCAAGCGATTGGAAAGGGGAGGGGGATCTCAAGTTCTACGCGTTCTTTGCATGCATCCAAACAACATCCCAATTGATACAGTGGGATCCAACAACAATCACCTCCCTTACACACGAACATTGCACTAACCATGCAATCCTCACTTTCAAGACCAAGGCAGACCAAATCAAACTCCTTGAGCATTTTAGGCTTCTTAGGACACTAATTTTTTTTTCGCAGAAGACCTTACACCCAACCAACTCAAACAAAAGAAGATAGAGCTACAAAAGATGCAAGAAGCATACACGACAAGAAAATGGGCAGTCTATCGAGGAGGTAAATCAATTATTTAGGAGTTCCGAACTCCCAAACTGGCTCTCTTCTCACCTACCCCTCCTTAGGTTTTGTTCATTTTATCTTCTTGTTTGTTGTTCACCCGTCTCATTGGACCTTCATTCCTTAATTGAGATGTATTTGAAAAGACCTTCTCTTAGAAGGAACACTTTGTAATGTTTTGTTTTTGGTCCCATAGGTCATATCTAACTCCGTGAATTCAATCAATCTCTCTCGCTCTCTCTCTCTCTCTCTCTCTCTCTCTCTCTCTCTCTCTCTCTCTCTCTCTCTCTCTCTAACTCTGTTGCAACACTCCCACTATACCATCCTTCACCAATTCTTCCTATGCCTATATTCATTAGGTGTAACCCTCTCCTTATGCACTATTGATGACATTCCACGTGGATCAATGCCTTTGTCTTTTGTCTAAACACTACTAGATTTGGCATTCAACCCTTAGCTCTACCCTGATGGGTTCCACGTTGTGTAGCCTACATCGTGAACACAACCGCCTGACTCAGACTACCTCCCTTGTATCTTGGTACACATTCACCTTTGCATGAGCCCACAACTTTGATTTCTTTACCTGCTACCCCTTCCCATTTATGCTAGCTAAGCTGCCTGCTTGTCTACCACCTTCGACACTCCATGCTTTCTATTTGCTACTCATAATTGGTCTCTACAGTATAATGCACCAATTGTTCATCTTGTGTGCCAAGTGGCAAGGAGCTAAGTATGATATTAGAAGACAAGGTAAGTTAGTTTGAGTTGCTAAGGCCAAGTCCAACGATAGAGAGACACTCAGAACAATTGGCACTCGGCATAGGTTGCCATGTGTCCTCCCTACTACCTTCAAACATGATACAATTCTCTCCCCTCTCTCCCAAAAAATGTCTCTTCACCAAGTACCATGAAAGCGAGATGAGGTACTTTTTGATGAAGCAATGAGAAGAGCGATGGATCCAGGTACAACAAAAGTGAGGGGAGGTACGTCTTGATGAATGAAGCGATGAGTGCAGTGATGGATCTAGGTACCATGAAAGCGGGGGGAAGTACTTCTTGACAGGTACCACGAAAGTGAGGGGAGGTACTTCTCGATGAAGCGATGAGCACAGTGATGGATCCAGGTACCATGAAAGAGAGGGGAAGCACTCCCCGATGAAGCGATGAGAGCAGTGATGGATCTTAATAGAGTCAAGCAGGGTGGGTAGCCTAATTGCCACAACTTCTCAACCTTTTAGAGATAGAGCTCCATTGCACACCCTCAGAGTCCCCCGTCAATATATGTTTGCCATTATGTGAAGTCTGGAATGATTACATTTTGAACTTCTCCCTTCCAAGCATGTAACCACAAAATCAGTGTGCAACACTCGATCTTGCAACCTTTTCTTTATGATAAAGCCTTTTGCCTTAGTCAAGCTAATGCGACAAATTTCTTTTCAACAATGTGATCTCGAAAGCATCAAAGAATGACTTTGTGCGGCCACCTCCTATCTTGCAAATCTTGTGACACCTGCCACCTTCATCATGCTCCCTTATCTGCTAGTTGCCTTACTTATTGCTCCTCCCAAGCTGGCCGCTTGCCCTTCTTGTTTATCTGCAACTACATGCATTACCTTCCTTACACGATAGTAGTTGCCAAGGCATTGCCTTCTCCTTTTGAACACAATAGGGGAAACTCATAAGATTCCCCTTAAACAACCCCAGTTCAGTATCATACCTCCTCTTGTTGGGTCCATTTCAAAGAAAAATTGTTACTTTCTCACAAAGATTCCTTCACCCCTACCCCCAAAAATACAAAAAGCTAATCGCCACAAAGAGAGAGAGCATGCACACATTCTACATGTGGATCCGTTGTTGATGCCCTTTGCCTTCACCTCTACTCCCTTCACATCTGTCTTGCGTTTGTCAGAAGGCGCATGCCTTGCCACCAACAACAGCTCTGTCGATGGCATTCACAATGGTGCATGTCATGGATCTTGGTGGCTCCTTCTTAGACTGAGTTTGTTGCTCTCTCTCTCTCTCTCTCTCTCTCTCTCTCTCTCTCTCTCTCTCTCTCTCTCTCTCTCTCTCTCTTTTGCTCTAGCTTCATTGCATTTGTTGCTCTTCTTGCCACTTATAATCAAGCACATAGTGCATATCTCGGTGCCCATGCGCCTGCACCTAGCTCTCCAGGCTCTCTCTCTCTGTCTTTTGCTCTAGCTTCATTGCATTTGTTGCTCCTCTTGCCACTTATAATCAAGCACATAGTGCATATCTCGGTGCCCATGCGCCTGCACCTAGCTCTCCAGGCAGAGAGAGAGAGAGAGAGAGAGAGAGAGAGAGAGAGAGAGAGAGAGAGAGAGAGAGAGAGAGAGAGAGAGAGACTCTCCTCGCCCCTACCCATCTTGCATGCTTGCTCCTTGGATCAGTGAGGTGTGGGAGAGGGACACATGCCCACTACCTATAGAGAAAAAAAAATTCTCTCTCTCTATCTCTCTATCTCTCCCCCCCCCCCCCCCAAAAAAAAAAAAGCTAACAGATGTGCAGTAAGTCCTCTGTCTCCTCCACCTGCCACCCAAAAGAACATTCTGCTCACCTGTATTCTCTCTCTATCCTCCAAAAAGTCCTTTCCCTATGAAACTCTCTCTCTCTCTCTCTCTCTCTCTCTCTCTCTCTCTCTCTCTCTCTCTCTTTAAAAAAAAAAAAACCATAAACACCCCCACCAAGTCCAAGGCCCCATATGCTGACGCTTCTTTGTCATTAAATAGTAGTATAGGTTGTCAAACAAAAGCAAGAACTTGTGAATAACGAGAAGGGCTCTTGTAACTTTAGGCAGTAATCCTTTGACCCTCGAGGTTGGTGTATATTTCTGATGACTATCCACTCACAATTGTGAGTTTTGCCCCCAAAAAATAAAAAAACTTTAGGCAGTTTTTGAATCCAAAAGTTATATGGAGAATGAGACATATTGGCCCCACCTACCCTACTAGGTCGTTGTAAACTTGTATGTTGGGAAAACAAACGTGTACAAATATTGACCGTATTCTAGAATTTGGTTTGCCAACAAGGACTAGAGTATTGAACCAAGGAGGGTCGTCTCTAGAGGTGCTTAGAGAAGACCAAGTCACCTCTTAGAGAAGACGACCAAGTGATGATAAAGTGATGTCAACATAGCAACTGCTTTGCCTTTGTTTTAAGGCCAAGCTAATGATTCAGCTGGAATTTATGCCAAAATCTAAGGCATTTCTTATGATTTATGTCGAAAATGCTCAATTTTCAACTGTATTACAACTGGCATTTTTCACTTTCAAACAAGAAATTTTCCCTGCAAACCAAGACATGTGAGCACTAAACATAGTTGCTTTGCTTGCATGTCAGTAGACTCTCATGTCTTGCAGTATTAATTGAGACTCTCACAAAGTCACGGATCACTGTGGGCCGCACAGGACTTGGGTTTGGTCATGTTTATTAAGTCTTCATGGAAAAGATTATCCACTCAAGAAGACAATCCAAGACACAAGAGCTACTAGTCAAAACCCATTTGGGTAGTTCCCCCCCGCCCCCCGCGACTACTCGGTCGCTTCAAAAGCCCCCAGAGTACTTGATCTTTTCAAATGGTTTGAAGAATATCCCCCCCCGCAACCCCCCCCCCCCCCCCCCCCCCCGCTACTCGGTCTCTTCAAATGCTCCTAGAGTACTTGATCTTTTCAAATGGTCTGAAATCAGATTTGAAAGTTGTTTTCAAGGGTAACTTTTGTGCATTTTAGTTCTAAATCTTGGCAGATACCTTAGATTTTTGGATAAATCCCAGTTTTCTAACTAGGCTACCGTAAAATATCCGTGTTTGTGCATTTTAGTTATAAATCCTGGTAGATACCTTACATTTTTTGGAAAAATCCTAGTTTTTTGACTAAAAACACCCGGCCATTAAAAATTTGCTTTTTTCGAGCAGGGTTTCTAGAGTTATATGATTTTGGGGGGAGGCTCTCTCTCTCTCTCTCTCTCTCTCTCTCTCTCTCTCTCTCTCTCACTCTCTCATAACAGGTCTTGAGTTCAACTCTCGTCGGATAGATCTTTGAGGTCTCTTGGGATAGTTTCCTACAACTTTAAAAACCTCCTCTTCTTCTTCTCCTCTCTCTCTCTCTCTCTCTCTCACACACACACACACACACACACTAGCATCTCTTTTTTTATACCACAAACGCGTTTTGAATCAATTAGAGAAGTCATTTTCAAGGTATGAACGCATAGTTCAAGAAGAGTGTCTTGTTTGATTTCATTGAGTGCAACTTCTGAATTGTCTTGTTGCGTTCTTTTAATTATTGGGAAAGGGTTTACCTCACCGTTTCAAGTTTTCCACTTTCTAGGCTTGCAAAGCCCCCTCAATCAATCCGTCGTCATCAACAATGTTAGGACCTGGTCGCGTGAGGTTGCCAAGCGGCTAGTCTGCCCAATCACCCGGTTTCCATTCACTAAATAATGGCTAAATGATTAACTTCTCAAGCAGAAGGCGTTCAAAGGGAGGGGGTTCCCCAAGCGGGGTGACTGCTCTGGTTTAGTGAGAATCTCACTTCTCTCGAGGCGATTATTGCATATCTTGCAGCTCACAAGGTCCAAACGCTGCTTACGAGGTGATGTGATTGCATTTTCTCTCTCTAGTTTACTTGCTGGTAACCGGCTGATGAGCAAGCTCCTGCGCTCATGCGAGCGAGCTCTTAGAATTTGAAGGGCTCTCTATTCTTTCAAAAGAGAGAAGCATTGGAAAGTAGTAGCATTCCATAGAGTACCTAGGATTGACACCCTTGACCTTAGCATTTAAGGATTTTATGATTTTTTATTTGATTTAGTCTTTTTCGATCGGCGATCTCTGAGCAAGACCATGCATGGGCTGGACATGATTGGCAAGGCAAAACTGTTCACTCAAGGTGGCCAATGGAAAGGCCTCTGTTATGGAATTGATATTCTATTATTTGTTGCAGCTGACAGGTGGAAAAGACTAGACCCAGCTTGGCCTATGCGAATGGATATATATATCATGTACATTTTATTATTCAAGTGCTCTTTTATGATCTTTGGCCATTTATGACCGGCCGGCCAGTTTGTAACCAATTTGACCATTCAAGAAATCTATATAACAAATACGTGCAAGAGGAAAATGGTCACTCTTGCACGGGGGGAGATTGCACCCAGTGCTTGTGTCGTCTTCTCTTCTCTCCTCCCTCCCCTCTCACCGTGCTCGCGTAGCACTCCGCTCTAGGAGGTGTGCCTGCACATGTTCTTTCTCTCTCTCCCGCTCTCTGTCTCTCTTTGTTCGTATTGTGCTCGATTATGGATTTGTGCGAGTCGACAGGTATGTAGATTTATTCGTTTATGTCTTGCTATGCGCTATTTTGAGTATTTTGCAAGGCTCTCTACGCTCCCGTATGTAGCAGTGGTATCAGAGCCCAGGCTACGCTCCAAAGATTAGGATCTCGATAATCAAGAGCTAAGTAAATCAAATTTTTTTAACAATTATCTCTTTATTCCACTTGAATAGGCTTTCAATTGATTGAACTGTGATTGTACATGCTCGCTATTAATTTTATTTTTTGATTGATTAGAGCCAATATGAAAATTAGAGTATTAATATTAATCAAACATATGAAGCATCTGATGTTTAAAGTAGTTTGTGTTATGATTTCTACGAATTTTAGAGAAAATTAATCAGGTGAAGGTATACAATACAAAATGGAGGATGTATATAGTCTCCGTTTGGGATTTGTAGAAGAAGAAGAAGGTAGTAGAGAGATTTTAGCAAAATGGGAGTAATCCGAATAGACCTTAAGGGAATTGAGTTCAAGGGCTTGAGGAAGTTTGAGAGAATGGTTTGATGAAAACTTAGATTGAAAACTTTTGAGCCGATTTCGGCATCAAGTCATAGTGGGAACCAACCCCGACAAAGAGGTCAACAATTCAAACCTGTAGAAGAAATAAACAAATACATTCATCAATTAACTCTACTGCTCTCGACACAGAAGATATTATGGCCTTGCTACATGTGCTCGAAATTGGCAGCATGCTCCAACTTCCATTCTGTGCGCATCATCAACGTCATCATAACATAAAGTGTCAGCGTCCTCGACGCCCTTCTCTTGTATGGCATATGCAGGCCTCCAACTCTCCTTGCGCTCTCTAACTCTTGCAAAGAATCACCTTCTCGTCTGCAGGCCGCCTCCTACTGCTCACCGTCCCTTGGTGGGCGCCTAGACCACCAACCAACATCCAGCAAGCCAGCATGCAACCACTATGCCCCTTCCACTTGCATGCATTGTAGGCCCACTGCCCAGCTCATGTGCAACTGATAGAGCATGAGTTGTTCTAGGCCAATCAAACTTTTCTCTCTCTCTCTCTCACTATGGCCATCAACCACTGCGATGGAGTGGTTCTTTCACTCACCACATGCGCACCACCAATATCACCAATGGCTGCATGCGGCAAGTACCACTCCTTCTGAGGCTAGCATTGAAACCCTTTTTTTTTTTTACTTCTAGTTGGCATGCGAGTATAAGCTGTCTTCAGACACACTGCAGTCCTCTATGGCATGTACCATGCAGACCCATAGTACACTCTCTCACTCTTTCTCTCTCTCTCCTCTCTCTCTCTCTCTCTCTCTCTCTCTCTCTCTCTCTCTCTCTCTCTCTCTCTCTCTCTCTCTCTCTCTCTCTCTCTCTCTCTTCACAAATGTCGTTCTCATTCGCCCTTACTCCAGCCGCTGCCCAGCTCTTCCTTTCAACCACCAGCCCCTAGTTGTCTTCCCTTCAGCATGCAACTGCCGTCCACGCTTTTGCCCCCACTCATCAACCCATGTATGCATGGTAGTGCACAACAGTTCCTCTTTACATGGAGGCGGGTCCCTCCTTTTTATCTACAGTTTGCTCCCCCTCCTATAGACTGCCCTCAGCCTTCGACCAGTACCAGTGGCTCAAGCAGAAGCCACCAACCACAAAATTCTTCTCTCTCTCTCACACTCTCTTTATTGAACAAAAAGCCGCCATGCAAACACTCTTTCTCTCTCTCTCTCTCTCTCGCCTCTTTGCAGCCGCCAATTCCACTGCCTGGCATATCTCTCTCCACTCTCGCATGCCCACGGCAGCTAGCCATTGATCAAGTCTCACTCGCATGAGGCCGGCCTTCCAGTTTTGCGGCTACAGCTGCTTCGTAGCTGCCAACCAGAAGAGTTTCAGTCTCTTTCTCTCTCGACTGCAGCTTGTACAGCGGCTACCCACTCTATTGCTCTCTTTAACTCTTTCTCTCTCTCCCATGGCGCCCTTTCCCCTCCCCCCCGCCAACTACTTACTCAGGCTGACTTTGACGAAGCTGTGTATCATTCAAGCTGCCAATTCTAATGTCTTTGACAAGGTCCCTCCACTGGCGCTGCTAGCTCCCATGGCATGCAACTCCTCGAAGTACTGCAGCTCTCTCTCTGGGATTCGAATGCTTGCATTGCATTTCCTTGCAACCCGACCTCATCTTTTCATTAACTCCCATGAATGCCTTCTGCCCAACCTCACCTCTCTCCCCTGGTCCAGCTCTGCTCCACCTTACCTTCCTTTCCTGGTCCTGGCATGACGTGCAAAGAGAGGGAGCAAGAAGCTCGAGGAAATGGACACCTTCCAAGAAGCGTCAGCAGGGCACACTATTGCCAAACTATTGGCCCATGGTTGCATAATCGATCAATAGCAGGAAGTAAACTTGGATATCTCCTCCACGGTGTGTACCATGGTCGGGACGCACCTGCTGCAAGCAGCATGTTGGCCAAGCCCTTCAGCGACAAGTGCTGCTAGCTCTCGGACAATGCCGTTGCAGGACATCCTCGAGCCTTGACGACGACGACGTCACTACTGTTGCTAAAATTTATTTATTTATTTATTTTCTTTTGCCTCATTTTAATTTGTACCCACGCATTGGATCAGATTCCCACGGATGGTATCAATTTGGCATGATATCAATGTTAATATAACAATTCATTTTCATTTTTCTCCCTCCCTTCCCCTCTTCCACTACGACTCCATACAAAGGTGGACATTCACGCAGCTTTTATGTGCCCAGTGCAATACTTTCTCGCATGACGCCCTGCCGCGTATCCTCTCACATACCATGATCCTGACGATGATCATGCCTTTACGCTTTTAGTTTTAGTCTTTCAGTGTACTTCCTTTTATTTTGTATCCACAAATGGTTTACATCCACAAGGATTGGGTCTCATAGGTAATTTTGGCCTTTTAACGACGGTTAAGATAACGTTTCATTACATTTCTATCTCTCTTCCTCTCCTCTCCCCCTTACCTTTTGGACCGTGATTGATATCACTACTGCAACCACACTAGGAACCCTGCATTTGTATTCGAATACCCCAACCTCGCAAGTCGATGACCACTTGTCCTCTAAAGACACTCACTCGTCAATTCCGATGATATACGCATACACACTCACACAAACAAACACACACACACACACACACACACACTTCTGTAAGTGTTCTATATGGTCTTTCATAGCTTGAAGTTACTGCTCGTGGCTACGCAGTCTACAATTTTTGCGTCTATATTTAAGGTAGCAATAAGCGTTGCTATGTCTCTTGGTTTTTTAGTGTTTGTTGTATCCATTCAAAGATGACCCTCCAAAGTAGTTCCTATGAAATTTTTCACGATAAATTCTCTTTGGATCAGAGTACTCATAGCAATGTTTGTCGATCAAGTTAGGGCTTGGCAAAAACAATTTTTCTAACTAAAGACAATAAGGGCACACCTAAAGTTTTTTGTTTTTAGGTCCAAAAACTCAAAGGTTTTCAAGTATTCACACTAAAATTTATAAAACTTTGCCGATTTACGTGAAAAAAAAAGCATGGAATCTAGCCGATGTTTTGCTATTCTAACTACTTTCAATAACATAGGTGAAATTTTACTAGCTTCTAATTTTCTTGCGACAACAATCAATGGTTTAAAAACGTACTCACATATACAATCCACCTCACCGATATCTGACATCTATCTGTACAACTTGAATTTTGGTTTGTTCTAACTTTCATAACATTACTCACATGATGAATTTTGCTGTAAACCTTTGTTTTCAAGAAATTGTTTCGCATTTGCCGATTTGGATACTAATCACTTCTGCAAACCACCTCCAGGTACGTAATTTCTCGTTGTTTCCCTCGGTATTTTCTCCCTAATGAATCCATTCCTACATATATCTACGGCTATCATATTTCTTAAGATCACATCACTTACACAACGTATCTCGTCTGCCTATACTACAATGACATCCCTTAACATATTCCTACAATAATACTCACTTTTTCTACTTGCTTGGAAGTTTATATTATTGGTGCATATATTTAAGGACACAACGTCAAGCAGTTTGCAATAAGGATAATACCACTGGACAATTTGAAAGCAAAAAGATCTTTTACTTCCTTGCATTTTCTTACGACATATGAAATTAAGAATCCATAAAGTTCTGGCTTGTGCTTGCACTACATGTAATTTCTATTGACAGGATTTGGCATTAAGATATGCAGCTACTCATATGAGTTGCGGTGTTTTGAGTTAGTGAACAAAAATTTGTGAGTACTTTGCTACTCAACTACACTCCAACGTGGTGTCACATAGGTAATACATGTTTTGTCTTTTTATGTCTTGTCTAGTCCATTGGTCACATGCACACAGATCCGCTGATTTAGACAGTGTGTAAATGCTCATCTTGGTGTAGATTCGCCGATTTAGGCAACACCAGTTATCTGTGCAGATCCGCCTTTTAGGCAGCACACTGAAAATTATACATTCATGATTTTTAAATAATACCAAATGCAGATTCGCCGATTTAGGCAGCATTAGTGCTAATTCGTTGACTTGGGCAGCACGCTTTATTGGTGTAGACTCGCCGGATGAGGCAACACCAATCACAAAATCATGCTGCAGTGGCTGGCCACCACTGTAACTGGTATGATTTTGTTACCCGGGTACATAAATGAAAGTGATTTGGATTTGGACTTATATTATGGAATCAGAATTGGATTGGGATTTGGTATCTGGTGATTATTTAGCAGTGTTTATGTGATGAGACTTAACATTATGAGATTGATGATGAGCATGACCAATGATATCCTGATTCATCAGGGTATGACATATACTGCTTATTCTAGTGGTATGGGACACTAGAATAGGTAGTATGTGGATGATGGCAGGCATAAGCAATGATTGCCTAATTTTATGGATTTTTCTTTTACTATTTGATACAGATTTCTAATCATTGTTTTTGACAAGTTTTGTTTGCAGATTTTTATCTTCGCAACTAAGGACAATTGCTTTCCAACGGAGAGGTATGTTATGGAATTGATATTCTATTATTTGTTGCAGCTGACAGGTGGAAAAGACTAGACCCAGCTTGGCCTATGCGAATGGATATATATATCATGTACATTTTATTATTCAAGTGCTCTTTTATGAGCTTTGGCCATTTATGACCGGCCGGCCAGTTTGTAACCAATTTGACCATTCAAGAAATCTATATAACAAATACCTGCAAGAGGGAAATGGTCACTCTTGCACGGGGGGAGATTGCACCCAGTGCTTGTGTCGTCTTCTCTTATCTCCTCCCTCCCCTCTCACCGTGCTCGCGTAGCACTCCGCTTTAGGAGGTGCGCATGCACGTGTTCTTTCTCTCTCTCCCGCTCTCTGTCTCTCTTTGTTCATATTGTGCTCGATTATGGATTTGTGTGAGTCGACAGGTATGTAGATTTATTCGTTTATGTCTTGCTATGCGCTATTTTGAGTATTTTGCAAGGTTCTCTACGCTCCCGTATGTAGCAGCCTCGAGGTGCATGACAAGTTGCTCGCCCCTCGATGGTCGCGACTTAGACTTGGAGGAAATTGGTTAGCTCTCCCTAGACCAATGTCCCCGAAGCTCTATTACATTTCCATACTAACTTGTTTGTTGTTCCCAAAACTCCATCAATCACTAGTCCATGTTGCTCTCTAAAGAAGAGAACATACCTTTGAACCCTTTCTAGAGAGATACAACCAAAAAGATAAGCAATAAAGGACTTCATCACCAGGCTCATTTCTGGGATAGCAATAACAAGAGATGGAAAGTGATAGACCAATTGGCTTCCCAGTTCAATCTCAGTGGGATGGAAAGTACAGGGTAGTCTTCACAGCTACAATTAAGTGTGTATGGCTCACACGCCTTATGGATGATTTTGGTGTTGGACAAGACATTGTCAACATCATCTACACTGACAATTAGAGTGCATTGGTAGTTGCGAGAAACAAAATTTTTCATGCTTGCAGAAATCACATTGAGGCACATTATCACTATGTCAGACACTACAAGAGGTTGTGTGCTCTTGTGACGCTGTTAGCGACGGAAATACACTGGGTTTTTATAACCCCCGGCGTCGCTAAAACCGTTGCTACGAGCGTCGCTACGAGAGCGTCGCTATATGCGTCGCTATATAGCGACGCTCATAGCGACGCATATAGCGACGTTTACACAGAAGACTATAGCGACGCTCATAGTGACGCTACAAAGCCATAAATAGCGACGCTTATAGCGACGCCCGAGAGAATTTTTTTTTGGTGGCAGGGCATTGAATGCCCTACCACCCATCAACCATATTGTACTTGATTCACTTTTTAAAAAAAGTGCAAGGGTAGATAATAGACCCAAAATAGTCACCCACAAGACGCATTGTTTGCAAAATTGACAATTGTACACATCATAGGCAAAATGAATTGATTGGCAAATGTAATAATGACAATTGTACAACATCATAGGCATAAAGAATTGATTGGCAAAAGGAACTGCAGTGACAAATGTAATAATATACATGGTTCAAAAAGACGTATAAAATCCGTCTCATGATACATAAGCTATGAGAAACCCTAAACTAATGCTATCTAGCTACGGCTAAACTGACGTTGTCTAGTCAGACGTCTCATCGCGTCCAAGCGACGTATCTGTCGGATTCTGCAAAAAAAGACAATAAGACAGCTTTCAGTAAGTATAAACATACAACGACATTTATAAAACAATACAAAAAATAAAAAAGAGTAAACCCTAATACTAACCATGCCGCCGCGAGAACTGAGAATGTCCATCAGGGCGTTTAAGCCCTTCCTGCCTACGTACTCGCGCTCGTACGGTGTGGGATCACGTCCTATCATCGACCACTGTCAAAACATACAAAGATTTCATTATGTTAGAACTAAAAAACGCATAAACCCTAAACTATCGAACATAAAGAGCAATGTGAAAACACTTACAAAATCGGCCTCAAATGATGCCCATCCACCGCTCCCCAAGTGGTGCGAGCTCCTTGCCTCTACTCGCGCTCTGGCTGCATCCTTTTGTTGCTTCCACTTGTCGGGATTCTCGCGCGCTGCTTTCTTCGCATTCTTCCAATCTTCTTTGGCCAGCCAATCTGGCCTGTTCCACCCATTCTTGATTGCTTTTTGCACTTCGGAACGCTTGTGTTTGCAGTATTCGCGCATTCGAATCTTCACCAGGTCTTCATTGAAGCGCTGATCCCGTGTTGGAACGGGAAACTCATCATGAAGTATGCTGATGACTCTGTTTTTTAAATCACTTGATACTTCACTCCATTTGTTTAGTATGTAGTGTCTAAACAGCTGAGAGCAAAGACCACGCAAGCGCGAGTTCTTGCCGTCATCATCCATGATGATGCCGCCGCTGATGTCGACGGAGTAAGGCAAGCCCTCTGGCCGGTGACGCGTGAACCTGGGTGTCCCGGCAGGGGTCTCTAGCGGCGTGTCGATGGGGGTACGGACGTCAGGTGTCTCCACCGGCGTCTGGGCCCCGAAGCGAGGAGTGTCGAGTGGGGTGGCTCCTGGCGGAGTAGGTAGAGGTGTGTAGCTTCTAGGAACAGTCAGCCGTGCAAAACCTGGCGTAGATGGCGATGCTGTGGCTGGTGTGGGGGCGGGCAAAGAAGGGGAGGGTAAAGAGCCTCGTCGAACACGAGGCGGTTGGAGGCATCGGTGGCGGAATCCCCACAACAACCTCCACCGCCACCACTAGAGCGTCGGTGTCTAGACGAGTGTGAGGCTCATCTCGTCGACGCCGAAGCTTCGGAGCGCGCCGAATGCTCCGAAAGAGAGGGAGATGCGGATGGAGTAGGAACGCGCGATGATGCGCCAGAGCGATGACGCTCCATGTACCACTGTCTCTGCTGCGGTGACAAAGAAGAAAGAAACTCCTCATCATCCATACCTGCATTAAACACACGAATATTTAAACTTAATATTGAATGAATAGAGTAGACAATGACGCAAAGACCATTAAATACAATGACGTAATGACGCATATAAATACAATGATGCAATGAATTGAGTGATAGAAGAGGCAAGTCGAAAACTCAGAATTTTCAATCAAAAGATGTGAGCGCGAGTAGAAAAGAGCGTTATACACCATGGAAGGTACTTAGAGAGCCAGAGCTTTTACAACACGGAGCAAAATTGTTCAAATACAATATTTGTGGCTTTAAGAGATCTCTCTCTCATCCTCGCATAACTCAGCATAACTTCCTAAATCTATATAGAGCTCTCCGTTTAAACACATATCCTCTGTTTCATTTTGTAGCTCCTCTGCATGCACCCCATATAGAGTAGTAGCATCTTGATGCTCGTCTGGCACCACCGCAGCGGCTTCTGATTGAGCATCTTCTCTGATCTCCTCCATTGATGTCGTTGTGATTGGCACATGGTAGCCTTCATACGTCCTTGCACTACGAGGGGCTACCTCTATGACGTACCACCAGTTTGATGTAGACTTTGTAGGATGAAATATTACCTGCCAGAGCCACATAACTTACATGAGAGCTTTCAAGCACATAACTTGTAAAAGGGGGATGTTAACTATTTACATACTTACTTGTTCACAATGCTCGGGTAGTACGAAAGTGTCTCTTAGGTCAGTCCATTTCTTAGTAGAATCCACCTCAAGAAAACCAGACTCTCCTCTACGCACAGTAGCGTTGCGACCCTCCATGATTATCTTGAACCATTGCACGTCGAACAAGTCGACAAAAAATCCTCTGTAATCGATCCTCAAAATCTCTTGCAGCGTGCCGAAGTAAGTGAGTTCCGCCACCACAGGATCTGCATCAGAGAAACGTCGTCGACTAGACTGTTCAAATTTTGCCATGATTCACAATCTTGAGTAAAACGCTTTTTGTCGATTCGTTCCACCCTAAAATGTCGACCTTTACACCATGCTGCTGTGTATGACTTATACTACAACGAACAAAGATTATGAGTGGCCGTTCAAACGTTTATAAATAAAGTCACTTGCTAGTCATACATTGCAAACTTACCTTGGTCGCGCAACCCCGAGAGTACTCCCACTCTTCTTCAGTCACTTCGTCACCGCATTGTTGTGCGCTTTTCAATTGGTTGTGCAACCATCTTAAGCTCATGAAGGTTGGTAGGCTCTCCAGAACCGCTGGATAGTGCATCGGTGGTCGGCTTCCCCGTCTCCACTCGATTCGTGCCCTTTGTCGCTCTTGCTTTGCATCCTCATATTGTGAAATCCACTTTTGCATCACTGGATTGTGAAGCATGCAAAATCGGTTGATTTTAGCCTCTAGATCTTCTGTCATCTTCTTCTCAACACCGAGATTGCACATGGAAATCCCAGATATGCGCTCATCATCTATGGTTCGCCATAGCGTGTCCCGGGATTTATCAAATCCGTCTAGCCACTCTCCAATGTACACTAGGGACTCTGATACCAACCAACCTTCTGCCATGCTACCCTCCGGACGTGCCTTTTGACGCACATATCCCTTAAGCGTTTTCATGAAACGCTCTAAGAAGAACATCCATCTGGAATGAGCTGTGCCAGCTATTTCCACCTCATCAACTATGTGAACAAGAAGATGCACCTGAAAGCATTGTAGTAGGAAAATGTTTCTCAAACATACACACAAGCTCCGCAACATTTAGTTTGGCGAATGGTGAGAGACAAACATCCCTCAATGGCAACCGGTAAAATAAACTGTAAAGTATGTGCAGCAATGATATTAAAGTCCACATTTTATGCAATGATATTAAAGTCCACTATGAACGTACCTGACACATTTTATGCCAATCGTGTGACTTCAAACCGGTAAGCTTTCCTTCTTTAGTAAAACACGTTCGGAGCGAGTGCATTACGCCAGTGGGGGTCCGCAAAGATCGAATGGTCTCTTTTACTTTGCGTTCTTGGGCTCCTGTGAAAATCCATGGTGCTTTAGGGAGTTTTATCGATCCATCAGACGCTGTTTGCGGCCAATATTGCTCCATACGATCCACATTTCTAAGGTCAACTCTGGCTCCCAAAGTATCTTTCTTGCCGGTCAAATGGTCCCATAGTAGATTACCCACATTCTTGAATATGTGCATTGGATCGAGCAAGTGATTGATCATGAGTCGGGGCCAGTATGGTAACTCGTACCATAGAGATAGTCTCTTCATCCCTGGAGGCAATCCGTCATCGCACATCTCCTTCTGCTCTAACCATGCTTGTGCAGACATCCTTGGTGGCTCTCTTCCCAAAAAGCCATCGCGTAACACATGATTCTCTGGAAGATACGCTTGATGACCTTCGTAGATTTGCTTCTTCAGTGAGGGTGCCCTACATGCATTCAGTCTAGGTCCACATGTGACACATGCTCTGTATCCGCTTGTTTGAAGCCCTGCATGTATACACATGATAATAGATCAACTATGGGAAAAACAAGATTTACAGTGTCTGAGTGAGGAGTGTCAATAGATCACCTGAGCATTCTGTTAGCCCGGGATAGTCATGCATGGTCCACATTAGAATGCCTCTGATCAAAGCATTCCGTCGTCCTGTGTGTCGGCTCATATCCACCACCTCTATGCCAATCCACAATTGTTGTAGCTCTTCCAATAATGGACGAAGATACACATCCATATTCCCCACTTTATATCGCCCTCGCACAATCAAGCTTAGCCATAGGTGCCCCTTCTTCGTAGTCAACCACGGGGGAATGTTGTAGTTGACGATGACAACGGGCCATACACTGTAAGATGTTGATCTTTGACCAAATGGATTTACGCCATCCATAGCCAGGCCTAAGCGCAAATTTCGAGCTTCCCTGGCAAAATCCGACCATGTTCCATCTATATGTTTCCACGCTACGCAATCTGCAGGAATTCGGAGCACACCATCCGAAGAATTATTCTCCTCATGCCATGATGCTAGGGCGGCCATGGACTTACATTCGAAGAAATGCTTGATGCGAGGAAGCAGAGGGAAATGTCGCAAAACCTTTTGTGGAATTTTTGTCCCGTGGAGATCTACTCGATATCTTTCGGAATCACATTTCGGACACTTCTCCATGTCTATGTATTCCCCTCTGAAAAGAATGCAGTCATTAGGACAAGCGTGGATAGAATTGTAATCCATCCCCAAGTTTCGCAAAATCTTTTTTGCTTCATCTCGGGAATCTGGCATCACATTGTCAGCTGGTAGTATGTGCTCTTTCAACAATCTACACAACATAAAAATATGATACAGTCGTGTAAAAATCTATCAGATCATTATACATTTAGAGTTCTATTAAAGTAAACTAATTGTAATAGATCACGTGAAAAGCGTTGTGACGCTAGTGTCACTCCATCCAAACTTTGCCTGCATGTTGAGAAGAACCAGGAGTGCTTTCAGTCTAGACATACGTGCTCCATTATACAATGGCGTATCGGCTTCACTTTTCATATCATCATAGATAAGCCTTTCTGAATCCATGATCGTCTCGATCATTTCATCAATCTCGGGCTCAAACATTGCCTCGTTGGGAATGTGCTCTGCATGATCATCCCCCGAGCTGTCAGAGGCTACATCTTGTGGCCTCACATATGCTGCTTGACCAAAGCGCCTGCGAACACGTCTATTGGGTTGCAAGATTGCTGCTTGTTGGCCAGCGTCAGAGTCCGACGAGTTGTAATTGGCAACAACTCGATCTATAATAGATGGATCGAACTCGCCAAATTCGCGAATGTGCTGCAAAGAAACACGTCTTGTCCGTCGCACAGCATGCTTGCATTGATTACAAGGACATAAGACCCTCATTGAGAGATAGGTGTTTCGGTTGGACGGTCCCACACATCCTCGTCGCTACTCATAATGAGGATAAAAAACTTATAACCTGGACAACAAATTTAATATTCTATTGGCATTCTTCGTTTTATCTCTCTCTCTCTCTCTCTCTCTCTCTCTCTCTCTCTCTCTTTACCTCACATTCTCTAGTCATGTCCAATCCCCGCACACCTCGGTCTAGAGGTGCACGGAGATCAGAACCACCGGGTTATAATCTCGTCTTTATTGGTCAATACCTATATTTGTGGGTACAAGAAATCTACACACTCACGTCTACATGATACTGTATGTAGTGGACAAAACCCCTTTGCCTCTTCTCTAGCTGTAGCACTTCACAGCATCTTAACATCTTTTCACAGTAGATCTTTTCACTGTTCGTCTAACTCTAAACCCTAAACCGTAAGTAATTCTTGCGTGGACTCGATCTAACGTAAATAAGCGTAAATCTAAATAAACGTAAATCTAACTAAAAATAAAGCTAAATCTAATTTAACGTAAGTCTAATGACTAGAGGTTGTCTAGATGGTCATTGTGTCGGGGATGTAGTGACTCTTGCCGCCCTGAAGATCCACCTTCT
This sequence comes from Adiantum capillus-veneris, assembly GCF_014529385.1. Lineage (NCBI taxonomy): Eukaryota > Viridiplantae > Streptophyta > Polypodiopsida > Polypodiales > Pteridaceae > Adiantum > Adiantum capillus-veneris. The sequence continues at coordinate 128,661,269 of NC_140944.1, forward strand.
TCCCTATCTTCTGAAGACATTTCACCAGTACTTTTGGATCGACGGAGCCCACCATGAGTGAAGGCAGCAATACCCTATATTCCATTGAGGGCTTTCTTCACCCGCTTCATACAGGCATCGCAGTCTATGGAGACCTAAATCTAATCTAATATAACGTAAATCTAAATCTAGCTTAAATAAACGTAAATCTAGTTAAAAATAAACCTAAATCTAATTTAATGTAAGTCTACATATAACCTAATCTTTAACGTCTTTTAAGATAGTTTCCTACGACGTTATAACTCTCTTCTTCTTGTGTGTGTGCGCGTGTGTGGATGTGTGTGCCAATAAAAAGAGATAAATGGTATAACCTTTCTATCACCCATGCCAAGTATGATAGATTGATTATGCCATTTCCCTCTTGAATAATAGGTCTTGAGTTCAACTCCTCGTCGGCTAGATCTTTAGGTCTTTTAATTTTAATTAGTTTCCTACGACGTTAAATTAGTTTCTCTCTCTTTCTCTCTCAATGTGTGTGCGTTTTTTTGGATCGTATGCATGTTTTCTCTCTCTTTTCCTCTTTCAATGTGTGCGTTTTTTGTTTATGCATGTTCTCTCTCTCTTTTCCTCTCTCAATGCGTGCGTTTTTTGTTTATGCATGCTCTCTCTCTCTTTTTCTCTCTCAATGTGTGTGTGCATTCTTTGTTTATGTATGTGTGTGTGCGTTTTTGTTTTTGTTTGTACTCTCTCTCTCTCTCTCTCTCTCTCTCTGTCTCTCTCTCTCTCTCTCTCTCTCTCTCAAAAACACTATGTGTGTGTGTGTATGTGTGTGTGTGAGAGAGAGAGAGAGGGAGAGAGAAAGAGGGGAAGGGAACATGAGAATGAGGAGAGGGAAGGAGCATACCTGGCTCTCCTTCCTCTCCTCGTGTGTGTGTGTGTGTGTGTGTGTGTGTGTGTGTGGAGAAGAAAGAGAGAGAGAGAGAGAGAGAGAGAGAGAGAGAGAGTGAGGGAGAGCGTTACCTGCTCCGTTATTTTTTTCCCCAGCCTGCGTGGCTATGAGCGTCGCAAATTTCTTTGTAAATTTGCGACGCTCATAGCGACGCCGGGAATTTTTTTTCTGAGCGTCGCTGTGTGAGCGTCGCTAATATGAATAGCCTCTTGTAGTGAGAGAGAGACTTAGCAGGGGAAATCAACTTGGCTTATGTGCCGACACAGGACAGCCTTACAGATTTGTTCACAAAGGCATTGCCTCATGAGAAGTTCGAAGCTTTCCGCCAAGCTTTGGTCTTGCTTCCCTTTGTGGATTGATCATGCACTCAGTGCATGTCACTTCCCTATGCACTATGTGCCAGCTCTTGTTCATCGCATCACTCCTAGGGAGATTTGTTACCATATGTATGTGGTAGTGATGTGTGAGAACACAAATACATCACTATGTGTGAACACCCTTAGGACTATTGGGTCATTTTTCCCCTCACTGGGAGGTCCCCCCCCCCCCCCGATGCATTGTATATACGCCCATCATTCTAGGGATAACTTATATTTTCATTTTGCAGTAAGCAATACAATCTTTGTTGTGTACCTTGAGCTTCTTCATCTTCTCCAAGCTGTGTGTGTTTCCTTGCAACCCTATTTCCAACAAGAGTTCCCTATTTCACATACTACTTCTCCATTCCCAATTATGCAGAATGCCCATGTTTTCTACATTAGATGGGCATATTTTTAAAAATATTTCCAACAAGAGTTCCCTATTTCATATACTACTTCTCCATTCCCAATTATGCAGAATGCCCATGTTTTCTACATTAGATGGGCATATTTTTAAAAATTTTAATGTAATCCCCAACTATACCCTCCTACATCATTCTCCTTTCCTACAAAAGGACAGCTCTATACGACAAAAAATTCCATCAAGGAGGGTACATGGATGCCAAATCGTGTGGAAGGTTGGGGACATAATAACATCTTAGCTTTATTCCAAGCCACAAGAAATTATCTTTATCCCAATCCAAACCTCTCATCACTATGTTGCATGTGTGGTCATTCATGGGGGAACATATGGTTGAGACTAGTCAGGGCTAGAAAAATACACTTTTCCTAACCGATCAAAACAAGGGGAAACTTGAAATTCGCCCAGTTTTTAGATCAAAATTTGAATCTTTTGCCGGTAATTACTCTAAAACTTGTGTAAATTTGCCAGTTTGCTTAAAGGCAAGCTCAAAATCTAACCGGGATTTTATAATTTCAACCGGTTAAAATACACTAGACCCCGGTTTTTTTCTAACACTGAGACTAGTTGCTCGGAGCAGCGGAGTCCCAATCATTGGATCAAGTTGATGAACTAGGGGTCCACTAAGGCAGCTAGTTCACCCATAGTCCACTCTTAGTTTACCAACTTGATCCGACAATCGAGGTTGTTGACCGTGATTTGCAATGCCTTATTTCAACCATAGATCCTAAAACCTCACTCATTGCATGCTCTTTGGGAACATGCAGCCACACCTTCTCGTATCGTTGATATATGAGATTACACAATTAGCTAATCAATACCCTATGAGCCAATCTAAAGTAGCACAAAAGTAAACCAGTATTGGCTATATTGTAAAGCCCTCTCCTCTTCCATCTTGTTTTCTCTTTGCCTAAGTTTTTGTTACAACTAGTCTTGCTTGTTTGGCCTTGTCGTGACAACTTATTTTCTCTAGATACAGTAAAATACTATTGGAGTTTTGTTTCCAACAAAAAAAATATCAAGATGACCATAACAGAAATTTTTTATAGCTATATTTTTTAATGATAAAATCAGATTGTAATTGTTACATTTACGATCAAACAATCCTTTTTTTGTTACATCTCTATATTACCCTACCCATAAAACCAAACACCAAGGACAACTTGGCCTTCCAAACTTGGCTTGATTACTACTTGTACATCCAATAATTTGAAGTAAAGGATATTGTTTGAAGAGGTCAATGGCCTTTACTGGACGTATGCATTGTCCGCCAAATAACAAGCTAAGCACCAATCACAATTGCACATGTCAAATTTGGATGCTCATGCATTGCATATGCACCGTCCTCCACCTAAGTCTTACATGGTAGCCTCGTCAAGTCCAAAACTCTTACACATTTGGTCGGCCCCTTCATGCTATCCATATCTGGCAGCCTGGTTTCCACTATTGCCTAGCCAATCAAAGTGCTCTTCACTATATTTACATAAAACGACCAAATGGCTATGTGTAAAGCATGTATAAAAGTAATCGCCCACCATTCTCATAATGGCGTCCACATTTTGGGTAGTGGAGGCTTCCCCTTACTTGATAGCACCCAAATATCCCAATTTGTAGTGAAATCTGAACATGAGAAATCTTGGTTCTATCTTAAGGGCATTATAACCATATATTTCTGAAAATGACTTAGACTTTTCTGTAAATCCCAATTTTTTAAATTATTCAGCTGAAAATTATAAGAAAAGCTTTTTTCAAGTAGGGGTACCAAAGAACTACAAGACACATCCACATTTGCATGCTCTCTCTCTCTCTCTCTCTCTCTCTCTCTCTCTCTCTCTCTCTCACACACACACACACACACACACACACACACACACACACACACACACACACACACCTATCACATGTGTGGTAGATTGGTTATCCCACAACTTCTCTCTCGAGTGAGAAGTGTTGAGTTCAAGACTTGGCGGTTAAATCTTTGAAGTCTCTTGGGATTGTTTCTACAATGTTGAAACTTCGCTTCTCTTGCGGGTGTGTACGTGTGCAACAGTGTTCGGGAAAATTCATTTTACTAAACATACAAAATTCCCTTTCTTGAATTTTCCAAGAGGAAAGTTTAGAAAATTAGGGTTATTTTTTGGTTTTTCCATTTATTTTCTCTATATTGGGACGGAGTTTCTCCTTTTCACCTTGTCTTCAACCGGCATTTTTGAAATTGAAAACGACACGATATTAAGCTGAGACACATTTTTCCCGAACATTGGTGTGCAAATAGGAAGAGGAACTAGAAAACCCTTTGTATCACACGCGCTTTGAGTTCCTTTGAGTTCAAAACTCGTGGGACGCATCTTGGAGGTGTCCTCCTCCATTGTGAACATCTCTCGTGCATGTACACGAGCCTACAAAATTCACTTGAGCTTTGAACATCAATGCCATAAAGGGGACCCTCAATGAAAACAATGTTCGCTTTGCAGTACTTATTAACCTAGACAGCCCGGTTTGGAGCTCTGTCTCACACACAGCGCTCTAGCGCTCTCTCTCTCTCTCTCTCTCTCTCTCTCTGTGTTTGGAGATCTCTCTCACACACAGCTCTCTCTCTCTCTCTCTCTCTCTCTCTCTCTCTCTCTGTGAGCGCAGAAGAATATGGCTGTGGCCGCAGAGGGCGAAGGCAGTCTGTTAAATAGTGCCACATGGGCCATTGCGCTAACTTGTTTCATGTTTATTGCCATCTCCATTTTCTTTGAGAAAGCCATCGAGCTAGCCGAGCATGTAAGCTCTCTCTCTCTCTCTCTCTCTCTCTCTCTCTCTCTCTCGTCTTTCTCTTATACTAATAATTGACGTGTTTTGGGCAGCTCCTAGTAAAATACAAGCAGATATCCCTGCAAGCAGCATTTCACAGGATCAAAGATGGTGGGTACTCTCGTATTGTTTAATAATATAATATAATATATAAAATGTAAAGACAATTCTTCTGTTCCATGTCCCTCTTGGTCTCTGCCTCTTTACATTATTATTATACCTGTGATACAAAACATTTTCTTCTTCTTCTTCTCTCTCTCTCTCACACACACACACACACAGCACTCACTTAAGAAGCCTCTTCTCATTAAGTGTGCGTGTGTGTGTTTGTGTGTGGGTGCAATCACATCTGGATGTTCGACCTTGCTGAGCTGGCTAATTATGTGCAGAGTTGATGCTGGTGGGATTCATCTCCATCGCCCTGACCGTGGGCCAAAGTAGTGTGGCCAAAATATGTGTTCCCACGAGTGCGGCCTTAGCGATGCCGCTGTGCAAGATAGACGAGAATGCAGCTGCAACAACTTCGGAATGCAGCGAGGTAAGGGACTCACCATCCTAGCCTGCAAGCTTAGCCTACCATATTGAATCTTGTTATATCTCCCCTTTCCTTTGTCATCATTAAATTGCCTTTTCAATAAAATTAAATAGACAGGCAATTCCTTGGAGCAAGGCCCTGCCCACCTTGTAACTACTAGTAGGGGCGTCTAATTAGAATTCATGCCCCTACACGGGGCTCTTTCTTTTTTTACCAATAAGGACTTATGGAGCTCTAAAGATTACCCACCCCTAGAATGACACAGAGCAGCTACTAATTCACCTTCAGTTATGTCCTCTCTCTCTCTCTCTCTCTCTCTAACACACACACACACACACACACATTTCAAAACTAGTCCGATATCTTTGAGGTCTCTTGGGATTCCTCCTATGACGTTTAAACTTCCCAAATTCCCTCTTCAGTACAGGCCTTGAGTTCAAAACTTATCTTTGACGTCTCTTGGGATTGCTCCTATGGTTGAAATTGTAAAATCCCGGTTAGTTTTTGAGATGAACTTTAAGAAAGCCGGGTAATTTACTCAAGTTTTAGTGCAATCCAAATTGAAATAAAGTCAGAGATAATTTCAAGTTTGCCCTTATTTTCACCGCTCAGGATAAATATATTTTTCTTGCGCCCCCCCCCTCCCCCCCCCCAAAAAAAAAAGCCGTGTTAGAAAAAACCAAGGGTCCAATGTTATTTTATCCGACAAAAATTGTAAAATCTCGGTTAGATTTTGAGATTGCCATTTAGAAAATAAGGTAATTTAATGAAGTTTAGTGTAATCACCGTCAAAAGCTTCAAATTTTGACCTAATGTCCAAGAGAGTTTCAAGTTTGCCCTTATTTTAAGCAGTTAGGAAAAATGTGCCGTCCCCCCCCCCCCCCCCCCCCCCCCCCCCAAAACAACCAAAAAAAAAAAAAGAAACACGCACACACACTCTCAAAAATATAAATATGATATTTCTCTCAATATTTATATGAAATATATACTATAGTAATAGGTGTATATATATATATGTATTTCTTTCTCAGATATAAATATAGATACATAATATAAGTAAAAATGCATAACAAGCCGCTATCCTTGTACGTACGCTATTGAGAGAGCAATGGGAAATTCCAAAGAGAGGAATCCTTACACCTCTTCAATGAACCACCCTTTTTTGCAAGTACACAGGTATGATTAAAAGCACAAAAGGATAAAAGGCAAAGACAACGAGCGGTTAATGGCTAAGTGTGAAAAGAGAGGAGCTCAAAACCCCCTTGGAGAGGGTCACATGAATACTTGGCTAAGATGCCAGTAGACCAACTTTCCTGCTAAATGAATAATCTTAATTACACAACTATAATGAATACACAATGCTAACTATAATGAATACACAATGCTGGTTATAGGTGATGGAAGGAGCAAGATTGAACCTGCCCTATCCAACCTCCTCTTTTGCAAAAATGTCACGCCTATATTTTTCTTTTATGTCAAATATTTCATGTCATCCGACATTAATATTTGACCTTCGTGTTTTTATGACTAGAAAAAGCAAGACGTGGCACTCTCCTTCCTTACCTTTCGCCCAAGGTGGCAACATGTGCAAAACATTCTCTATGCATCGATAAAGTATATTCTTGGATGTTTCATTATTGAAAGCGATTATCCTCGATAGCTATGATAAGGCAACTCTAGCTAACTATCAATAGTGACATTTCGTGTAGAACAACGGAGGAGATAACATCTCAAACCTTTCAAGAGACAATCCAATGAAGATTCACCCACATCAATGTGTTTAACTCATCAGTCCAGTCAGTCTAGATTAGCAAGTGTTTTGGCACTTTTGTGAGTCTGTTTGTAGACCGTGCATGCCCAGGCACTTAGTGTAGATGCATATCCTCTGGTTGCACACAGCATGATCATAAGAATTCCCATAAGAATCCATCCTTCAGAGGAATTTTCCATTGTATTTAACCTATTTTTCCTATTTTTGATATTTTTTACTTATTATTTTAAGTGACTTTTGTTGGGAACAGAGTAGGGCAAATTGGGTAAGATAATATATAAGCAAACCAAGGCTAGCACTATTTGGCAGAAGAGCAAGGAGAACACATGCCAAAGGCAACTGGTTCCCCCCCTCTCTCTCAAACAAGATCTTCCCCTTGTGGCGTTTTTCCTCCAAGCAAGCGACCTCCCATCTCCTAGCGTTTTTCATCAACAACCTCATCGCCATAGACTCCCCCTCTGTTAGCGTTTCTCAAAAGGCCATTATCGCCTCTTTTCCTAGCGTTTTCAGCATCCCCACAACAACAGCAAATCAGCGACTAAAGTCTCAAGAATTTAGCCATTCTGGACAAGCCAGATCATTGTTTTTTTGGAGAACTTTCAAGGCTGCAATTCAACGTTTTCAAAGCTGCAAATCAATGCTTTTATGAGTAGCAAGACAACGTTTTTATGCTACCAAGGGTTGCCTGTTTGCATCATCAAATTTCAGCCTCATTGGAGTTTTTGGACAGCCATACCGCAGTCATCGGGATTCTCAGTTTTCAGCCATATACTAGGTTCGTCGTCGTCATCGTCGACATCGACATAGCCAGCCATTGTAGAGTCATTGCCTCAACAATTGTACCAGATTGTGCAATCAATAGTAGACCACTCTCGCCAATGAGAGTGGGTCCTACGGAGGAGGGTTTTACAATGTCTCTAGTGTCGTATTCTCTTCTCTATCTCTTAGTCTCATACACTTTCACACATAGTGTCCATTCACTTTGATTGTGTTCATTGCACTCACTCATTAAGAACGAAAGGTTCTCCCTTCCATAAGAACAAAAGGAACCTTCATCATAGTTCGGAGCATGCATCTTGAGCAAAGTTCAAACATTCATTCCGTTGCGCCTTACATTGGTATTAGAGCTTTGGCAGAGTTTTGTATCACTCAAGGAAAGAACCACAAGAATTTTTTTGCTTGTTGTGGTCGCACGAACCCAAGTTCACTTGGGCATGTCAATTCCTAATCGTGTTTTTGAAGAGTGACAGGAATCCCAGGAAAGAAGGGCTTGTCAAGCGACTCATGGAGAGCGAACTGTGCACTTAGCGGCCGGCCAATCGACGTGAGGTGGGAAAAAGCAACCTTGGTGTGAGCGCAAGGCCGCCAAGAGGTGCACCCGTGGAAAAGAGCATAACTCGGGTGAAGAGAAGATCATTCTCAAACACAGACTGCAAGCGAAAGAAGAACCTCAAGAACTCAAGACCCTCAAGAACCCAAGACCCACAAGAACTCAAGTTCCTCGTGAACTTAAGAACCCAAGATCACAGTGTATGGTCATCACTTGAAGCGGAATGAATACTTTGCTTGGAGGTGATGAGCATGAGAGAGGCGACGAAGAATTTTTCCCACCAGGAGGTTTTTCAGACCCTCCCCATCTACGCCACGAGTTGTACCAAATCCTATGGAGGCGATGGTCAAGTCGATGTTGGAGATGACGGCACAACAACAAGAAACGAATTGCGTTGCGATGGAAAAACTTGAAAGAAAAGAAGAACAACAAGAAGCGACTTGCATTGCTTTGGAACACGAGCGTGATGCACGAAAAGAAAGAAAAGCACAAAAAAGGAGGAAGCCGAAGCAAGACGAGCGGCCTTGAAGGCCGATCGTGAGGTTCAGAGGACCTCCGCACTCAAGAATTGGTTCGACAAGTTCTTGCTTTGAAGTCCGAACCAACAAAAGATGTTGATAGTTCCTCAAGTGGCGCAAGCCATGATTCGGACTCCAACAACCCAGTCATAGAGAAGATCCGGTTCAGTAAGTATGATGGTATGATGGATACTACGGTTATTCATTCTTGGTTGCATCAATTCAATGCTTATTTTGTGACAACTAAGAACACAGAAAATAGCAAGGTTTTGATGACAGCTATGTACCTTGCCGGTGATGCCATCAATTGGTACTACGCATGGCAAGAGGCACAGTTGGCCGCGCACCTAGAGGAAGCCGACGAATTTACGCCCCTTTCTTTCAATTGGGTTGATTTCCAAGACAACCTCAAGGCACGGTTTATGCCACCTCAGTACCTCGCACAATTGAAGGACGATTGGTGCGCTCTCAAGAAAAATGGTATACCATTGATGTCTTTCTCTAATCGTGTTTTGCAACTAGGTACCTGTTGGGATAGAGCCCCATGTGGCCGGTTAGGCCTGGTGCCCGTCCACTATACTTATTCATTATATACATAATAGAATAAGGGGGCTCACATGTAGAGAGTGAGTTTTAGCCCTTGCAAACACAAGGTCTCCTCTTCTCCTCTCTTCTCCATCACTGCACACACTCACACACGCCATGGATTTGGCATGTACATCATTGTCAAGATTTGTGCTTTTCCATACAAATTTTGATGGTACAAACTTTGAGCATTGGAAAGCAGGTATGCATGCTGCATTGACTCAGTTGGGTCAAGTGTTGCCACTATAGGGTATGGATGCTAGGCCGGAGTCTATGACGACTGACGATGAGTAAGAGGACTTGGATGAGCTTGTGTATTCAACGATCATGTTACACCTTGGTGAGTCTGTCTATCGCATTGGTTTGGATGCATGTGTCGATCACTCTATACTTTCTCTACGATTAGAGATGGATGCACACAGATTCAATGAGCCAGTGGGCGTTGACTGAGGTCATACTTGTGATGGCCTTGTACAGGTTTTGTACGGTTTTCTTTTCTCTCTCACGACCACATTGGCCTTTACGTGGGAGGTTGTTGAGGTAAAGCCCCATGTGGCCAGTTAGGCTAGGTGCCCGCCCACTATACTTATTCATTATGTACATAATAGAATAAGGGGGCTCATATGTAGAGAGTGAGTTTTAGCCCCTGCAAACACAAGGTCTCCTCTTCTCCTCTCTTCTCCATCGTGGCACACACTCACACACTCTCCCGCTCGCGCACTTCAACTGGTATCAGAGCTTTGGCTTCGCGACAGATGGAGTGCTGCAGAGAAGTGAGCTTTCGGCTATGGTGAGCTCGCTTTTGGTGGAAGCTTGAGATCGGTGAGCAATCACCAGATCTGTGCTCAAAGAAGCTTGAGGGACATTCCTAAGCTTGAGAGAAGGGTGTATTGCAATTGTGTATGCTTTTTTTTGCAGTCATACTTGCAAGAAGAATGCAGATTTTCATTTCCGCAGGTCATTTTTCAGGCTCCAAAACAGTGTTTTTTGCATAACTTTTGCATATGGAATGGATTTATGCAAGGTTAGGGTGTAACCTAGGGTTTTGGCACGTTCCAAACGCAATGGTGATGTCCATTTGGGCTGATCTTGACCTCTGAATGTTCTGCACAGCAGGCAGCTGTTTATTATGTGTCACGGATTCCACACATGGTTTGCTCTCGTATGTGAGAGTGGTAATGGCTGCAAGTTTGCTCACAAGTGAAAGGATACGATGTATACCTTATGTGGTTTGATGCTCAAGGAGTTGAGACTTTGGGACAACTCATGTATGCTTGAGTGCGGATTTTGCGCATGATTTGCTCATGGTTTTGAGCATGTTTATGGCATGTATAGTTATTATGGTTTGATAGCCAAATATTGTCTGCCGGATTTTTTTTACAAGTTTATTTGTTTATGCGCATGGTGTGCAATCGTGTTTTGATTGCATTTAGCACTTAGTGGTTGCTTTGCCATAGTGTTTTGGCATCGCACTGGGAGAGTGTTTGCTCACCGGATTACATCATTTGACATATATGTGGTAATCTCTTCAGGTTGGAGATTGTTGATGCTAGTTTCATCGATTCTCACATAGTGCTCTTGGATTAGAGCAGGTGTTTTGGCATCATTTGAGCAGTTTTGCTCACTTGTTCGTTACATTGATCGCCATATTTATTGACATTTCTCTTAGACAGCTTATGCCAGCTTATGTTGTATTTTGACAGTACTTGGTGTATGAGTTAGCCAGGCTTTGACTATTGTCAATTGATCGACTTGTGCTTGGTCTTGTCACAAGTTATTGCCATGGATTTGGCATGTACATCATTGTCAGGATTTGTGCTTTTCCATACAAAGTTTAATGGTTCAAACTTTGAGCATTGGAAAGCAGGTATGCATGCTGCATTGACTCAGTTGGGCCAAGTGTTGCCACTATAGGGCATGGATGCTAGGCCGAAGTCTATGACTGACGATGAGTGGGAGGACTTGGATGAGCTTGCACGTTTGACGATCATGTTACACCTTGGTGAGTCTGTCTATCACATTGGTTTGGATGCATGTATAACTAGAGAATTATGGCAAAGATTGTGCAATGCTTTTGGCACAAATGAGTCTAGAGAGATGCCTACAGTCAAAGGACGATCTCACTGACATAGAGATTTTGTGTGTTTGCATGTCTAGTTGATAGTTCATTGCATGACATAGTTGGTGCAGGAGATGTCAAACTATTGTTGCCGAGTGGTGCATCATACATGTTGCAAGATGTACGCCATGTGTCAGGTTTGACGCAGAGCTTGATCTCTGTGAGTTAGTTACGAGACAATGGATGCCAAGTAGTGTTGCATGAGCACAGTTTCAGATTGCATCATGGACAACTAGTCATAGCGAGAGGTGCTAGTGTTGGCATGATTCATGCGATGCGAGTACATTACGTACGAGACGGCACACTCTTTGTGAGTACACATCCATGCAGAGAGACGAGGCATGTCTCCTTTGCAGATAGGTTGTATGATGCTCCAGTTTGTGAGCATGTTGAGCCAGCTGTGCAGACAGTTGTGCAGCAGGGCATGTCATTTGTGGATACGATGATAGATATGGATAGCTTGAGTGCTGAGGATTCAACCATGATTCAATCATTCATGGTTATGTTTAGGCCAGAGGCTAAAGCGTGTGAGTTAGAGCTAGGCATTGCTCTTGCTACACAGGGTTCAGGACAGACAGATGCTCTTGGTGCTCATGTGACATGTGATGGACACGAGGATGGATTCCAAGGATCGGAGTTCGAGTGTCAGGGTGATTTTCATGAGTGGAGTCCTGAGCTAGATTTGACTGAGATGGTCAAATTAGCAGATATTGCTAGGATTGCATCATCATTTGGGAGTGTCATGTACGAGATACTGATCTCGAGACCCAAGATTGCATTTGCAGTAGGTGCATTTGCAATGGGAGCAATTACTCGTGCAGTGACTGATGTTGGCCTTGAGCATAGGGGTACTTTGCAACGTATGGTGAGATACCTGCAGGTTGTGTGCGGCTTTGGTGAGGAGTATGGTGATCGATCACTCTATACTTTCTCTACGATTAGAGCTGGATGCACACAGATTCAGTGAGCCAATGGGCGCTGGCTGAGGTCATACTTGTGATGGCCTTGTACAGTTTTTGTACGGTTTTCTTTTCTCTCTCACGGACACATTGGCCTTTACGTGGGAGGTTGTTGGGGTAAAGCCCCATGTGGCCAGTTAGGCCAGGTGCCCATCCACTATACTTATTCATTATGTACATAATAGAATAAGGGGGCTCACATGTAGAGAGAGTTTTAGTCCCTACAAACACAAGGTCTCCTCTCTTCTCCATTGCTGCACACACTCACACACGCTCCCGCTCGCGCACTTTAGTACCCAATTACACAAGTCGGATGATGAACGCAAAGAGGCATTCCTTTTTGGGTTAGACGAATATATCAAGTTTGATGTCGAAGTATTCGATCCAATCGATCTCAACAAGGGAGTAGCGATTGCTCTCGCACAGGAGATGAAGCACAACAAGGGAAAGCCTAAGGAAAACAAGACATCGACAAGCACCTCCCAGACTTCTCAGAACCCTCAGAGTGGTAAGAACGGTAAGAATGGTAACTCTTCTAACCAATATTCCAACAGTCTCTCAGAAAAGAACTCTTCTAATGAACCTAAGGGTAAGGCTAACACAATTGCTAAACCTAAGCTCACTCTAGATGAAAAGGTAGCATAAGGAATTTTAGGAGGATACATCACGTCGGAAGAGCAAAGCACTTATTCTAAGGAAGGTCGTTGTTTTCATTGTCACATTAAGGGTCACATAAAAAGAACATGTCCTAAGCTTGACTCTAATGAATCTAAACAATCCACAGAATCCACTTCCTCTGTCAATGCAATCAATGACAATACGAGTGTGCCCCAAGTTTCTCCTGACCCTCCCATTGATGAGTCTCTCATTAAATGTTATGGTCATATGACGGGGCAGTGTTTTGTCATATTGTTTGACCCAGGCAGTATGCATGATGTGATTAGTCCCTCTCTTGTTGAGAGAGCCCGCCGCCTAGCGGTTAGTAAAAAATCTCCTCTCGAGGTCTCTAGCTTTGCTCCCAGTATGGACTCTCTCATCACGAAAGAGTGCCTTGATGTGTTGTTTACAGTTCAACAACCTGCTTTCCTTAGAAATTTTTTTGTCTCTCCTCTCTCAGGATGTGATATGATTTTGGGCATTCGATGGTTTCATGAGCATAACTCTCTCATTGATTGGGTGGAAAATACGTTCACTTTCAATGCCAAAAGTGACTCTCCCATTGTCATTCGTGGAGAGCAAGTTGTTCATTCTCCCTCTCTTATTGCTAATGTGCAGGTAAAGATTGAACGGATTCAGGAGAAGGAGACTCTGTTAGTCTCTTCTTCTCCGAAGCATGACACACATGATTTGCATGATGATCAATGATGATTTGAATGATAATAATGAGCATGATGATTTGGATGACAATGACAAGCATCGTGATTATCACGATCAAGATGTGATTTCTCACAAGCATGATGAGAGAGAGAGAGAGAGAGAGAGAAGTGGGAGCAGAGGAGAGAGAAGCTGGGAGACAATCGTGCAGCGTTATCAATTAGTACTATACGGCTCGATCTTCCCTTCAAGGCGAGCACACGGCCTTCTCTCTTTCTCTCTCTCTCTCTCTCTCTCTCTCTCTCTCTCTCTCACACACACACACACACACACACACACACACACACACACACACACACACACACACACACACACACACACACAATGTGACAGTGTTTGGGAAAAATGTGTCTCAGCTTAGGGTGGGTTCAGACTAGGCGGCGGAAGAAAAATGGAAAGGGGCCTCGATCCTCCATAGCGAAATTTAAGTGGTTGGAGTTTGAGGCACTCTTCCGTCGGGCCCTCCATTTTTCTTCCGACCCCCCCCCCCCCCCCCCCCCCCCCTCGGAAGAGTTGATGGCCTCTCTCAGCCCCCTTCACTTTTTCACTTTTCCTCCTCCACACTGTTCACAATAGGCGGCGGAAGATTTTGGAAAGCTTGTTTCTTCCGCCGGTTCAGTCTGAACCCAGCCTTAATACCGGTTGAAGCCTCGAAGGCAAGGGAAAAGGGAAAAAGGAGTAGAAACTTGAAAAAATCCAGCTGATCTGTGTGCGTGCACGTGTGTGTGTGTGTGTGTGTGTGTGTGTGTGTGTGAGAGAGAGAGAGAGAGAGAGAGAGAGAGAGAGATTTTAAGAGAGGACTCACGAGAGTCATCAACATCAATTTTATTGTTAGCTATCGGGTCGCGAGTAGGAGTAAACCCCATTTGTTGTAGTTGTACAATGCAGGGATCTTCACTAAAGGGATGTCAAATACTTTATTCTCGACTTTGAGAGAGAGAGAGAGAGAGAGAGAGAGAGAGAGAGAGAGAGAGATAGATAGATAGTTCTATTATCGTCCTGGGAGGTCAAATATGACCTATGGGACCAAATGAACATGTCACGTGGTGTGAGTGGAGTTCATAAGTGACTCTCGATGCTCAAAAATGGCTGAAATGAGCGTCGCAATAGAGAGTCCACATCGTGGTTGGGAGAGGAAGGTATGTAGGGAGAGATCATGGCTGAATATATGGGGAAAGGAGGACCTAAAGTGGTCAAAAGCTGAGCACTCAAGTAGTGTGTGGTACTCACTCTCTCGCACTTGACGAGGGCATAAGGTGCAAAGTCGATGACACTCCTCGCCAGTGCCCCAACGTCCTGTCTCGCAGCGTAGAGAATGGGAGCTAAGACGAATGGAGGCAATGGTGCGGATCGCACTCAACGGGATGGGCTCAAGGATGTAGGAATGGGTTCGGTTACCTCGTTCCGAGAAGAAGAGAGATTTGTAGTTTGGGGCAATGTGTGTGGTGTAATGGCTGAAGCGAGAACCTCCGGATTTCTCCCAAGCCGTGATACATTGGCGTTGTAAGAAGGCCTCATTAACTTGGGAGTCGATCGATGCATCCTTGACCAAGTGACATGCATCCCATCTTCCAAACCATTTCTTGATATCAAGCATCCACCCCGAACTTAGTATTTTGCTCTTGCATGTCTTTTGAACCATTTGACTTGCTTCATATGCGATTCTAGGAAGTCGATGCAAAGGGCTACGTTGTGTCTTACGCATGTACTCCACAACCCTTTGCATGCCCAAGACCTCAATGGGAAGTAATCCGGACTCAAGAAGTAAGAGCATGTAAGGTGTTTGTGTCTTGACTTGGAGAAAGTTGGTGAGAAAACGCTTTTGGACATTCTCAAACTCTTTCCAAGTAGACTTCCCGATGCTTCCACCCCACACCTCCACTCCATAAAGAAGCACCGGTGTCACCAATGTGTCAAAGAGGTACTTTTTGAGAGCCCAACACTTGATCTCTCCTGCATTGCACATGTTCTCAAATGCATAATAGGCCCTCTTTCCGGCTTCCAAGCGACGCATTGCACAATCCTTCCATTTATGATTGGATGGAACCTCAAGGCCAAGGTACTTGAAGTGATCTACCACTTCAAGTTTCTCATTGTTATATACAATGCATGGATTTTCATCATTGAGGGTCTTTACAAGCATAACCTTGGTTTTGGATCCATTCACGATCAGCCCGCTACGTAGGCAAAAGCGTTCCAAGACACTCATAAGCTTTTGTGCATCTTCTAAGGTATGTGTCAAGAGCACTACATCATCGGCATAAAGCAAAAGCATGATCACTGCATTTCCAATCTTAACCTCTTCTATGCCTTCTTGCTGCATAAAGTCAAGAACCATGCATTCCAATTCATCAATGAGTAGCCCAAAGAGGCCGGTTGGGGAAAGTGGGCATCCTTGTTTGACACCAATAGTGCTTGCAAAAAATTCTGAAATTCCATCTCCCATACGTAATCGACATATCACTTTTTGGTAGATGCGAAAGACTGCATGCATAAATTCTCTCGGCACTTGAAGGCTTTGCATACGTCTCCAAAGATTTCCTCGCGGTACCATGTCAAAAGCTTTCTTGAAATCCACAAAGCAACAATACAACTTTTTTCCTTTCAATCGAGACGCTTCCATAAGAACTCGAAGAGTGACAAGGTGATCAATAGTGCTATGATGCTTTCGAAAATCTGCTTGGCCAAGTGCACGTTTGCCATTCTTTTCAGCCCATTCACTTATCTTCATCTCCATGATACATCCAAATAACTTTGCCATTAAAGAACCAACCATTATAGTGCGATACTTGTTCACATTGTTTACATCTCCTCCTTTGTGCAAAGGTTTGATCCAATTTGCACTCCAATCTTGAGGCATGCCATACTGAAGTGCAAGGTTAAACATATCGCATATCCAATATCGTGTTTTCTTGCTTGTCCATTTAATCATTTCAGCCTTGACACCTTGAAGGTCACCTGCCTTACGAGTAGCAAGTTTCTCAAGCGCGCGGCATACATCTTCAATGGTAAAGAAGGGAGACATAAACGGAAGGGAGCTACAACACTCCATCTTATCAACATTGGGTTGCTCATAGAGATTCTTACAATGCATATACATATCCTCAAGAGTCAAGTCACCAAAGCTCTCAACGCGCTTGCCTTTTAGATTTTGCCAAAACTTGCCACATGCATGTGCTTTCTCTTGTGCTAAAAGAAGTTGTTTTTCGACTTTCCACCTTCTCCTCTTCTTTTGAACAAGTGCTTTGTATGTGTGTGAACATTCCAAGTAAACTTCCTTGTCTTTGATTGCATCCAATCTTAGCAAGTGTTTTCGGGCTTGACTACATTCCATGTCAAACCATTTCTTCTTGGTGCTACTCTTCTTAGACCTTTTGCAAGACATGTGTTTCACCGAAAAGCGTTCCTTCGCACAAGAGAAAATTACTTCTTTGAAAAGTTTCCACTTGCATTCTAATGTTGGGTTCTCTTGATGCTCTATCATGCTTAACATTTGGTCCACCATATCAGCATATATAAGTGCTCGTTTGAAGTCTAGACATAGGTACAAATGATTCACATCATGATTGGAAGCTACATGCTTGGGCCGATTACCACACTTGAGAGGAAATAGAGAGACAGAGAAATAGAAAGAGTGTAAAAAGTAGGGAGAGAATTGGAAACATATATATATATATATATATATATATATATATATATAGAGAGAGAGAGAGAGAGAGAGAGAGAGAGAGAGAGAGAGAGAGAGAGAGAGGAAATATGAAGCTAGAGAGAGAAGAAGGAAATGGGGAGAGTGTGTGGAAGAGAGGAGGAGGAAATAGATAGATAGAGAGAGAGAGAGAAAGAGAGAGAGAGAGAGAGAGTAGGTAAGAAATCAATAGAGAGAGAATATAGAGGGAGAGAGAGAAACAAAGAGAATATTTTAACATCTATAGGATATCAAAATAGGCTTATGAGACAAATGTTAAACTAGGGTGCACGAGTGAGTGAGAATGAGAGAGAGAGTAGGTAAGAAATCAATAGAGAGAGAGAGAGAGAGAAAGAAAGAGAATATTTTAACGTTTATAGGATACCAAAATTGGTCTAGGAGACAAATGTTAAACTAGGGTGAGAGAGAGAAATAGAGATAGATAGATCGAGAAACAGAAAGTTGTAAGCTAAGAAATGTAGGGCTCACTACAAGAGGTTGTGTGCTCTTGTGACGCTGTTAGCGATGGAAATACACTGGGTTTTTATAACCCCCGGCGTCGCTAAAACCGTCGCTACGAGCGTCGCTACAAGAGCGTCCCTATATGCGTCGCTATATGCGTCGCTATAAGCGTCGCAATATAGAGACGCTCATAGCGACGGTAATAGCGACGTTTACACTGAAGACTATAGCGACGCTCATAGCGACGCTACAGAGCCATAAATAGCGATGGTTATAGCGACGCCCGAGAGAATTTTTTTTTGGTGGCAGAGCATTCAACCCATCAACCATATTGTACTTGATTCACTTTTTAAAAAAAGTGCAAAGGTAAATAATAGACCCAAAATAGTCACCCACAAGACGCATTGTTTGCAAAATTGACAATTGTACACATCATAGACAAACTGAATTGATTGGCAAATGTAATAATGACAATTGTACAACATCATAGGCATAAAGAATTGATTGGCAAAAGGAATTGCGGTGACAAATGTAATAATATACATGGTTCAAAAAGACGTATAAAATCCGTCTCATGATACATAAGCTATGAGAAACCCTAAACTAATGCTATCTAGCTACGGCTAAACTGACGTCGTTTAATCAGACGTCTCATCGCGTCCAAGCGGCGTATCTGTCGGATTCTGCAAAAAAAGACAATAAGACAGTTTTCAGTAAGTATAAACATATAACTACATTTATAAAACAATACAAAAAATAAAAAAGAGTAAACCCTAATACTAACCATGCCGCTGCGAGAACTGAGAATGTCCATCAGGGCGTTTAAGCCCTTCCTGCCTGCGTACTCGCGCTCGTACGGTGTGGGATCACGTCCTGTCATCGACCACTGTCAAAACATACAAAGATTTCATTATGTTAGAACTAAAAAGCTCATAAACCCTAAACTATCGAACATGCATAAAGAGCAATGTGAAAACACTTACAAAATCGGCCTCAAATGATGCCCATCCACCGCTCCCCAAGTGGTGCGAGCTCCCTGCCTCTGCTCGCGCTCTGGCTGCATCCTTTTGTTGCTTCCACTTGTCGGGATTCTCGCGCGCTGCTTTCTTCGCATTCTTCCAATCTTCTTTGGCCAGCCAATCTGGCCTGTTCCACCCATTCTTGATTGCTTTTTGCACTTCGGAACGCTTGTGTTTGCAGTATTCGCGCATTCGAATCTTCATCAGGTCTTCATTGAAGCGCTGATCCCGTGTTGGAACGGGAAACTCATCATGAAGTATGCTGATGACTCTGTTTTTTAAATCACTTGGTACTTCACTCCATTTGTTTAGTATGTAGTGTCTAAACAGCTGAGAGCAAAGACCACGCATGCGCGAGATCACCTTCTTGCCGTCATCATCCATGATGATGCCGCCGCTGAAGTCGATGGAGTAAGACAAGCCCTCTGGCCGGTGATGCGTGAACCTGGGTGTCCCGGCAGGGGTCTCTAGCGACGTGTCGATGGGGGTACGGACGTCAGGTGTCTCCACCGGCGTCTGGACCCCGAAGCGAGGAGTGTCGAGTGGGGTGGCTCCTGGCGGAGTAGGTAGAGGTGTGTAGCTTCTAGGAACAGTCAGCTGTGCAAAACCTGGCGTAGATGGCGATGCTGTGGCTGGTGTGGGGGCGGGCAAAGAAGGGGAGGGTAAAGAGCCTCGTCAAACACGAGGCGGTGTGGAGGCATCGGTGGCGGAATCCCCACAACAACCGCCACCGCCACCACTAGAGCGCCGGTGTCTAGACGAGTGTGAAGCTCGTCTCGTCGACACCGAAGCTTCGGAGCGCGCCGAATGCTCCGAAAGAGAGGGAGATGCGGATGGAGTAGGAACGCGCGATGATGCGCCAGAGCGATGACGCTCCACGTACCACTGTCTCTGCTGCGGTGACAAAGAAGAAAGAAACTCCTCATCATCCATACCTGCATTAAACACATGAATATTTAAACTTAATATTGAATGAATAGAGTAGACAATGACACAAAGACCATTAAATACAATGACGTAATGACGCATATAAATACAATGACGCAATGAATTGAGTGATAGAAGAGGCAAGTCAAAAACTCAAAATTTTCAATCAAAAGATGTGAGCGCGAGTAGAAAAGAGCGTTATACACCATGGAAGGTACTTAGAGAGCCAGAGCTTTTACAACACGGAGCAAAATTGTTCAAATACAATATTTGTGGCTTTAAGAGATCTCTCTCTCATCCTCGCATAACTCAGCATAACTTCCTATATCTATATAGAGCTCTCCGTTTAAACACATATCCTCTGTTTCATTTTGTAGCTCCTCTGCATGCACCCCATATAGAGGAGTAGCATCTTGATGCTCGTCTGGCACCACCGCAGCGGCTTCTGATTGAGCATCTTCTCTGATCTCCTCCATTGATGCCATTGTGATTGGCACATGGTAGCCTTCATACGTCCTTGCACTACGAGGGGCTACCTCTATGACGTACCACCAGTTTGATGTAGACTTTGTAGGATGAAATATTACCTGCCAGAGCCACATAACTTACATGAGAGCTTTCAAGCACATAACTTGTAAAAGGGGGATGTTAACTATTTACATACTTACTTGTTCACAATGCTCGGGTAGTACGAAAGTGTCTCTTAGGTCAGTCCATTTCTTAGTAGAATCCACCTCAAGAAAACCAGACTCTCCTCTACGCACAGTAGCGTTGCGACCCTCCATGATTATCTTGAACCATTGCACGTCGAACAAGTCGACAAAAAATCCTCTGTAATCGATCCTCAAAATCTCTTGCAGCGTGCCGAAGTAAGTGAGTTCCGCCACCACAGGATCTGCATCAGAGGAACGTCGATCGACTAGATTGTTCAAATTTTGCCATGATTCCACAATCTTGAGTAAAACGCTTTTTGTCGATTCGTTCCACCCTAAAATGTCGACCTTTACACCATGCTGCTGTGTATGACTTATACTACAACGAACAAAGATTATGAGTGGCCGTTCAAACGTTTATAAATAAAGTCACTTGCTAGTCGTACATTGCAAACTTACCTTGGTCGCGCAACCCCGAGAGTACTCCCACTCTTCTTCAGTCACTTCGTCACCGCATTGTTGTGCGCTTTTCAATTGGTTGTGCAACCATCTTAAGCTCATGAAGGTTGGTAGGCTCTCCAGAACCGCTGGATAGTGCATCGGTGGTCGTCTTCCCCGTCTCCACTCGATTCGTGCCCTTTGGCGCTCTTGCTTTGCATCCTCATATTGTGAAATCCACTTTTGCATCACTGGATTGTGAAGCATGCAAAATCGGTTGATTTTAGCCTCTAGATCTTCCGTCATCTTCTTCTCAACACCGAGATTGCACATGACAATCCCAGATATGCGCTCATCATCTATGGTTCGCCATAGCGTGTCCCGGGATTTATCAAATCCATCTAGCCACTCTCCAATGTACACTAGGGACTCTGATACCAACCAACCTTCTGCCATGCTACCCTCCGGACGTGCCTTTTGACGCACATATCCCTTAAGCGTTTTCATGAAACGTTCTAAGAAGAACATCCATCTGGAATGAACTGTGCCAGCTATTTCCACCTCATCAACTATGTGAACAAGAAGATGCACCTGAATGGTTAGCATTGTAGTAGGAAAATGTTTCTCAAACATGCACACAAGCTCCGCAGCATTTAGTTTGGCGAATGGTATGGAGTTTACGTTGATGTGCTTTTGTTGATTCTATGCCAATCCACAATTGTTGTAGCTCTTCCAATAGTGGACGAAGATACACATCCATATTCCCCACTTTATATCGCCCTGGCACAATCAAGCTTAGCCATAGGTGCCCCTTCTTCGTAGTCAACCACGGGGGAATGTTGTAGTTGACGATGACAACGGGCCATACACTGTAAGATGTTGATCTTTGACCAAATGGATTTACGCCATCCATAGCCAGGCCTAAGCGCAAATTTCGAGCTTCCCTGGCAAAATCCGACCATGTTCCATCTATATGTTTCCACGCTACGCAATCTGCAGGAATTCGTAGCACACCATCCGAAGATTTATTCTCCTCATGCCATGATGCTAGGGCGGCCATGGACTTACATTCGAAGAAATGCTTGATGCGAGGAAGCAGAGGGAAATGTCGCAAAACCTTTTGTGGAATTTTTGTCCCGTGGAGATCTACTCGATATCTTTCGGAATCACATTTCGGACACTTCTCCATGTCTATGTATTCCCCTCTCAAAAGAATACAGTCATTAGGACAAGCGTGGATAGAATTGTAATCCATCCCCAAGTTTCGCAAAATCTTTCTTGCTTCATCTCGGGAATCTGGCATCACATTGTCAGCTAGTAGTATGTGCTCTTTCAGCAATCTACACAACATAAAAATATGATGCAGTCGTGTAAAAATCTATCAGATCATTATACATTTAGAGTTTTATTAAAGTAAACTAATTGTAATAGATCACCTGAAAAGCGCTGTGACGCTAGTGTCACTCCATCCAAACTTTGCCTGCATGTTGAGAAGAACCAGGAGTGCTTTCAATCTAGACATACGTGCTCCATTATACAATGGCGTATCGGCTTCACTTTTCATATCATCATAGATAAGCCTTTCTGAATCCATGATCGTCTCGATCATTTCATCAATCTCGGGCTCAAACATTGCCTCGTTGGGAATGTGCTCTGCATGATCATCCCCCGAGCTGTCAGAGGCTACATCTTGTGGCCTCACATATGCTGCTTGACCAAAGCGCCTGCGAACACGTCTATTGGGTTGCAAGATTGCTGCTTGTTGGCCAGCGTCAGAGTTCGACGAGTTATAATTGGCAACAACTCGATCTATAATAGATGGATCGAACTCGCCAAATTCGCGAACGTGCTGCAAAGAAACACGTCTTGTCCGTCGCACAACATGCTTGCATTGATTACAAGGACATAAGACCCTCGTTGAGAGATAGGTGTTTCGGTTGGACGGTCCCACATCCTCGTCACTACTCATAATGAGGATAAAAAACTTATAACCTGGACAACAAATTTAATATTCTATTGGCATTCTTCGTCTTATCTCTCTCTCTCTCTCTCTCTCTCTCTCTCTCTCTCTCTCTCTCCCTCTCTCTCTCTCTCTCTCTTTACCTCACATTCTCTAGTCATGTCCAATCCCCGCACACCTCGGTCTAGAGGTGCACGGAGATCAGAACCACCGGGTTATAATCTCGTCTTTATTGGTCAATACCTATATTTGTGGGTACAAGAAATCTACACACCCACGTCTACATGATATTGCATGTAGTGGAGAAAACCCCTTTGCCTCTTCTCTAACTGTAGCACTTCACAGCATCTTAACATCTTTTCACAGTAGATCTTTTCACTGTTCGTCTAACTCTAAACCCTAAACCGTAAGTAATTCTTGCGTGGACTCGATCTAACGTAAATAAGCGTAAATCTAAATAAACGTAAATCTAACTAAAAATAAACCTAAATCTAATTTAACGTAAGTCTACATCTAACATAATCTTTAACGTCTTTTGGGATAGTTTCCTACGACGTTAAAACTCTCTTCTTCTTGTGTGTGTGTGTGTGTGTGGGTAAACCTAAATAAACCTAAGTCTAATCTAATATAACATAAATCTAAATCTAATGTAAATTATGTTATATTAAAAACAAAGAACTAAACTAACAAGGATTATAAGAACCTTAAAACTGATTTAACACATAATTTTTCACATAACTCGGCAAGAGTTGGCATTCTCATCACTAAAGATGTGAGAGTTAACTTCCGGCGGTGACGCTGCCTCATCTCCATCCACATCTGACGACAGCAATTGGCCCTTTAGACCGTTCTTGCTCTTGTTACTAACTTTGAAGTCGTTGTTGAATGACTAGAGGTTGTCTAGATGGTCATTGTGTCGGGGATGTAGTGACTCTTGCCGCCCTGAAGATCCACCTTCTTCCCTATCTTCTGAAGACATTTCACCAGTACTTTTGGATCGACGGAGCCCACCATGAGTGAAGGCAGCAATACCCTATATTCCATTGAGGGCTTTCTTCACCCGCTTCATGTAGGCATCGCAGTCTATGGAGACCTAAATCTAATCTAATATAACGTAAATCTAAATCTAACGTAAATAAACGTAAATCTAGTTAAAATAAACCTAAATCTAATTTAATGTAAGTCTACATATAACCTAATCTTTAACGTCTTTTAAGATAGTTTCCTACGACGTTATAACTCTCTTCTTCTTGTGTGTGTGCGCGTGTGTGGATGTGTGTGCCAATAAAAAGAGATAAATGGTATAACCTTTCTATCACCCATGCCAAGTATGATAGATTGATTATGCCATTTCCCTCTTGAATAATAGGTCTTGAGTTCAACTCCTCGTCGGCTAGATCTTTAGGTCTTTTAATTTTAATTAGTTTCCTACGACGTTAAATTAGTTTCTCTCTCTTTCTCTCTCAATGTGTGTGCGTTTTTTTTGGATCGTATGCATGTTTTCTCTCTCTTTTCCTCTCTCAATGTGTGCGTTTTTTGTCTATGCATGTTCTCTCTCTCTTTTCCTCTCTCAATGCGTGCGTTTTTTGTTTATGCATGCTCTCTCTCTCTTTTTCTCTCTCAATGTGTGTGTGCATTCTTTGTTTATGTATGTGTGTGTGCGTTTTTGTTTTGTTTGTACTCTCTCTCTCTCTCTCTCTCTCTCTCTCTCTCTCTCAAAAACACTATGTGTGTGTGTATGTGTGTGTGTGAGACAGATAGAGAGGGAGAGAGAAAGAGGGGAAGGGAACATGAGAATGAGGAGAGGGAAGGAGCATACCTGGCTCTCCTTCCTCTCCTCGTGTGTGTGTGTGTGTGTGTGTGTGTGTGAGAAGAAAAAGAGAGAGAGAGAGAGAGAGAGAGAGAGAGAGAGAGAGAGAGAGAGAGAGTGAGGGAGAGCGTTACCTGCTCCTTGCTTGAGGGCGCCGAAAAACTCAGATCTGAGATCTGAGTTTTTGGGCGCGCTCGGTTATTTTTTTAGCCCAGCCGGCGTCGCTATGAGCGTCGCAAATTTACAAAGAAATTTGCGTCGCTCATAGCGATGCCGAGAATTTTTCTTTTGAGCGTCGTTGTGTGAGCGTCGCTAATATGAATAGCCTCTTGTAGTAGCTCTCTCTCTCTCTAAATGTCGAACTTATGTAGATAGTGTTGACATGCGTAAGCTGAGAAAGTCTACATAACACGATGTGGTGGCGCAGCCTTCAAACATTCATGTCCGTAGCGCTGCGACAGGCAGTGTCGGTCCCTTTGCTGCATTGGCACAATCCCAAACGGGTTCCACCTCGAGAAGCCTTCTTGATGCTTACCGTTTGTAGAATCCTTTCCCAACGACCCCCCATAGCGAGCTCCTAGCCTCTACGATGGGAAACAAATGAACAAATTCCTCATGTCGGCAGTTGTCACAACCGTCACTCATCATCAAGCCCATTGCAAATGCTGCTAGAGTGTTCAGCCCGATGAACAACATCCACACGGGCCATGGCGAGCTCCCAGCCTTTGCGATAGGAAACCAATGAAGAGTTAACGTAAAAGAAGTCATGATGGCGAACTCCTCCTGCCACTAGCCCCGACGTTGCATTTTGCTCCCACCACAACACTGTCTGTATCTCACTACAACTCGAGCAGCATTGTGTGTTTTACTGAGAAGATGGCCTCTAAAGATAAGGTTGATACCACTATTCCCTTGGTATCTGATCCTCTCTTCCCCTGTATAGCCATAGCTTGAAGGCATTGTGCTTCCTACCACATGGCCTTGCTACATACAATTGGTTGTTGGGTACTTTCCCCTCCAAAACTTCCACAGATTCTCCAACTCCATCCCCATTATCTAATGTTCTGCTACCAAGTACTTTTGCAACACGACTTGAAGCCATTTTTAACAAGCAAGGGTAAGTCGGTACGATGGTAAGCATGTGATCAAAGCAAGGCGAGGACAGGGTGGTAGCTATGGCGAGCTGCAAATGCGATAGGTACAAAAAGTGGCAGATCTAGAGCATATGAGTTGGCGCATGTTTTCTCAACTAGCAAAGGGTGCGAGCACAGAGCGAAACTTAGGCAAGGAGGGCATGGAGGTGATACAGGTGAGTTTGAGAGGTTGGGAAAGAGATGCTATGATAGTTGGCCAACACTCGAGATGAGGGTGGGAAATGTCATCGGCACACAATGTGTGTGCCGTGAGAGTAAGATAGGGGGTTAATGGATATGTGATCAAAGCAATGCATTGATGGAGACACGGATGTCAGCAAGAGCCAAGATCCTAAGCCCCCACATCGTTGAGCAAAAGGGATCCTCCCAATCTCTCTCACTACAAGAGGTTATGTGCTCTTGTGACGCTCTTAGCGACGGAAATACACTGGGTTTTTATAACCCCCGGCGTCGCTATAAGCGTCGCTAAAAGCGTCGCTACGAGAGCGTCGCTATATGCGTCGCTATAGGCGTCGCTATCTGCGTCGCTATAGACGTCGCTATATAGCGACGATCATAGCGACGTCTATAGCGACGCAGATAGCGACGCTCTCACAGAAGAGTATAGCGACGTATATAGCGACGCTACAGAGCCATAAATAGCGACGCTTATAGCGACGCCTGAGAGAATATTTTTTTGGTGGCAGAGCATTGAATGCCTGCCACCCATCAACCATATTGTACTTGATTCACTTTTTAAAAAAAGTGCAAAGGTAAATAATAGACCCAAAATAGTCACCCACAAGACGCATTGTTTGCAAAATTGACAATTGTACACATCATAGACAAACTGAATTGATTGGCAAATGTAATAATGACAATTGTACAACATCATAGGCATAAAGAATTGATTGGCAAAAGGAATTGCGGTGACAAATGTAATAATATACATGGTTCAAAAAGACGTATAAAATCCGTCTCATGATACATAAGCTATGAGAAACCCTAAACTAATGCTATCTAGCTACGGCTAAACTGACGTCGTCTAGTCAGACGTCTCATCGCGTCCAAGCGGCGTATCTGTCGGATTCTGCAAAAAAAGACAATAAGACAGTTTCAGTAAGTATAAACATATAACGACATTTATAAAACAATACAAAAAATAAAAAAGAGTAAACCCTAATACTAACCATGCCGCCGCGAGAACTGAGAATGTCCATCAGGGCGTTTAAGCCCTTCCTGCCTGCGTACTCGCGCTCGTACGGTGTGGGATCACGTCCTGTCATCGACCACTGTCAAAACATACAAAGATTTCATTATGTTAGAACTAAAAAACTCATAAACCCTAAACTATCGAACATGCATAAAGAGCAATGTGAAAAGACTTACAAAATCGGCCTCAAATGATGCCCATCCACCGCTCCCCAAGTGGTGCGAGCTCCCTGCCTCTACTCGCGCTCTGGCTGCATCCTTTTGTTGCTTCCACTTGTCGGGATTCTCGCGCGCTGCTTTCTTCGCATTCTTCCAATCTTCTTTGGCCAGCCAATCTGGCCTATTCCACCCATTCTTGATTGCTTTTTGCACTTCGGAACGCTTGTGTTTGCAGTATTCGCGCATTCGAATCTTCATCAGGTCTTCATTGAAGCGCTGATCCCGTGTTGGAACGGGAAACTCATCATGAAGTATGCTGATGACTCTGTTTTTTAAATCACTTGGTACTTCACTCCATTTGTTTAGTATATAGTGTCTAAACAGCTGAGAGCAAAGACCACGCATGCGCGAGATCACCTTCTTGCCGTCATCATCCATGATGATGCCGCCGCTGATGTCGACGGAGTAAGGCAAGCCCTCTGGCCGGTGACGCGTGAACCTGGGTGTCCCGGCAGGGGTCTCTAGCGGCGTGTCGATGGGGGTACGGACGTCAGGTGTCTCCACCGGCGTCTGGGCCCCGAAGCGAGGAGTGTCGAGTGGGGTGG
Source organism: Adiantum capillus-veneris (assembly GCF_014529385.1). Taxonomy (NCBI): domain Eukaryota; kingdom Viridiplantae; phylum Streptophyta; class Polypodiopsida; order Polypodiales; family Pteridaceae; genus Adiantum; species Adiantum capillus-veneris. Next base: position 128,689,030 of record NC_140944.1, read on the forward strand.
CTCCTGGCGGAGTAGGTAGAGGTGTGTAGCTTCTAGGAACAGTCAGCCGTGCAAAACCTGGCGTAGATGGCGATGCTGTGGCTGGTGTGGGGGCGGGCAAAGAAGGGGAGGGTAAAGAGCCTCGTCGAACACGAGGCGGTGTGGAGGCATCGGTGGCGGAATCCCCACAACAACCGCCACCGCCACCACTAGAGCGCCGGTGTCTAGACGAGTGTGAAGCTCGTCTCGTCGACGCCGAAGCTTCGGAGCGCGCCGAATGCTCCGAAAGAGAGGGAGATGCGGATGGTGTAGGAACGCGCGATGATGCGCCAGAGCGATGACGCTCCACGTACCACTGTCTCTGCTGCGGTGACAAAGAAGAAAGAAACTCCTCATCATCCATACCTGCATTAAACACACGAATATTTAAACTTAATATTGAATGAATAGAGTAGACAATGACGCAAAGACCATTAAATACAATGACGTAATGACGCATATAAATACAATGACGCAATGAATCGAGTGATAGAAGAGGCAAGTCGAAAACTCAGAATTTTCAATCAAAAGATGTGAGCGCGAGTAGAAAAGAGCGTTATACACCATGGAAGGTACTTAGAGAGCCAGAGCTTTTACAACACGGAGCAAAATTGTTCAAATACAATATTTGTGGCTTTAAGAGATCTCTCTCTCATCCTCGCATAACTCAGCATAACTTCCTATATCTATATAGAGCTCTCCGTTTAAACACATATCCTCTGTTTCATTTTGTAGCTCCTCTGCATGCACCCCATATAGAGTAGTAGCATCTTGATGCTCGTCTGGCACCACCGCAGCGGCTTCTGATTGAGCATCTTCTCTGATCTCCTCCATTGATGTCGTTGTGATTGGCACATGGTAGCCTTCATACGTCCTTGCACTACGAGGGGCTACCTCTATGACGTACCACCAGTTTGATGTAGACTTTGTAGGATGAAATACTACCTGCCAGAGCCACATAACTTACATGAGAGCTTTCAAGCACATAACTTGTAAAAGGGGGATGTTAACTATTTATATACTTACTTGTTCACAATGCTCGGGTAGTACGAAAGTGTCTCTTAGGTCAGTCCATTTCTTAGTAGAATCCACCTCAAGAAAACCAGACTCTCCTCTACGCACAGTAGCGTTGCGACCCTCCATGATTATCTTGAACCATTGCACGTCGAACAAGTCGACAAAAAATCCTCTGTAATCGATCCTCAAAATCTCTTGCAGCGTGCCGAAGTAAGTGAGTTCCGCCACCACAGGATCTGCATCAGAGGAACGTCGTCGACTAGACTGTTCAAATTTTGCCATGATTCCACAATCTTGAGTAAAACGCTTTTTGTCGATTCGTTCCACCCTAAAATGTCGACCTTTACACCATGCTGCTGTGTATGACTTATACTACAACGAACAAAGATTATGAGTGGCCGTTCAAACGTTTATAAATAAAGTCACTTGCTAGTCGTACATTGCAAACTTACCTTGGTCGCGCAACCCCGAGAGTACTCCCACTCTTCTTCAGTCACTTCGTCACCGCATTGTTGTGCGCTTTTCAATTGGTTGTGCAACCATCTTAAGCTCATGAAGGTTGGTAGGCTCTCCAGAACCGCTGGATAGTGCATCGGTGGTCGTCTTCCCCGTCTCCACTCGATTCGTGCCCTTTGTCGCTCTTGCTTTGCATCCTCATATTGTGAAATCCACTTTTGCATCACTGGATTGTGAAGCATGCAAAATCGGTTGATTTTAGCCTCTAGATCTTCCGTCATCTTCTTCTCAACACCGAGATTGCACATGACAATCCCAGATATGCGCTCATCATCTATGGTTCGCCATAGCGTGTCCCGGGATTTATCAAATCCGTCTAGCCACTCTCCAATGTACACTAGGGACTCTGATACCAACCAACCTTCTGCCATGCTACCCTCCGGACGTGCCTTTTGACGCACATATCCCTTAAGCGTTTTCATGAAACGCTCTAAGAAGAACATCCATCTGGAATGAACTGTGCCAGCTATTTCCACCTCATCAACTATGTGAACAAGAAGATGCACCTGAATGGTTAGCATTGTAGTAGGAAAATGTTTCTCAAACATGCACACAAGCTCCGCAGCATTTAGTTTGGCGAATGGTATGGAGTCTACGTTGATCTCCTTTTGTGAGATCCATTGCACCAGCTTTGCAAGTTTGTAGATTGTGTTACGGATGTCGAGAGACAAACATCCCTCAATGGCAACCGGTAAAATAAACTGTAAAGTATGTGCAGCAATGATATTAAAGTCCACATTTTATGCAATGATATTAAAGTCCACTATGAACGTACCTGACACATTTTATGCCAATCGTGTGACTTCAAACCGGTAAGCTTTCCTTCTTTAGTAAAACACGTTCGGAGCGAGTGCATTACGCCAGTGGGGGTCCGCAAAGATCGAATGGCCTCTTTTACTTTGCGTTCTTGGGCTCCTGTGAAAATCCATGGTGCTTTAGGAAGTTTTATCGATCCATCAGACGCTGTTTGCGGCCAATATTGCTCCATACGATCCACATTTCTAAGGTCAACTCTGGCTCCCAAAGTATCTTTCTTGCCGGTCAAATGGTCCCATAGTAGATTACCCACATTCTTGAATATGTGCATTGGATCGAGCAAGTGATTGATCATGAGTCGGGGCCAGTATGGTAACTCGTACCATAGAGATAGTCTCTTCATCCCTGGAGGCAATCCGTCATCGCACATCTCCTTCTGCTCTAACCATGCTTGTGCAGACATCCTTGGTGGCTCTCTTCCCAAAAAGCCGTCGCGTAACACATGATTCTCTGGAAGATACGCTTGATGACCTTCGTAGATTTGCTTCTTCAGTGAGGGTGCCCTACGTGCATTCAGTCTAGGTCCACATGTGACACATGCTCTGTATCCGCTTGTTTGAAGCCCTGCATGTATACACATGATAATAGATCAACTATGGGAAAAAACAAGATTTACAGTGTCTGAGAGAGGAGTGTCAATAGATCACCTGAGCATTCTGTTAGCCCGGGATAGTCATGCATGGTCCACATTAGAATGCCTCTGATCAAAGCATTCCGTCGTCCTGTGTGTCGGCTCATATCCACCACCTCTATGCCAATCCACAATTGTTGTAGCTCTTCCAATAGTGGACGAAGATACACATCCATATTCCCCACTTTATATCGCCCTGGCACAATCAAGCTTAGCCATAGGTGCCCCTTCTTCGTAGTCAACCACGGGGGAATGTTGTAGTTGACGATGACAACGGGCCATACACTGTAAGATGTTGATCTTTGACCAAATGGATTTACGCCATCCATAGCCAGGCCTAAGCGCAAATTTCGAGCTTCCCTGGCAAAATCCGACCATGTTCCATCTATATGTTTCCAGGCTGCGCAATCTGCAGGAATTCGTAGCACACCATCCGAAGATTTATTCTCCTCATGCCATGATGCTAGGGCGGCCATGGACTTACATTCGAAGAAATGCTTGATGCGAGGAAGCAAAGGAAAATGTCGCAAAACCTTTTGTGGAATTTTTGTCCCGTGGAGATCTACTCGATATCTTTCGGAATCACATTTCGGACACTTCTCCATGTCTGTGTATTCCCCTCTGAAAAGAATGCAGTCATTAGGACAAGCGTGGATAGAATTGTAATCCATCCCCAAGTTTCGCAAAATCTTTCTTGCTTCATCTCGGGAATCTGGCATCACATTGTCAGCTGGTAGAATGTGCTCTTTCAGCAATCTACACAACATAAAAATATGATACAGTCGTGTAAAAATCTATCAGATCATTATACATTTAGAGTTCTATTAAAGTAAACTAATTGTAATAGATCACCTGAAAAGCGCTGTGACGCTAGTGTCACTCCATCCAAACTTTGCCTGCATGTTGAGAAGAACCAGGAGTGCTTTCAATCTAGACATACGTGCTCCATTATACAATGATGTATCGGCTTCACTTTTCATATCATCATAGATAAGCCTTTCTGAATCCATGATCGTCTCGATCATTTCATCAATCTCGGGCTCAAACATTGCCTCGTTGGGAATGTGCTCTGCATGATCATCCCCCGAGCTGTCAGAGGCTACATCTTGTGGCCTCACATATGCTGCTTGACCAAAGCGCCTGCGAACACGTCTATTGGGTTGCAAGATTGCTGCTTGTTGGCCAGCGTCAGAGTCCGACGAGTTATAATTGGCAACAACTCGATCTATAATAGATGGATCGAACTCGCCAAATTCGCGAACGTGCTGCAAAGAAACACGTCTTGTCCGTCGCACAGCATGCTTGCATTGATTACAAGGACATAAGACCCTCGTTGAGAGATAGGTGTTTCGGTTGGACGGTCCCACATCCTCGTCGCTACTCATAATGAGGATAAAAAACTTATAACCTGGACAACAAATTTAATATTCTATTGGCATTCTTCGTCTTATCTCTCTCTCTCTCTCTCTCTCTCTCTCTCTCTCTCTCTCTCTCTCTCTCTCTCTCTCTTACCTCACATTCTCTAGTCATGTCCAATCCCCGCACACCTCGGTCTAGAGGTGCACGGAGATCAGAACCACCGGGTTATAATCTCGTCTTTATTGGTCAATACCTATATTTGTGGGTACAAGAAATCTAGACACCCACGTCTACATGATACTGCATGTAGTGGACAAAATCCCTTTGCCTCTTCTCTAGCTGTAGCACTTCACTTCATCTTAACATCTTTTCACAGTAGATCTTTTCACTGTTCGTCTAACTCTAAACCCTAAACCGTAAGTAATTCTTGCGTGGACTCGATCTAACGTAAATAAGCGTAAATCTAAATAAACGTAAATCTAACTAAAAATAAAGCTAAATCTAATTTAACGTAAGTCTAATGACTAGAGGTTGTCTAGATGGTCATTGTGTCGGGGATGTAGTGACTCTTGCCGCCCTGAAGATCCACCTTCTTCCCTATCTTCTGAAGACATTTCACCAGTACTTTTGGATCGACGGAGCCCACCATGAGTGAAGGCAGCAATACCCTATATTCCATTGAGGGCTTTCTTCACCCGCTTCATGCAGGCATCGCAGTCTATGGAGACCGCATCTAATCTAATATAACGTAAATCTAAATCTAGCTTAAATAAACGTAAATCTAGTTAAAAATAAACCTAAATCTAATTTAATGTAAGTCTACATATAACCTAATCTTTAACGTCTTTTAAAATAGTTTCCTACGACGTTATAACTCTCTTCTTCCTGTGTGTGTGCGCGTGTGTGGATGTGTGTGCCAATAAAAAGAGATAAATGGTATAACCTTTCTATCACCCATGCCAAGTATGATAGATTGATTATGCCATTTCTCTCTTGAATAATAGGTCTTCAGTTCAACTCCTCGTCGGCTAGATCTTTAGGTCTTTTAATTTTAATTAGTTTCCTACGACGCTCCCTTAGTTTCTCTTTCTTTCTCTCTCAATGTGTGTGCGTTTTTTTGGATCGTATGCATGTTTTCTTTCTCTTTTCCTCTCTCAATGTGTGCGTTTTTTGTTTATGCATGTTCTCTCTCTCTTTTCCTCTCTCAATGCGTGCGTTTTTTGTTTATGCATGCTCTCTCTCTCTTTTTCTCTCTCAATGTGTGTGTGCATTCTTTGTTTATGTATGTGTGTGCGTTTTTGCACTCTCTCTCTCTCTCTCTCTCTCTCTCTCTCTCTCTCTCAAAAACACTATGTGTGTGTGTATGTGTGTGTGTGTGAGAGAGAGAGAGAGGGAGAGAGAAAGAGGGGAAGGGAACATGAGAATGAGGAGAGGGAAGGAGCATACCTGGCTCTCCTTCCTCTCCTCGTGTGTGTGTGTGTGTGTGTGTGTGTGTGTAAAAGAAAGAGAGAGAGAGAGAGAGAGAGAGAGAGAGAGAGTGAGGGAGAGCGTTACCTGCTCTTGCTTGAGGGCGCCGAAAAACTCAGATCTGAGATCTGAGTTTTTGGGCGCGCTCGGTTATTTTTTTTACCCCAGCTGGCGTCGCTATGAGCGTCGCTATAAGCGTCGCTATGAGCGTCGCAAATTTCTTTGTAAATTTGCGACGCTCATAGCGACGCTTATAGCGACGCTCATAGCGACGCCGGGAATTTTTTTTTTTAGCGTCGTTGTGTGAGTGTCGCTAATGTGAAGAACCTCTTGTAGTGTCTCCCTCTCTACCCTTAAAAGAAAGTATTGACGACGTAGCAGTTGCTGTTGCGAGGCACAGATGAGGAGCTAGATGTTGGACAAAAAAAAATAGCGAGGATCAACCTCTAACTAAATATCAATGGCATGCAATCTCAAGTCGTCGATGATGAGCAGGTCCAGGCTCATGTTGGTGGGTACATCTACAAGTTCTGCAAAATGAACGCCAACCATTCTTTTACATTTTTTGGCTAGCATTGCACATGATCATATTCTTTTAATCAATAAACCGTTGGCATGCATTGTTGTGCAGACGTGTGTTCATATAAGATGGCAAATGTACACCGGATGCTTGAAATAAGTTTCTTTTAAAGGGAAAATTATCAAAATACCTCTCTAATTTGAGGAAATTCCCAAAATACCCTTGTATCTATTTTGGTTGGATTGTTCAAGATTTTCTAATCTTCATTCGTTTTTGACAATTGAGATCCATTTTTGAGTGCTCATAATGTAATTTGTCACCAGTTACCATCGCAAAAAGGGCAATTATGTCTAAAAATAATGAAGCAATTCATCTCCAAAGCCTACGTAACCAACTCGAATTGTAGTTTTAGCATCTTGTACGATAGACAATCACTTTTCTTGTGAAGACCTACAGAAAAATTTATTTTTTCGAGAAATTTACTCTCAGAACCAGGGGTATTTTGGGAATTTTGGAAAATTTGAAGGGCATTTTGGGAAATTTATGACAAAATATCGGGGGTATTTTGGGAATTTTGTTAAATTTGAGGGGTATTTTGGGAATTTTCTCAAATTAGAGGGGTATTTTGGTAATTTTCCCTTGTTTAAAAGGCGTGTTAAATTTGAAAGATGTGTTTTCGCTCTGAGCCTCCCCCTCCTCCTCTCTCTATTAGTCTTTACCGCCACAAACAAAAGCAGAGAGAGAGAGAGAGAGAGAGAGAGAGAGAGAGAGAGAGAGATTTTCTTGATCGAAATTTGTCACGAGTGAGGAGCTTGAGGGTGAGATACTAAGAGGGGCCATACCACCTTCGAAGGCGACACCGTTTTACTAGTACTAGTGTGGCCGACGGCTTCGTCGCCTCTCTCTCTCTCTCTCTCTCTCTCTCTCTCTCTCTCTCAGCGGCCCGATTCTCTCTTTCTCTCTCTCTCAGCGGCAGGTTGCAGTGCGCACACCTCCGGAGCTGGTCGGTTTGAAGCTGCTTACGACACGTGCGGGGGGGGGGGGGGGGGGGGGGGGGGGGCGGAATCCCCTCCCCTTTTATCTATTAGTATAGATAGATAATCTACTCGCCAACTTGGTCATGCAACGGCGCTCGCAGCTGGGAGGGGACGTTCGGAGCACGCGAACTGGCAGGGGCCTTGGGTGGATCGAGACGATTAATGACGCCAATACTTGCATTAGCTGACGGCCAGCAGCCCCCAACCCCGGCAGCTCTTGCTGCCTAGTTGAAGGTGAAGTGGGTCGAGATGCTTGGGAACGGATCGCGATCTGTGAGCTTGCCACACTCAAGCGCAAATCAGCCAGCCGAGAGGACGTCGCTATAAGCAGCAAGGAGAGCCCAGCACCCACCCCAGCAGTCCAGTCCTGCTGCACGAGGCGGACAGCCAAAGCGCCCGCTACTGCTTACCTCAGAATCGGCCTCACAGGACAGTAGGCGACTACCGCAAGTACCCTTCACACACCTTCGAAATTAAGAGTAATTAATTTTAGAGAAAATTACCAAAATACCCCTCTAATTTGAGGAAATTCCCAAAATACCCCTCCAATTTCAAAAATTCCCAAAATACCCTTATATCTATTTTGGTTGGATTGTTCAAGATTTCCTATTCTTCATTCGTTTTTGACAATTGAGATCCTTTTTTGAGTGCTGAGCATGTAATTTGTCACCAATTACCATCGCAAAAAAGACAATTATGTCTAAAACTAATGAAGCAATTCATCTCCAAAGCGTAGGTAACCAATGCTCAAATTGTAGTTTTAGCATCTTGTACGATAGACAATCACTCTTCTTACGAAGACCTACAAAAAAATTTATTTTTTCGAGAAATTTACTCTCACAACTAGGGGTATTTTGGGAATTTTTTAAAATTTGAAGGGCATTTTGGGAATTTATGACAAAAAATCGGGGGTATTTTGGGAATTTTTGAAATTTGAGGGGTATTTTGGGAATTTCCTCAAATTAGAGGGGTATTTTGGTAATTTTCCCTTAATTTTATTGCTTCATTTTCCCACTGGTTAACTTTCGTCGTCGGGACTTTCATTGGCCAAATCTCATGGAAGGAATCACAGCCAATTTACACTTGGCCTTTGCTATCCTTCATTAGCAGCCCTCCTTTAGCAAAGCTTTTTCGGTCCTAGCTTTTAACTGGTTTACTCTTTCACTATGTCATGTTTGTTTTTTGTCATATTAGAAACTCTTATGGAAGGTTTTTTTTGGTCCTTTTAACTGATTTACTCTTTCAGTATATGTTGCTTTTTTTTGTCGTATTAGAAACTCTTATGGAGGAGTTAAAGAGTGGAAGTTTTGTCTTGCTCTACCTCTAGTAGCTACGGAGCTACTAGCTTCACTCAGGGCTCGGGAAATTATAGGTTCGCTTTATCCAAAGCCTGTTCATAATGAAAAATGGTCGGCTCTGCAAGTTTGGGCAAGAAGGTTCTCAAACCGGTTCAAATTATGGATTTTTTTAGTTAATATGAGATTTTTAGTGTGATTATCCCTCTCAAATTTAGAGTTAGCCTATTCATATGCGTGTGAAAAGGTTCCAAAGCCGGGTCCAAAAAAATATGTTTCCCGAGCCCTGGCTTCACTCATTTCTATTTCATGGAATCTTCATAGATGTCACTTTACGCATAAGTTGATCAATTGGCACCAAACTCCCCTTGCATCAACAGAGATCGACCTCGGTACCTTAGACCACGAGAGAGTTTTCTGAGCTACTCCGGTCCAACGTGAGGCCCTCATTGATGCACACACTACGCGTCCACTTTTAAAAGAAACCCATCGCGTGTTGTCGTCTGCCCCCTACTCTCCCTGTGGATATGCATTGGTGTTGTCCCTACGCGCCACCCATTGTCCACCTACCCGTCTCTCCATGCTCCACCTGGATACGCCTCCATTTTGCATTGTTCTCTCTTCTCTCAGCTTCGATACATGGAGCTCGCACCTAGTGATCTGCACACCACCTGCTGGCACAACTTCCTACCACTTACCCCCCACATGTCTTGGTCCCTCACTCTCCTTCCATAAAAAAAAGAGGGCATCTCTCTTGCGGCCACCCTACGTGGTCACCTGGGCTGCATCTGCCTAGCCCCCCCCCCCCCCCCCCCCACCCCCCACTTTTCCCTTTTAATCCTCCAAGTATCTGCCAAGATTCGTGTTCAAAAAATGTTTGACACACCTATTTGGCTTTATAACTTTTCGAAATCCATTTCTTAGATCCTCTTTATTTTTGCGAAAACTCACAATGGTGAGTAAATTATATTGATAACCACAAAAAATTACAAATTCTTGCCATGCTTGTGCCGAGCCATGACATCTCTAAGTACATCGGCTAAAAGGGGAGCCACCACGCGGCCAACATAGTGTCCTTAACTATGAGAATCAGTTATTGTGGTGCCAATTAACCTGTTCCATTCATCAGAGTTCTTACGTTTTGCAAAGGCTAGGACGCCCCCTGCTTTCTTGTATTATCTCTATGAACCTGGCTGTTTATATGGTGTTGTCGAATATAAGACCGTTCGGCCTAGCCTTCTATACCTATTTGAAGTAGCATAATCTTACGATTTGTGTTACAATAAGTAGCTCCTAGCTTTTAAGAGCCTTCTCTCCCAAGAACAAATTGTTCTCATAGAATCCTATCTTCCAGGTCCTTTGCACCCATTTGCATATCTTACTCACAAGGCCTCTGATCGCACGACATTCCTTGAACATATGGGAGAGGTATTTGCTACCCCTAGCTATAGCCTTCACCCCAGTCAGCAAGGCCTCTCACAATACCTTCAAGAGAAAGACCTTCATATCGAGTGGCCAATGTGGGCACCATATGTTCTTGGTGACTTCCTCCCATCTTGACTTTAGCCAATTCATGTCCCACTATTTGTTCAATGGAAAGAACCAATCCATCAACGACATAAGTGTGTGGAACACTTCTTTGGTATGAGGCTTCAAGAAGTGGTTCTCCCCACCCCAAAGTCTTCTCTACTTAAATCCTCATTTATTCTCCATTACAGAAGAATAATGTCTACATGGTACCGTTTAGTGGAACTTTATCTAAACAATGCACCATTTGATATTTCGATTGAATATCATTTGTCATTTGCGTAGATGATGGAAGACCAACAATGTTAAGAATGATACTAGTAGGTCCGGCCAACTTTTTGTTTTGGGGTCTTTTAAGGGGAATCGAGAAAGATCCTTTTTTTTATTTGAAATGAATGAGGGGGAAAATGGAAGTCAAGGGACACGTGGTGGGTTTTTGTGATGAAGTTCAAGAGTAAAGTGAGTGGCAACAGTGTTTGGGAAAAATCATTTTTTCAAACATAAAATTTCCTTTCCTTGATTTAAGAAAAGTTTACCAAAATACCCCTCTAATTTATGGAAATTCCCAAAATACCCATCAAATTAAAAAATTTCCCATTATACCCTCCATATTTTGCCCTTCAAATTTTCCATAATTCCAAAAATACCTTTGGTTGTGAGATTAAATATCTCCAGAGATAAAGAGCTTCTCATGAGAAGGCTGATTGTCTATCAAAATGTAGGCATTGGAGATGAATTTTATCAAGAGGAAATTTTAGAAAATCAGGTTCTTTTTGGGGATTTTACACTATTTTTCCCCGTTTTGGGGCGGAATTTCTCCTACTCTTCTTGCCTTCAACCGGAATTGAAAACGGCACGATATTAAGCTAAGGCTGGGTTCACAAAGGCCGGCGGAAGAACATACAAAAGGGGCGTCCGGTCTGTGTGGCAGCAGCTGGTTGGCGTGCGAAAAGTGAGCTATCTTCCGGGCCCATCAGAAAATAGGCGAGCCCCCCCCCCCCCCCCCCCCCCCCCCCCCCGAAAATAAAATACTTCCACCCGGAAGAAGGAATATATTGGGCCACGTAGGCGCTGCACCCGAGCATGTCCAATTAGAAATTTTGAAAAGCCAGTGACTCGGCCTGACACGATCCTCTCCTGCCGCATCGTGTGAATGTGGCACCCGACGGAAGCTGAAGCACTTCATCTTCTTCCACCGCAACTTGTGAAGGAATATATTGGGCCACGTAGGCGCTACACCCGAGCATGTCCAATTAGAAATTTTGAAAAGCCAGTGACTCGGCCTGACACGATCCTCTCCTGCCGCATCGTGTGAATGTGGCACCCGGTCGAAGCTGCAGCACTTCGTCTTCTTCCACCGCAGCTTGTGAACCCAGCCTAAGACACGTTTTCCTCGAAACGGGTGGGCAGCGGTAGAGAGAGATATTTTTGAGGGCAATGTGGACTTGTACATATGCGAATTGCAAAGGGCCGCCAATCAAAGCAGGAGGGCACCTTCATGGAGAGACTAACTGCGCCAGTGCAGGAGGGGTTGGCGATCATCCCTTGTCAGGAACTTATACACTCGCGAGTCACTACCTTTTCATGGTCGTAGGCAATGGGCATCACTAATTAAGTGATGTCGTGTGTCAAATGGCACTGTGTGTGTGTGTGTGTGAGAGAGAGAGAGAGAGAGAGAGAGAGAGAGAGAGAGATGGTGGAAAAGGGAGAAGCCTTTGCGAGGGCACCGCGACCGGGGTGGGTCTGAATCCTATCCGCATCACGACAGACGGCTCCTGCTTTGTTTCGTTGTGAAAGTTGGAAGTCATTGTGGATGTAGCAACGAAGGCAAGGGAGGTGGTGATCTGACCGAGTTTTGCTGGTGCACGAGCCCATTGTTGATATAAAAGCTCGTTGTTGTCTGCTTCGTGACATATGCACACATGCGATGTGGTAGGTGATATGGAGTTGAGGGGCGCAGTAAAACGTGCGGTTGTAGGACAGAAGAAGATCAACACGAAAAACTATGTCTTTGTCTGTCCTTTGCCTCACTGCCTGATCAGGTGTTTGCGAGGTTGAAGGCGGACATATAGAGACAATGAGTATTGGGCGATGAGGGTTGTGTAGGTAGGCGAGCATGTTTCATGCGGAGGAAGCGAGGGAGGTCTGCGCAGGGCTGGAAGAGGAAGAAGAGAATTTTTGGGCAATGAAGGCTGTGGAGCTAGGCAAGCATGTTTCGTGCCAAGGAAGCGAGGGAGGTCTACGCAGGCGATGGAACAGGGCTCTAAAGGAGGATGACGGCCATCAACTTTTGCTTCTAAATTCCCAAGAATCTGGAACCTGAGGTAGTAATTAATTCCTTGAGACTTGTGACTGGCTTGGCTGATAAATGAAGGAGGAAACACGTTAGGTTCTTGGTTCCAAAAAGGATTTGTTTTTTTGGATTTGGGCATGGCAGCAGTCTGGACCTAAGGAAGGTGCAACTGAAGCGACAAGGGTATACAAGAGGGTCACCTCAAGAGACGTGCGGAAGGTGCGAGGGGTGGTGAAGCTCACCAGGTCCCAACAATTGGGGAGATGGCCTTCCAAGCCTTAAAAAAAAGTCTACCGCAGGTGGTGGAAGTGGATAATGCATGCACGGTGTTGGTCCTGCGAGCACTAATCAAAAAGCAGCAAGCGGCTGTGGCCAGTTCGTCCTTAATTTTTGGCTTTATGGGCAGAATACCATCACAAATAGAGCTCATCAAATGGATCTCAAGTTCGACGGTTATTAACCAGGGCGGAACGATTGAGTACATTTAATATCTGACCAAGGGTTTCTTCACTATTAGGTTCAATGATCCCGGGGTGATAACAAGATCCTAGGCAAAAGCCTGTTGTATCTCAACTGCTCCCTAGTGTGCGTATTACCATGGAACCCGGCCTTTGAATCGCCTGAAGCCTTCAAGGATCTGCACCCAGTGTGGGTGGATTTTGTCAACTTGCCAGTCTTGTTGTGGGACAACCTTGGAGACCTTGCTAGCACCTTGGGTATCCCTTTCATCGTACCTACACACAGGAAGTTAGGGACAACGGCAAATAAAGTTTGCATTTGTTGGGATACTTGCAAACCTCCTCCTGAAAGCATGGTGACCAATGTAGGGGCATGCCTGAAAGTGATCCCGCTTAGGTTTGATACTTTTTTTGGAGCATGTTTCAAGTGCAATGGGTCTGTTCACTTTGCCAGAGAGTGCCACTTGAATGTCCCTAGGGAGGGAAAAGAGGACAAAATAGTACAGGCACAAGCGATCGCACTCAAAGAAGCAACAACTTCCAACATGGATGTGGAAGCTGCAAAGCAAGGGGATGATGAGAGCAATAAGAGTAATGGGGTGCTCGAGTTTGACAAGATGACCACCCATAAAGATACCTCGCTTAAGCATTCGACGATTGAACGAGGTAACAACAGCCAAGCCTCACCAAGCTTACATTTCACAACATTCCCTAGTATCAAACCTCCCATAAAGCCCCGTCAAAACATTATCTTGACCCTAGCCCCTGGGTTGATGGACGAAGGCTGGCAGCAAGTATTAGTCATCAAGTGCAAGCGAGTGAAAACATTGGCGCGGAGCAACTTCCACCGCATGGAGAATCCCCCGGATCATCAAGAAGCCCCCATTAATCTAGCCAACGTCTTTGAGGTGCTTCAGGATGGGAACCTGAAGGGTTTTCTTACCTCGAAGATGTTCGTCTCTCAGTTAAATGGGGCAGAAGAAGACATCGTAGGGGGAGGTGACAATGCAGGGTTCTTTAGATGTGGAGGAGTTTGTCCCACTATCCCCTTGATGGAAGACTTACATATTTAGTCCTGGAATGTGAAAGGCATAAATCTGTGAAGAAAAGCACTCTTTTCTGGGAGGAAGTTAGAAAAGAAGTTACGAACTATAGGATTATTCAGGAACACCACCTTGATGCTTCTTGCTTTAGGAAGCAGGTTGTAGGTAGGAAGTTGGTGTTCTACGGAGATGGCACTTCGTGGTTTAGTGGGGTGCTCTCCATTTTTGACAGGGAATTGGACCCGCATGTTGTGCTCAATCATGTCACAGGTAGAGTCCTTGGGGTAAGGATAAAGTGGGCTGGCCAGTCCCTCACCATCATCAACGTCTATGCTCCATGTGATGCTAAGGGGAGAGCTAAAATTTGGGTGAACCTCAGGGAACAACCTACCGAAGGTGGATGGTGCATTATGGGAGACTTCAACATGGTTGAAGCTCGCAAGGACAAGATGGGATTGGCTAGTATCCTGGCTAGCTCTGAAAAATCCAAATGGCAGGCACTATGTGAGAAATGGGTGCTGCTCAATTTGTGGAATGCAAGCCCATGGAGTAGCTCTCTGGGCATGACATACATGAGCCTTCAATAGGCCAACATGACGTCTCGATTAGACAGATCTTACGTCTCCCATCAGGGTGACTGGCTTCCTTCATCTGTGATACTAAGGGTCGATACCTCCAAAAGCATGTTGGATTGCTTTCCTCTTAAACTACACATGTAGCCAGGGCCAGTAAAGACGCACGTCCCATGGAGGGGAAGAATAAAATTTTAGTATCAGGGAATCATCCCTTTAAGGATCCCCTCTTCAGGTCGTTAGCAAAGACGGCCCTGTACAAATGAAGGCAAGATGTGGAGTCGGCTGACCCTAGCGCCTGGCCCTCTCTGGTGCATAGAATCCAATCCGAAATAAATAGAGCAGGGTCCAAAGTGAAAAAGGCTCGAGAGGATGCTAACAGGGGGAGCTAAAGCAAGAGGTGGAAGAACTAGCCAAAAGAAAGCAAGAAGGAAGAATTCTTCAAGAAGAGCACAAAAGATGGTTGGATTGCAAAACAAGTTTGGCTAATCTGCAAGTTGAGGAGATTAACAAGACGCGACTACTTGCCAAAGAGCTTTCCCTCAAACCAGGCTTATTTCTTCAGAGCTCTCAAAGTCAGAAGAAGAAGAGACACTATCACTATAATTACTAACAAGAGGGGGAATGTTGTAAGAGACTAGAATGCTATGGCCAAGCTCATACGCAACTATCTCAGTCAAATTATTGGCCAACCAGATGACTGCGCTCAGGTGTCCAGTACGGTCAATTGTGACCTACTACCTACTGAAGCAAAAGCATTGGACAGGCCTATCGATGTCGATGAATGCTAGACTGCCCTACAGGCTACGAGGAAGGAAAAGTCCCCTGGGTGGGATGGGCTAACTGTCAAATTTATCTTAGAGTTCTGTGAGAATATCAAAATCCCAATAGCTCTACTCGAGGGGCATGCCAACCTGAAAAGAGGGTTGATCAAACCTATCCCCAAGTTGGTTTGCTACTCTTTGTTGAAGCACTGGCGGCCTATCTCTATAATGAAAATTTTGTACAAGATCATTGCTAAAGTGATTGCTCTGAGTTTGGCTCCAACCTTGAATGAAATCATCACACCCCACCAGAATGGATTCATAAAATGTAGATCAATATATGGCAACATCTTGTCTGCCATGGTTGGTATCGAATACGCTTCTTTCACGAAGCAAGAATGTAGCCTCTTCAACTTCTAGATAAGGCTTATTATAGAATCTCATGGGCTTAAATTGAGGCAGTCATGAAGGCTCTGGGCTTTGGACCTAGAATGTGTGTGATTGTTCAAACGTTGGGGGATGGAAGTTACTATGAGATCCTCTTCAACAACAAGATAGTGGGAGGGTTTGAGGTCAAGCGCTCGATCAAGCAAGGCTGCCCCCTGGTCCCGTTGCCTTTTGCTATCGGCTCTCACCCGCTTGTGATTGCGCTTGAGGACAGTGCGGCGAAAGGGGAAATTCAAGGTCTTTCACTGCCTGAAGGAAATCAACTACTGGAAAAGCTAGTTACAGATGAATCTTTGCTTTTCCTCAAAGCTGATCCAGAGACGCTACAAAGAGCCCTTCAGATTGTCTAATTTTCTGGCATTGCCTCCGGATCTATGTGCAGTATGAAGATCACCTTTTTTACAAATGACCTGATCTTGGGAGGGTGAGGTATCCAACGCCAGGCCGGTATGGTATGCACTCAAATGATTAGATTTTGCTACCTGAACCAAGTATGGAAGTCCAGGAACTTTCATGTCTTTGAGGGAAAACTAGAGGTAGCTCTCTTTGATGATATTGTGCTATCAAGCAATGAGCTCATTCACATGGTAGGAGCAAGAAGAGGGGTAGAAGACAAAGATGAAGGGTGGATGCATACTTTGAGCCATTTAGAACACCCAAGAGGATAGGCGTTAAACATTTGGTAGGTTTTCTGTGTACAAGTCTCTGATGGAACCCTAGCCCCCTCAAGGCACATGTTGTGCTTGAGGGCTGTTGTATTCTTGTTGGGTTAATATAAATCATCTCAACTCACAATTGTGTGTATGGAAAAAAAAAAAGATTGTAGAAAACAAAAAGCCTTTGGACAATGTAAAGATTAAAGAATTTCTACTCTGTATAGAATAAATGTATGTTTTTTTTTTTTGCAATTCTCACAATGTGTGAGAGGTTATATTAAAGGAAAAAAGAATTACATCAGCACCATGCCCAATCCTAGCCATGGCCACGTTCCAATGGAGACAAATGATCAAAACGAGCACCAAACCGACAACCATCAAATTGTCATAGATCTGACAGTAAGAGTTACCCAGTTCCACTCGTCAAAGGTCTTGCCTTTTCCAATCCCAAAAATAGTCTCCCTTCTATCTTGGATAGTCTTTGAAGAGTTGGCTCCCGAGAGATCTTTGGCAAACACTTGGCCTTTCCTGGCCTTCCAAACATGGTGGAAGAATCAAAATCTAACTACATCAGAATTGGTTGGCTCTTCATCCCTTTCTCTCCAAGGAGCAGATCATTCTTGAAAAACCCAATCTTCCAAGTCCTTTGGATCATTTTTAACACCTTTCTAGCCAGGCCTCTGACACCTTAACATTCCAATAATAAGTGTGGTAGGTTCTCCCTAGTAATTCTGTAGCCCAAACACCTGTTGGAGGTGATGCCTCGAGCTACGACCTTGTCACCTATTGGCAAGGCCCCCCATAGCACCTTCCATAGAAAAATCTTCATTGCCAAAGGAAACCGAGGGTTCCATATGTTCGTGTAGCCACCAACCACCGTGTCTCTGACCATTGCTTGCCCCACTATTTGTTGAGAGGGGGGCCGACCAGTCTACCTTGTGCATAAGACCTAGGTAAATGCCCTTGGTGTGTGGTTTGAGAAAGTTGCTACTCTATGGACATCGCTAGGATTTCCACTCAAAGTTGGGTGCACTGAGGGCATTAATAGACTACCGAGACTTTCCATAACTCTAGTAATCAACAATGTCTCCATGCCATTAATGTGAAACGGGGCAACCACAAGGTTTGTCTCTTTCTAGTTTAGGTTGCATGTGTCCCATAGGTGGGTCAAACACTAAAGTCCATTGTCTTTCACCTTTCTAGCAATCTCCCGTTTATAGAATCGTCGAAGTACCTTGACAACTCTCCCCATTCCAAGGACTCCGTTGCTTTGTCTCATTTCCGAGTGAGCTCGCTTGTCATACCCCCAAGTTTTAGGATGGCCCATTGATCGGCCAACAACTTGTCGTGCACCTCAAGCTCTTTCCATTGGCCACATTATGAGCATACTTTGGAGTTGTCCATCATATTATTTGCCATAATATCCCAAGCCTAGCCTTTCTCTACGAGTGTTACCACAAACTTAGCACATTGGGACTACGCATGAGCGCCAGGGTTAAGAATCCCAAACCCACTTTGCTCCATAGGTCTCTCAATTGTCTCCCATTTGGTCCACTGCTAGGGTGTTTCATCCTTAGTATTGTTCTTTGATACTAATCTCTTGACTTATTTTCAGGACTCTTTCCAATTGTATTTAGCTAGCTTAAGCATCGGACCATTGAAGGATATATAGGGGAGCATAAAGGAATTGATAATCTTCACTCTGCTCAAAAAGGGGAGAAGCACATACTCCCACCTTCGCATCCTTACTTTATGCATAACCCATAAGAACCTTTGCTTGTGGGTAACGTCCACCCCCAAAGGGGCTCCAAGTGCTGGAATATCTTCCCTTTTGACATTATCTCCCCGGTCCATATAGATGGATCCAACGAGTCATTCTCGGAGAGAGAGAGAGAAATTTTGATTTCTCAATACTACACTTTGATCCTGATGCCAAGGAAAACGTTTGCACAATCTCCAAAGCCTTCTTGATAACCTCAGGGCAAGCCTTAAGGAAAAGTAGGGAGTCATCCATAAAAAGCTTTGCCAAAAGTTGTTCGTTATTAGGCAGAGCCAATCGTTGAATCTCCCCTTTAGCAGCATTGTCTTCAAGTAATATAACCAAAGAGTGGGATTCAATGGCGAACATTAGGGGGGCAAGTGAGCATCCCTATTTTATCAATTTTTTGGCCTTCACCCACAATTCTCTTGTTGAAAAGGATCTTCGATTGGCTACCAACATTGAGGGTGCTAACCAAATTACGCACTCGCGGCCCACAACCTAGTGACTACATGAAATCTTCAATGAATGACCATGTTATCCTGTCATAGGGACTTTGTCGAGGAGGAGGGAGAACCTGTGGACTATAGTTTTGGCGATACTTTTATAGGCTATTAACATCATCATTATGGGGCGGCGATGCTTTACTTGGGAGCAATAGACTTGTTTGGGGATAGGCTTGATGAGGCCTTTTTTAATGCTTAAGTCCATGACTTCTTCAACTAGGGATTGCTTAGCCATTATCATGATTGGATACTTAAGATCATCCCAAAATTTCTTGAAGAACTCAGTAGTCCAACCCATCCCAACCAGGGGACCTCTTTTTACCCAAAGCTTGCAGCACGAGTTCATGTAAGGGAAAGCGTTCTCTAGGAGGTTTGTTTTAGAGAGGGATATCGTTATTTTGACACTCCTAAGAATAGAAGATCTGGCATCATCTATCACTCAGGATGACCTATGCAGGTGGCTAAGCATTAAATGAGACATCTCAACAGGATTCTCAATATCATTTCCATCCACATCGGTGAGTGAGTGGACCAAGCCCCAACTTCTTTTGACTTTAAGGGACCTAAAGAAGTGATCACGGTTGGCCTCCTACGTTAGAAGAAAGATTTCTTTGGATAGGATTCTGGCCTTCCTCACCTCGTCTAATCGGAGAGTGGTTAATTTTGCTTTAGCTTCCAACCATCTTTTATGCTCCGCCTCTTACTCGAGCCCTGCCTGTTTTTGGTGGTTAGAATCTCAACTTCATTTATGATCTGGTTAAGCCATTCCTCTTGATTTTTCTTCCTTTTGAGGCCTGCAATTTTAATTGCTTTCTGTATATTTTGGGTAAAGATATACCATGCCCTAGAACTTCTTGAGTCCACATCTTTCCGAAGCTTTCTCAAGGCTTTGAGGGTCACGCTTTTGAAGAGCAGGTCTTAAAGAGGTGGCCCTTGTTGAGAGTAACTTATTAGACCCTTAGGGCAATGATATTCTCCTTAGATACTCTAAATTATACGCTCAATGGTAGATGATATGATATACATTGTGAAACTACCATCTTCAATTCCATCCATGAGAACAGTCGATCGGCTTGGTGAGAGCTATAGCAATGGTGCAATCAAAATGCCATGCCATCATACTGTAGGTTGGTGTATGTGAAACCTGGCATGTTCCTCTACGACCCTACCTCCCACGTGTCCACCAAGGCCCATTTTTCACAGAGGCTTAGCATGGTTTTAGCAAGCTCAACAAGCTATCTCTTGGTCAAGGTTGGAGGGGTAACAATGATAAATGCATCCTCCACTTTCACACTTTGGAGTTTTTTTTAGTGCTTGATATGCCCTATCTCCCTTAACAGCATCCAGGGGCCGGGATGACCCCTCAGCTTCCTCCAAAGTTCTTTTATTTTAAGGATAGTACACTCATGATCTCTAGCAATTTCTTTTTGATCTTTCCTTATGTCCTTTCCATTTCTCTTTGCTCAACCCTGACAGACTGCCCTGGACATCACTGTCATGTTGAGCTCTTTTCGAACCCTTACCTTCCATGTTGGTAGTGGGGTCACCCGCCCCCCCTTGGGTCCCCGTTACCGCTTCAACATAGGTCGGTTTGTGTGAGCTGACCACGTCCATGAGGTTGGTGTGACCCGACCCTTAGCCAAATTTCCAAATGGAACCTTAGGCCAATGGATTGTCATCGGTGACAAAAGCCTAACAACAGATTGCGATCGATTACAAAATCCACAAAATGGATTGCGATCAGTGGGCAAGGTAACACCAAAAAGGGATTTTTCTTTTTTATGACGGATTGTGATTCGTGGGCACCAATGGACTAGCAAAGACTGATGCTATATTGTGAGGAAGCCTGCACTACCGGGCTCATGAGGAGGAGAACCGAAGTAAGAAGCAATAATCAAGTAGGACATGGAAGCACGTAGAAGCACACTCTCTTCATTGATAAATTGCTTATGTGAAGAGCGAATATATTAGAGACGAGCAAGACAGACCAAAACAGTAGGGGGGAAGGAAAAGGGGGGGGCGGGGGGGGAGTTGTAGCGAATACGAGCTATGGAGTGCCACGTTGGGTTGAGCTGCAAATGCCACCACACTTTGAAGAGAATACTAGGAAAGCCAATGCGGATGGGGGTTGAGCTGCAAGGAGGCAAGAACACACTCAAACTCTACCTTCATCATCAACTTCACCATCACTGGATCTATTCTCTTATGTGTGTGTGTGTGTGTGTGTGTGTGTGTGTGTGTGTGTGTGTGTGTGTGTGTGTGTGTGTGTGAGAGAGAGAGAGAGAGAGAGAGAGAGAGAGAGATTGAGAGATTCATTGTCCTTAAAGGTTAGATTGACCTGTGGAACCAAATACAACACAAAGCATGGTTGAAGACTTTGGATATAATGTTGACAAATGACAAATTAAATGCATGAAGTTTTTGGGAGAGAAATAAATGTAGACCATGATCCGGGCTAAAATGTAAGAAAAGCAAGTTTGATGTGATCAAATGGTGATCCATACTCTCAAATTTTCAAGTGACATAATGTGCATACAAATAGAGGCCCTCCTACACTATCTCAATGTTTGGCCTCACATTTAAGAGTAAGAGCTAAGCCAAAAGGTTGGTATAACTTGAAGCTCTTGTGGTACATTGGAAACTATGAGCCCTAATCTTTTCATAACTCCACTCTTAAACATGAGAAGTTTTACAATTACATAGTATAGAAGTAATGGGCCTTCATCTTTAAAAATAAATGCTGATTTATCCAGTTTGTACTTCGAGACTTGGTAGAACATTTGCCAGCCATAGGGTAGACCAGGGGAAAGACGTCCTTCCTACTATATATGAGGTTATGATGTGCACTACTACCATGTATTTCTAAAAGAAAGACACAAGGATAGAAGCAAGTAAGAGAGTGGAGTAGATACATTGAATCCAATTGTCTTCCCATTGTTGCTGAAACCAATTCTAGACCCCACTCCAATTTTAGACAAAGTTTTCCTACTATATATGAGGTTATGATGTGCACTACTACCATGTATTTCTAAAAGAAAGACACAAGGATAGAAGCAAGTAAGAGAGTGGAGTAGATACATTGAATCCAATTGTCTTCCCATTGTTGCTGAAACCAATTCTAGACCCCACTCCAATTTTAGACAAAGTTTTATGATTACATTGTCTTCTCTTAGTTTTCATCTCTTCATACCATGCTAACTTATTTGATGTGTACAATCAATCTTGGTAGCATTGCTAACCAAGATAGCCTAAAAAGAGCAATCTCTCTCTCTCTCTCTCTCTCTCTCTCTCTCTCCACCCCAATAGAAATAGAGAACTCCTAAGTTATGGCTAGCACCTCACAAAAATAATATCTATGAGAAGTTCCCAAGCTTGGTATAAAAAGAATACTTTGCAAAATCTTACATATACTCATGTTTGTTAGAATCTGTCAAGAGGTTGTGTCATAAATTACTTTTAGAAATGCAATAGACTATATACATAGGAAAAGAGTTGATAGTGTTCCACTTGGAAGAGAAGAGAACCCTATGCGAATAGGAGCGATGTTCCTTTGACTGCAACAACGCGTGAGGCATATACTAGTTTCTCATAAGGCCTCCCATGATATATATATATATATATATATATATATATATATATATATATATATATATATATATATATATATAGAGAGAGAGAGAGAGAGAGAGAGAGAGAGAGAGAGAGAGAGAGAGAGAGAGAGTACTTGATCTACACATCAATTTTACATGTGTATATTTTATATTTTGGTACTAATTGGACATTATATCTTGAAATGTAAATTTTATATTTAAGCATGTATCATTGCTTTTGATTTCTTGGTTATACTTTGAATTTTAAGTCTCTATTACTTTTAATGATATAAACTGCATGCCAATTTTATTATGACTTGTTGGCTTGGTTGTATAGAATGCTTGTTGCAAGTCTACGCGAGTCCTTCCCTTGTAGGTTGTAAAGTTGCAGATGCACTCAAGTGGAAGAAAGAGATAAGGTACTGGAAAGGTACGGCTAGACACTCATCTTCGTAGGGTCCCATAGTGGAAGGCTTGGCTCTTAATAACCATTGGATTGAAATAGTAAGGAATCTCAACAACAAGGGCCTTGTCACATTGGATTCTACTATTTGGGATTATAAAAAAGGAGATTGTATTTATTTTAAGCATCTAAAGTTATGCAGCAATCTCTCAAACCTAGGAGAAAATCCTCATCGGAAGACTACTTGAAAAAATCTCAAACCTAACCTTCCTCCCTGCTCCACACTGCTTGATTAGGAAGCTTGGAAATGGAATTGAGAAAGGCAATTTGGTCACCCAAGACCAAATTTTTTATGGAAAGATCTTCTCTATAGGGGTATGGATAGATCACCTCAAGAGAATTTGGTCTAAAAAGTGGGTTGCAAGCAAATAAACTCAAATAGTTGGAAACATCTGGAAGGCCAAATGCGAAGAGAGAGATAAAATTTTCCTTTGGAGATTACTCTTTGGTTTCATCCCAACCAAGGACACGGCCAAAGTAAGAGGTCTAGCCGAAGATATCTGTGTCAGATGCAAACACTTGAATGAATGCCTCATGCACTTGCTAGGGATGTTCAAAAATCAGAGTCTTCACGGGGACAATCTTAGTGGGCGTACACACATTTGGGAGCCCCCTTCTTTAGACATGACCTAGCTATGGGGTCCAAACACATTGACAATATGGATCTTCCGACGAAAATTTGCATAGTAAGAGCTACTGTATTGAGAGCAATTTGGCATTCAAAAAATGAGATACTTTTTCAAAAGAAGTGTGTTCCTCATGACACAAATTATGTTATGGAAACATGCTAGTGGAAACTCCTTTGTGAAAACAACTAAAACTGCAAGCTTCGCATGTAAGCGTAGTCGCGAAGATGCGTTCCCTTTGATGTATTATTTTTTGGAGAACCCTCTGTAAAGAATATGCCAGTGCTGGTTGTAAAGTTTTGTGTTTAATGCAATACAAGCTCAGCTAAACACTTAAAAAAAAAAATTAAGCAACAAGAAATCCACTAGTAGCCATTTTAAGGATAATCTTTTGGATTTTAAATTAATTATAAGCATTTAAAAACTTTTCTAGTGGTTGTGGATGTGTGGGTGTGTAAGGACCCAAGTTCGATACCCAATGGTGTCTTTCAAATTTAATTTTTTTTTCGAATGGTCTATGTTCATGTTTGTTAGATGATAGTAAAGCCGAACTTGTCTACAATTTGTGCATGGGCTTAATGTTATTGTTTTCTGCAAAAAAGAAAAAGACAGTATAGATTGTATTGAGGATTTTGTATATAGATGTGTCTTTTGTCTTTCTACTTGGTTTGACTATTTGGTGCTTTTGTAGGGCCACACACCTTTCATTCCTGCAGCTGGCTTCCATAAACTCCACATATTTATCTTTATCTTGGCGCTTGTTCACATCCTATATTCCCTTTTAATAGTTGCTCTTGGCATGTGGTCGGTAAGTATTCTTCAATGTCATCCTAATCCTTTATTTTGATCCTAACCATTTATTTTGGAGCTTTTAAATCAGTGTTTGTTTTAGGTAAGCTTCTGGAATGCGTGGGAAAGACTAGCTGTCTTAAACAAGGAAGACTCTTCCATTGGTATGAATTGTTTTAAACATATTTTCTTCAGTCTATCATTTTCCTATGTTGCGATATAGGTATTGAAAGAAAATTATATTTATTTGTATTGAAGAAAAAATTATTCTAGCTAAATACTACTTGAGACTCTCGTGTATGTTTCAAAAGGCAAGGCAAATCTCCCCCCCCCCTTTTCTTTTCTTTCATTTCCTTTTTATGCCTCATGACATGGATATCCAGTGTAAGTAAGCCATGCACCAACCGAGCCATGGCACCCGCCAACAACCCACGAAGTCAAAAAGATCACAATACCAACCCTTACATCAGCTGGCAAAGGGAGCCACACTGATATTGTAACCCACCAAAGGAGCGAGCTCTACCTTAGGATTGCCATCAAGAAGAAAGCTCTATCACAACAAAGTGCAGTGCAGCGCGGAATGCGTGCGGGAAAGGGAAGGAGGAGAAGGAGTGCAAGGTGTGTGGGTGGAGTCAACCTCATAAATGAGGAGCTCCTTGTTCTTGGTATATGTACAAGAATAAGGTGACGCTAAGTGGACGAGCCTCCATAGCATGGACTGCCGGGCAAGGCACAGAGGCCTTTATCTAAACAATCTCCTACTTAAAGGCGAATATGCCGATAAGTGGGTCTTACTAGATAAACTACTAGTATGTACAAGAAAATAGGTGAGAGACTCTCTCAACCTATGCTCACTAGCTTGCTCAGTTTATCTACATGCAACCATATCGACTTTAGGGATAGATGACTGCTGGGCAAGGCGAAGAGGCCTTTATCTAAACAATCTCCTACTTAAAGGTGGATATGCCGATAAGTGGGTCTTACTAGCTAAACTACTAGTATGTACAAGAAAACAGATGAGAGACTCTCTCAACCTATGCTCACTAGCTTGCTCAGTTGATCTACATGCAACCATATCGACTTTAGGGATAGATGAACGTGTGCACCCATGCTAGAGCCTGCATGTAAATCCCACAGATAGCTCTATATGGTCTGCAAAACTCCACTATGCATCATGATAGTGTCCTTGCTGCAAATGCTCCCACTGCAGCTGCTAGGTCGGGCCTCGACACTAGTAGGTCTTACATGAAATACTGGAACGTTGACAAAATATGCACAAACATGGTTGCCCTAGCCTACCTTGCACTATCTACATGTATTGTATCATCAAGACTGCTCATCACATATGGATGTGTCATCGATCACACTAGGATAGCTGCGTCCCTCTCACCCATAGGAAAAATTGTTCTACTTGGCACCAACTCATCAGCTCTAGCATGAGAATATCAAAGAACTCCATGTGTTTCATCTTTGTCTGTGTCTCTAGGGAGCAGACATGCTCTACCTCTATCTGCACAGACTCTCACACCACAGACTATGTCTCACTAGAGCACTGCTGCTCTACCTCTATCTCTTTAGAGTCTACTAGAATGTCTTACATAGCTAAATACTCTGTCTTGTGAGCATGGTGGAGCTCACCTGCAAAGGAGACACGTCTTGTCTCTCGCTCAGAGCATACCAGTAACAATATTGAGACTATGCCATCTCGAATATCAAATACATGCATAGAATATACCAAGCCATTGCGGGCTTCTTTGGCAATCACTAATGAACCACAATGCATATGGAAAGACTACTCTCTAAGTAGTGTCTGACACCCACAATCTGCTAGCTGTCTCACTGAGATTAAGCTCTATCTTAGCTAAGGAACATAGCGCACATGTCGTAGCGTATATGCTACACCACTGTGCAATGACAAGAAAACATCTCATACATTTGTAATATCAAACACCGAACCATCGACAAAGTGCACACAACCAAAGCTCCCACTAGAGAAGGTGCTAAACCAATCACAATGTGGTGTGACGTGGAAAAGTGCATCCTCATCTAGCAACCAACATGGAGAAGTGTCACCTCTCAAAGACATGTAAGCACAAGGAACGCTAAAAGAAAATGTAACATCACAATGCCTACACCTTCACTAGCGTATGAAGCCACCTCTCTAGCACGTGTCAAAACCTCATCTCCATCTCGCATACATCTCCGTTGCTGTCTTATATGTCTGAAACAACGGTGCCTAATTTGTCCTGCGTGACCACAATACCAATATCGCATATATTTGCTAGAATGAGACCATCGTCTCTCACGAGTCATCACTATAGACTCTAAAATTTCACACATGCCTGCAACCATAAGTGAGTGTCAAGAAACTATGGCGAGAAAACCTCGGAGAAATCCAAAGTGGAAGATAACTCGCAAGATCGATGCTCACATATGCATGAAACCAGCTTCACAATATGGTATCTCTACAAGCATACAATCTGGGACAAACAACTGAACCAAGAGTAAAGCGCATAACCATATACGCAAGTAGTGAGCAAACTAGCTCAAAATGCATCCCACAAGAGAAACTGCGTGTTAAAATTTGTGAAACCTATGAGACTGACAAAGTATGTAGCCACACGGGCATATGCATTCCTCACTCCTGCGAAAGTGGGTACAAGGCTGACAAAACCTGTCAAAAGTACGAGTCAAAATCGACCACTAAGCCATCAGAGTAAAACTATAGATACGCATGAAACATGGCAAGAATCTGGGAAAACTCCAGTAGAGTTTTCCCTGAAAGTTGGGTAAAAACTCAAAAAATCTCATCAGTACTTCATAAAGCATAGACGGACACTCTGTGTCTCAATAAACATATCACAAATGGTATACATGCACTATGACTGGCAAAGTCTGTAGCCAAGCGAGCATATGCAATCCTCACTCCTACGAGAGTGGGTACAAGGCTGACAAAACCTGTCAAAAGTGGGAGCCAAACTCAACCACTACACCATCATAGAGTAAAATTGTGGATATGCATGAAACATGGCGAGAATCTGGGAAAAATCCGATAGAGTTTCCCTTGAAAGCTGAGTGAAAACTCAAAAAATCTCACCAATACAGCATAAAGCATAGACATATACGCAGTGTCTCAGTAAACAGATCCACAAATGGTGTACATGCACTACCAAAACCCTGGCAAACTGACTCGTTCCTAAACGAGTGGCTCTATGGACCTATACCTATCCAAAAACGCTATAAACCTGTGAACCTACTATCTGCAAACTGTCTCTAACTCAAGCTGTATCCACAAATGCATACATAGCATAAACTGTACAAAACAACGTGCTAAAACCACTCTCTGGAATGTCCCACACAATCATACACAGTCTGCACTGCAAGAAAGTGCAACCCGTGAGCAAAACATTGGAAATTTGGTGCATTACCTCATTAGTCGAAAAACATGTCGATCGAAAACCAAACACAAAGCACAATCAACTAGCTGCATGTGGTTGAAATCCTCGTTCGAGAGCTGCGCTCACAGGAAAAATTGCTCTGAAATGGTTTGTCAGAGCCGCTATGCGTTGGTGTGTGCCATTGAAGCTGGAAAATGGGAGTACCGTCGAAGTCAAAACTTTGTGGAGACTACCTCAAAGCCGGGCCACTTTGGATGGGGGATAGAGGAGAGCTGATGCTGCTCTCACTCGTCAATCTCCTACTGTGTGAAGGTCGAAAAACCGGGGGTGACTAGGGATGGCAGTTAGAGAAAATCTGCTTTGGAATGGTGAAGGGAAGAAAGCCAATGGCGAGGCTATGTCGGAGATCCCAACCGCTCTTGCTTGAGGCCAAGAAAGTGGTCAATGCCACCTTCCATCGTCGGACAAAAGCACTCGCCAATGCCGTAGCTGTCGATGTCGTGTCGCAGAGGAGAACCAAAAGTCGAGAATGCGGAATCGCCATGAGGAGTTGTCACCAAACCCGTAGCCACAGGTGCTATTTCACGGCCGCCAGAGGAGAGAAGTTGAGAATGCGGAATCACTGAGAAGGAGTTGTCGCCAAACCCGTAGTCGCAGGTGCTGTTCCACGGCCGCTAGATGAGAGCCTAAAGTGCTCTCTCTCGCTGCTCTCGTGTCGATGATGAGCTCCCAAAGGGAATCTTCAAAAGGCGAGTCTTTGTTCTGTCACTTGCTACCGAATGTGTGTACACACACTTTAGGAGAAATTAAGAAAAAGTTTAATTTTTCCTTAAGGCTGTACAACTTCCTATCAATTTGTGAACTGAGGCCTGTGTGCGTGTGGATCTTTTTCACACAGATTCTCCCATCGGGTACTCCTCGCAGCGCTACACAAGTGCTCACGGTTTTCTCTCAGACGTGCAAATCTTGCCAATGCTTTCAACTCCTTCCTTGTTTGACCTGCTAAAAATTTCCGAGTTGCCACCACTGCACTATCTTCAATGGTTCGATGTGGTTTGCCTTGCTGCCTAAGCTAGGCTCTTTTTGTTAAATTTTCAACAGTCAGTGAGCTCTAACACTACAAGTTTTCGATCTTTTCACAAGTTGAGAAAAAGGGCCTTTTTTCCACCCATTTTCACAGTTCATCCAAGAATTTTGGGCCACGTGTAAAACTTTCACAATAATAAAAATAAGATTCTCATGGGAAAAGCAAACTTTTTTATAGCAAATGTGAAATTTTTCATTCAATTTTGGAACAGTCACAGCGGCGTGACTGTTCCAAGAGTGAGAATTTTTTTTTCCAATAGAAAAGTAGCTTTTCAGCTTTGGTTTTTTCACGCTTGGGCGTATAAAAAAAGTCGTTTTCTCACAACGTGGGCGTGAATCGCGTTTTTCCCGCTCGTTTTCGCAGCTGTGAAACGATCCAAAACTTGTAGTGTAATGCTCACAATTCCTTGATTATGAGCTTTTGATTTTGCTTTCGGTTGATGCCAGTTCATCTGCTTCCCCGAGCTGCTGATCTCCGCTTGATGTGCCCAATGAAGCACACTAAGCCCAATCTGGATTGTGCAACAATTTTCTCTTTTGATTGATTCTCTGTAAATCCCTCTTTGCTTTAAGCTCATCCCGCCTTCTACTCTGTAGATTCGACCTGCTCTGTTACCTTACAGATCTTCATTTGAGCAGAGACTCCCCAAGCCCGAGAGGGGCTGCACACGATGGTAGTCTAAGATCTGAGATCTCGCCTCACGTTTGTCCGGTCCTCACCAAAATGCTCCCATCTGGTTCCGCCAACCGCCAAGCTCATATTCAGCTCAGGCTAGCCTGATTCACTAGACATCTGCGACAGTGAGTCAGTGTTACCAATTGGCTCAGGTTTATCATGCATCTCCTCAACTGGGCTCTGAGTCTCTTTACTTTTCTCACCAGGAGGTCCAATTGGCACAGTTGGTTCCACTTGCACCTCCATTGCAGTGTTATCCTTCTCTTTATCTGCCACCCCTCACGTCCCATCCTATTTCTTGGTCTCTACTTCCATTCTTGCACTGTCTGTGGCATGCTTGACCTCCCTTGTGACTTGCCTCCAAGTTGTCATGATCTTTGAAATAGGGATAGCTACCACCTCGAGGAAATCCCTAGCATAGTGCCCAATTCTGCAGCACTTATAGCAAGCATTTGGAAAGAAAGCAAACGCTAATTCCTATCGGTATGCTCCAAAACTCCCCATGTTCAAACCCATATACTTAGGGTTACTCATATTCCATAAGATACATACCTTAATGTCCAGCCTTGACCTTATTCGTTCCAACTCTGGGGTGAATAGCACCCTGCCCAGCAAGGAAGCAATAGAGTTAATATGACTTTGAAGCCAAATAGGAAATCCCTTGAGCGTGACCCACATCGGGCAAAAGTTCATGACTTCGTTGTTCGGACAAAACTCATGCTGCACAGAAGCCTTTCCCAACTGTAGTAAATTGACAGATCACATTCTTGCTACTGGTTGCCGTTGTCGTCCACTCCCATAAACCTTGGGATGTCCTACATTGGTTTATGAAATACAACACAAGTGAGCGTGCACAACATATCTCAAGGCTTCAAATTGTGGCTTTCGAATTGAATTATGCCTGGAACACATAGCCATCTTCCATCTTGTTCTAATCGCCCCGTGTAGGATATCTTTTGATATTGACCTAGTGCCAAAGACTGAGGGCTTTAAAAGATTCTCCGAACTGGAGGTGTTTGCATCCGAATCACTCGCCCTTTTCCTCCCCTCCACCGAGGATACAAAAGTTATCCCCCATCTACCAGGATCGGATGACCCCCTGCCGTCTTGAGTCCCCGACCCCACCCCATCGGGGTCCATTCCCCCGACAGGTTCCATGCCTACTAGGAAAATCCCTCACGGCGGCTCAACACTACTTGTTCGTACCACATTGAGCACGGCTTTGCCCAACAAGTGACGCGGGAGTGCAAGGCCCCCTTAAAAGCCTGCATTCATTCATACACTGACCTAGTGGCGAATAAAATTTTCACTTGTTTGTAAAGGGTCTTGTGCTTGCTTACATGTTCAATCTCACCTAGGGATTAACTCAAACGATGTACTCACCTCACGACTAAGTAACACCCATATTTAAGAGGGGGAGGCAATGGGATCACAGGCGGAGAAGCTTACCCGCGAAAGCAGAGGAGATCGTAGCCGCAACAATCAAATAAAAAACTAAACCTAGACGGGCACTAAACCTGGACAACCTGGGAAATGCATAATACCTCACAATATAAGGCCATAAAAATGACTAGGCATACATGATGCGTGCGTGGGTGAGGTGGTTAGCCTATGTGATCCTCAACCTGGACTGCAAGGCCACCGGTTCAAAACCCAGCAGCGCGCCTCATTTTTCTCGCTGGCTGAGTTTACTGTGCCTTGCTTTTTTTTGCGGCCGTGTTTACTGCGCCTCGAGATCCCGCCCCTCAACCCGGACCGTCGATCCCATTACTCCACCCCGCATTTAATATGGGTGTTACTTAGTGTCAAGGGTATACTCACAAACACTTGCTCGTTCCCCTCATTCACTTTCTTAAAAGCTTGTCCTCATGCTTGCATTGGTCATGTGCTCAACACTCACACTCCTTAGCTTGTTCAATGACCCAAACATTGACATGTTAGCATGATTCTTTATTAAGACATCAACAGTGCAACCCACATCAACTATCACAATCACTATCCATTACGCATCGACTAATTTATTGTCTTTTATTGTATGATTCACACATTCATTAGCATATTACAACACTCTCTTATTTGTTTGCTCCTAGTTGGCTCGCTCAATGTCTCACCACTCAATCACTCATTCATGTAATTGTTCATTTTTAATGCACTCATACACTTGCTTGCCTATTCTGTCATTATTTGATATATCATTATCACCTCAATGGCTCGCTCGATTGATTTCGGCTCACTTACTCACTCGTTTCTTGCATGCTTGTTGACTTGCTTGCTCACATTGATTTACTCACTCATTTGGATACCAAATGAGTCATTGATTGCATGTTTCTTAAGGGGACACCCACATGACAGAGGGTAATTGTTTTTTAGCTACCCCCTCCTCCCTTCACTAATTGCACAATATAGCAAGTTCATAACGGCTTCTTACATGAAAGGGGATTGAAGAAAGCC
Organism: Adiantum capillus-veneris; assembly: GCF_014529385.1. NCBI lineage: Eukaryota > Viridiplantae > Streptophyta > Polypodiopsida > Polypodiales > Pteridaceae > Adiantum > Adiantum capillus-veneris. The sequence goes on from NC_140944.1 coordinate 128,720,810, forward strand.
ATGCTGCATGTTGTATATAGAGACAAATATGCATCATACATACCACTCACATTAGTAGAGCCTTTCACATGACTTTGTAGGACCATTATGAAAAATATGAACCCCAGTCCCTAATTATAAGAGATTAAGACAAAAAATGTATGTGACTTAGGAGACAAAGGCCATAGAATGAGGGTATTCTCATAGGATTATTTTAAGGCTATTACTCAAAACTTCTCCCCAACCTATATGTATACCCAAAAATCAATGTTTTCTCTCACAATCTCATTGCTAGACCTGCAAAATGTCAAACTTCCCTCTTTTTTTATTTCTCTTCAAAATCACTCCCCTCTCTCTCACTCCTCTCTCCTACGTTTTAGCACACACTCTTCCTCCTTCCTCTCCTTATTGCAGGTCCACTCCATATCTCTCCACTCCATAACTTTGTTGCAGCTTCCCCCCCCCTCATAGCTCTCCACTCCATAGCTCTCCTCTCCACTCCATAGCTCTGATGGAGCTCTCCATCCCACATATCTCCACCCCCATAGCTCTCCTCTCCACTCAGTAGTTCTGCTACAATTCTCCATCCCATAACTCTCCATTCCATAGCTCACCTCTCCAATCCATAGCTCTACTACAGATCCCCACTCCATAACTTTTTTTTTCCTGAGAAAAAGATCCTTTTATTAGTTAATGAAACTGCCCATAGGGCTACAACCACCTCTACAAGAGAGGGCTACAACAATCATGAAGGGGAGACTCTCCCAATGAAAAAAAAACATATGTACAATGAGGCTAAATCAAGAGATGGAAGGAGGGAAAAGCCACATAGGTAGACGGTAGTGCCATTTGAGCACACCCTCGACCATGGTGAAGAAAGGCCCAGGGCGCCAGAGTCGAAGGAAAGCCTCTCTATGCTCCCGCATGCGGTCGGAGCTGCCCTAGTGTCTCTCGAATTGTCATTTGAGAGTCTGAAAAAACTCTAGCCAAAGATCTCAAACAGTCTCTGCTGGTGGTATAGGGTGATCTTCGAAGATGCGAAAGCAGCGGACCCGCCAGATGAACCAGAGTGTCAGGCCGTAAATGAGCTCTCAACACTCCTCTCTCTCACTGCACCACTCCTGTGGAGTAAGCTCTGTAGCAGGCTGGAGTGTAGGCCTACCCCCTGCAACACAATCATCCTATTGGTGGAGGACATCTCAAACTGAGGCGCCAGGCCCATGAGAGTGGACCAAGCAGCTGGCCCCCAAGTATACTATCGAGCTATGGAAAGAGCTGACATGAGCCGAAGGACATGAAGCCAAACCTGCTGTGCTAAAGGAAAATCCCAAAGATAGTGGCGCTCACTCTCCACAGGATGGTCGCAAGCTGCACATGCTATCGAGAGACCACAATGTACAAGCCATCTCCCAACTGCTGTAGCCCGATGTGCAACCAACCACTGGAACAAAGTGACTCACTACGGCTGGCTGGAGTCCTACAACCTCGCCCAAAAAGCTGACAAGAGATGATTTGTGAGACCCTTTTGCTGCCAATGAGGTGCTGCAGCACGACAAGCCTCTCTCCGTGCTGCCAGTATGTGACGTCCAAGATGAAGAGTGTACTGAAAGAAAGGGACACCTGGGTGGTCGGTTGAGGAGAAAGGTTCCCTCCAAAACCACTCCCAAGGATTCCACTGCACTCGTACCAGTGGACAACACTCCCAAGCCCAGAGCCTCCAGTGGCCAATTGCAAGAGTGGCTGGGTCAGGATCTATGACACAAATCCTCCCACAAATGACCACCACTCGGATCCTCTGAAAACAACACTCTGCCACTTGTCGGGCCTCTACTGAAACTCAGTGTAAGCGTCCCTCACCATGCAGCTCAAAAAACAGGGAGGGAACAGTCTCTGAGCAAGCCCAAACTGTGATGAGAACCTCAAGTCGCGTGAAGGCCCCCATCCATCTGGGCGCTTCTGACTCGAGAGGCATGAGCCACTCAACTGGTACTGCCTTTGTGATGTCCTGACACATGCTATGCACCCCTCTCATGTCCTGTAGTTGGATGCTTTGAAGCTCCTTTGACAAGCCTAAGAACTGTAGCCAGTCAGGTGACTGGACCCTCTGCCATGGGACCCTAGGAAACATGAGGCCTACTACCAACCAAGTGGCCTCTCTGAGTGATGACCATGGGGTTCCAAACAAGGGACTATCTTAGGTGCTCCTCCATGCAAGTAGGTTGGTGCGGCTCCAAGAGTCTCTGCAACTGTTCCCAGGATCAAAGAAGGCTCACAGCAAAATGGTCCTCTAGTCTCCTGCTCAGGCCAACTCTGCACATCTTTGTGAAAATCCATATGTTGGAAGGTATCCAAGGGCCTCTAGCCTGAGGCACTCTAGCTCTAAGCCGCTGAAGAAAAAACTCCTTCCCGGGCTCCTCCCCTGGAAGTAGTCCTCTAACAAAAAACTTCCCAAAGAAGGGCTTTGCTCTGCTCTGCTGTGCTCAATCTATGACCCCCAACCCCCCCCCCCCCCCCCCCGAGAACAAGGTAGAGTGATGACCTTCCATGGCACTTTGGCCCGGGCTATTTGAGTGTCGCACCCTAACCAAAGGAATTTCTTGATCAGCCTCTCTACCTGGCTGATGCAAGAACTAGAAAAGATCCAAGAAGAAGTGATGTACCACCTAGTAGGCAACAAAACCTGGTTGGCCACTACAACTTTGCCTGCTAGAGAAAGTCGTGTGGAGCTCCAATGTAACAACTTCCTCCTAATGGGCAGAAGAAGGGGAGCAATCTATTGCTCTGGAGACAAGTCCAAGCAACTGGACAGCCCAAGTATCAAGCTATAGTCCCTGGGGGAATCTAGCTGAAATCCTCACTTGGCATCCAATTAGGCGTAGGAGCACTACCAACTGAGAAAGCCACTGTCCTTCTCCAGTTGATCAGTGTGCCTGATGCACAACAAAAGGTCTGAATAACCTATCACATCTGTGAAGGTTGGCCTCCTGGCCATCCAAGTACAAGGCTGAGTCGTCTGCAAACTCAGCATCCAGTAGCTCATCTCCCCAGATAGGGAGCGCTAAGCCATGTAGACCAACTTGCTGTGAAACCAAAAACCAGCTCATCGCATCATCATAGAACAGAAAGAGGAAGGGGGCAAGAGAGCAGCCCTGTCTGACCAAACGTGTGATCATGGAACGGTCACTTCTACCTCCTGAGACAAAAGTACCTAGCTGTGTGCCCGTCTGTACAAAGTTGACACACCTCTGATCCAAGAATTCCAAAAAGTCCTAGTCAACTCTATCATAGGATTTCTCAAAATCGAGAAGAAGTATCACTAGATCCTCACCACAGAGCCATGCAAGGGCAGAAGCCTCCCAAAAAGTAAAGATGTTGTCTAGGATACTACACTCGTGGACAAAACCTGTCTATGTCCTGTGTATAATTCTCTCTAGGAGTGGCTAAATCCTCAACTTAAAGCCTTGGCAAGAATTTTGTAGGCTGAGTTAAGGATGGTGTTGGGCTGCCACTATTGAATCTCATCCAAGGAGCCACCCTCCTTGGGAATGAGGTAAATCAGGCCCTCACTCATGCTGTCAGGCATCTCTCTTGTGTGCAGGATGTACTGAAAGGGGTTGTAGAGATCTAAGCCACACAAGTCCCAGTACTCCAAGACAAAGATGGGAGTCAAACCATCCTCAGCTAGATAGCTACCATGGGGAAGTTCTCTAAGGGTCGCGTGTAGCTCCTCGAGCTAAAGAGGCAGCTCAAGTCTCTAGCGCATCTCCTTAGTCACAAGATAAGGCATTTGTGCCCACACTTGCTCTCTGCATTCATCCTGACGCTCTGACAAGGGCTTTGCAGACAATAGATCATGGTAAAAATCAATAGCAACTGCATGCATGTCCTTTGGCTCTAAAACAGCGGACCCATCGGGCCTCTTCAACTAGATAACCTTGGCATGCGTATGTCGGGGTCCCACTGCCTCAAAGAAAGTGTCTGTCACTCTGTCACCCACCTGGGTCCACTAAGATGCCTGTCGATAGAAAGCAAACTCATGGCACCTCTCCTCTGTGCTGGCGAGCTCCTTGCGAGCCTGCTGCAACTGCTCCTCCAACCAAGGACTGTCTAGATGTTCTCATGCATCCCCTGCAAGGAAGAAACACCGGGTTGGAGACACTGCTCCTCATCTCTCGCTGCAGCCAGGCGAGTGGAAGACTCTTGGAGAAATAGTCGACTAAGCTGAGCAAGTCTAGAGGCCACTCTGTCAACAGGAGAGTCCTGAAAGTCTAAGCCCTCTGTCCAAAGGGTCACCACTCGCTCTTTGAGCGCAGAGTCTAGGAAGACACTCTCTAGGATGCTTAGCATTGTACTCCCCCTCCTCTGTATCTCTGTCGCTATGAGGATCACTGGTGCATGGTCAAAAAAGAGATCCCAGGCAGGATGCAAACTGACCCACCTGAGTCACAGAAGTGGTCACTAGTGTAGAGCGATCGATCTGAGATAGATTCACTCCTTCCACTCTATGGTCCGAACGAGAAAAGGGTAGGAAGCTGTCAGGTGGCCTCACAAATCTAGAATGTTGCCACACATCTGAAACCCGTAGAGCTATACATAACCTCTCCCAAGCTGCCAGCTCAACTCCATACACAGTAGATGGCTACCTCCAATCCTGTCAGAGGGATCCTCCAACATGTTGAAGTCACCCCAATGCACCATTGCTTTGCATGCGGCAGAGCCTCAACAATTTGAGAGCAAAACTCTGCACGTACATTCGCCACATTGGGCGCGTAGATATTCAGGAAGCCCATGAGGAAACCCTAAACCTGCATTGTGATCCACTCAACCCTTCCTGGCACAATAATCCCTCTGTCCACAATGGCATGGTGCAAAGAGTCCACAATAGTCATACATACTCCACCTTGGATGCCTCCAGGTCCAAAAGTAGCTGACCAAAATGTCTCATATCGTCCATGCAAAATCTGACCACATCGTTGAGTGCGGCTCTCACAAACATGATGCTCCTGTACCATAATAATGTCAATCTCACCACCCACAAGGCATCTCTAAAGCTCCTTACACGCAAGTGACCCCTCTGATGCTGAAACTGGGGCCCTAATCCCTGCACATTCCATAAGATGATTCTCATGGAGTTAGTGAGAGAAAAGAGATGCTGCCGCAACAGCCAACCTCGCTATCTTTGAAACCGGTTTGGGTGGGGAGTACTCCACATCCGAACGACCTCTAGAAAAGTGCGAAAGAAGTGACTGTCTTGCCCAGGCCCAAGCAGAGCATGCATTCCAAAGGTCCCATCCTTTGTCCGAGAATCCTCATGCACAAATACATGACAAGGACATTGAGTGTCAGCAAACAAGTGCGCCACAATGTGTCTGCAACCCACTGCATCCGGAGGCGTCACACCGAACTTGGCCAAAGGCCACCAAAGTGTCTGCATCAGATCTGTCACCCCTAGGTCCACTGTGTGGTGTGAGAACTCAGTAGCTTGAATTTGGAGCAGTCAAGGACTGTGTGCTGTCCACTCGCTAAGATCCCTATCACACAGCGGAAAGGAGAAACCCACTGCTGTGTCTAGAGCCTCAATGCCTCTAGCTGCAAGAAAGAGGACGTGGACTCAAAAGCTAGCCTCGTCCAGGTCAGGAGAAGAGTCACCCAAAAACCGAGTGAAGCTATAGTTGAAGAAGTCCCAGTGTCTTGATATGTCAAAACCTTGAGGGACTGCTGCAAAGAGAGAGGCCTGCACCAAAAAAGGCCGCCTCAAGTGGTGCTGTCCCTCTGGATCCACACAGATCGTAGTGAAAGCACTAGCAAGAGAACGCCTCATGGCAAAAGCGTGTCCTCAACCTTGCGCCTGAGGAGGAGTGGAGGAGGGTTCAGGAGATGAGGCTGTGAGCCCCATTGGGGAGAGAGGAGGGACATGAGGCAAGTGTGGAGGTGGGGGAGGAGGCGGGATAGGCAGAGTGGTAGCATCTGAGGAAGGAGGAGGCGGTGGTGGAGGAGTTGAAGTGGGCGGGGCCTCCTCAGGCGGGTCCTGCTGAAGGGGGTCAAAACGGTTTCGAGTCGGAACCCAGTGCTGTTGAGCTACAGAAGGTCGGCCACCAGGGGGAGCAGTGGAACAAGCCCACCCCTGTCGACAGTGGCTAGGCACCTACTGCCAACCGTCACTTGTTTGATCACTGGTCTCTGTCGAGGTACCAGCCTGTGTGTCCTGTGAATCTGGCTGCTTGGCTTGCTCAGCCTTGGGAGGCTGCGCATGCGCTGTGGGTCTAGGTCTCCTGCGAGGACAAGCCTTTGACAAATGGCCCATCTGCCTGCAAATGAAACACTGTTTGGGAGACCCGAATACTCCAACTATTTATGAGACCCGAATACTCCAACTATTCGTGAGACCCGAATACTCCACACTCTGTATGATCCATGCCCCAGTCACCCGAAGCAGTAGTACCACCTTGGGGAGCGAGTGTGTCTCGCAAAAAAGAACCTACACAATAGGTAAACTTGCGTCCTTGGCCACAAATTAAGCTGTAGTGGGAGGAGACTCCAAAATTGTCCCGAACATGGAACCAATCCTGGGGAGAAGAGGGAGGTACTCTCTCCTCAATCCTAGGAAACAGACCAAAATCGGCAAGTCTGCCTCCTCCTCGAGCACATTTGTAGTAGGTTCAAAACCATGATGTCATCGTTGAAAATAATCTCGAGCTGCTCAGATGTCGAGTGGGCTCATCAAAATCACCTTGGTTGTCATATCTACAGACTCGAACTCTACCTGGTAGTACCCTCTCCTGAGGATCTAGACATCCGTGATCTTGCCCACATCGGAGAGAAGACGGACCTGTAGTAAATCTCGAACCTCACCCCGACTAGGCCGAGTGTGAATGATCTTACAGATAACCAAAGTGGCTTGCAAGCGCTCCACTTCGGCCATCAAGCTCGCTTGCTCTTCTGGCAAAAGAGCAAGTCAAAGGGTCGGCTCCGTAGTGAGCAGCGGGGGGGCTTCAGTGGAGTCCCTTTGAGGTGGAGCAGAAGCCGCCATTCTATGTCTGGTGTTGAGAGGGTGGTCGAGGGCGTTACTCAATGTGAGTTGAATTGAGTGAATAGGGAGGCTAACGTCATGAAGAGGGAGAAAGGGACGTGTGAGGAGGGTAAGAGGAGTGAGAGACGAGTGAGGAGGGGGGCTGGCAGGTTGCTGCAGGTAGCACGAGGCGAGCGTGGGGGGGTGGTGGGACCTGTAGGTAGCACAAGGGGGCAGGGGTTGGCAGGATGTTGCAGGTGTGGACGAGGGGGCATCACATTGAGAACAAGCGGGGGGTTGCGCCACGCAGGGCAGAGCACGCAGGGGCTGGCTGAGAGGTTGCACGTAGGAGGTGAGGGGAGATGAGGCTACACGAGGGTAGGGAGGGCAGCGATGGCGACGGGTGTGTGTGCAACAATAGCAAGCTTCGCGTGGATGATAGCTAAAGTCCCTCCATAACTCTCTTGCTTGAGGCCATTTTTATTCCCCTCGCCATGGAGTTAAGTGACATTACAAATCTCCCATCCACAACAAGATCACCAAGTTTGAAAACGATGTCTCTACACGTTCGGCTGCCAGCACCATCAACGCATCATTACTTGCAAACTGCACAACAATGCCATGTTGAAGGTCACACCAATGTGGACCTTTGGGTGCATTGTTGCCTCTATACTAATGATCTAGCCATCAATGTGTATCCAACATTCAATAGCCTTGCTTCATTCTTTCAGTATGTAGGTAGAAGGGAGCAAGGTCTTCTTGGATACTGCAATCAATTGTCGACTATTGGAGCTCATAGCGCACAATGGCCTTTGCATCAATGCCAACTTCTTTCCCATACCACTAGTGGATTGCGCAAAAGGATTTTTCATGCAAAGGAGGAAGTAAAAACTCTTAATCTATAGGTGGAAGAGAAGGATGCTAAGATTTCCAAGCTTCAAGATAAGATCCTGCATCTTAAAAAGATGCCCTTAGGTACAAGGGAACATAAGAGGAGCTTAGAGACTTTAGCCCCCAAAGGTGGTGCTAAAAAAAGAAGGGTTACAACTACAAGGTGCATTTTGGTATGCTCAAATTTGTGCTTTAAGTTTCTTCTATGGTAATGTTTTTGTCCCTTCTTGTAGAAGTTTTATCCAAGAGCTGTGTGGTGGCCACAGACAGGCAGATCACATCCATTTGCTGAGTTTGTGTCTTAAGAAATCAGATATTGTAGCCCTTCTACGAGCACCAAATGCAAAACATTTGAACAATGTTGTTACAAAGGAGGTGATGTGAAAAGTTTCAAATCTTGTGAGCGATGTTGATGTGCAGAAAGCTTGTGATGAAGTGGGAATTAGTACTAAGGACTAAATTGCGTTATATGGTCTCCTTAAGGATGCTTTAAGGGAGAGAGAAATTACTAAGAATGTTTTTCCTTTACCACTTAAGGTCAATCTTGCAAGAAGGCTTAGAACAAGGATGTGTACTTTTGAATAGGGGACTATTTGCACATAGAGGAGACAATGCCTTCATCCTTCTTTACCAAGCGGTCAAAAGGAGTAAGGAAATGTACCATTGCAAGTGTAGATGCAAATAGTGTGGACAAAGAGTGAAAAATGAGATTTAGAGATTTTCATTTTTAAAAAAAAGTTTAGGGTTACTTTACGGATGCCCATGAAAATGGAGGGAAAGCCACCCTATCCCCCGCACCCCGCTTTTCCCCCTTCTCTGTCTATCACCCTAGTGTGGTAGATTGGCTATGCCATTTCCCTCTTAAATAATAGGTTTTGAGTTTAACTCTCCTCATTTAAGGTCTCTTGAGATAGTTTCCTATTGCGATGTTAATATTCTCTTCTTCTCTGGTGCGTTTGTGTGTGTGTGTGTGTGCTAATAAAAAGAGGAAAATGGTATAGCCTTTCTATCACCCAAGTGTGGTAGTTATTCCATTTTCCTCTTTAGTAACAGGTTTTGAGTTCAACTCGGCTCATCAGATAGATATTTAAGGTCTCTTGGTTTAGTTTCCTACGACGTTGATATTCTCTTCTTCTTCTTCTTCGTCTCTTTCTAGGGGAAAAATCTATAATTAGGGGAACAAATAGGCCCCCAGACTCCCCCTACTACCCTACCATTTAGAGGGTATAGTGTGGCCACCACCGTCTTCCTATTGGTCCATGCTCAATCACCCCTTAAGCTAAAGGGCCCTTTTGGGGTTCATATTTTTTTGAGTACATACTCATCATGATATATAGATGGTGATGTTTTTGATTTGTTTCCATAATCATTTTTTTGGTTAATTTTGGTATCTATTTATTGGTTGATAGTATTCTTTCCTAGATTTCTAATAACAGTGAACACAACCTAATTTGTAGTATATGGAAGCAATGAAGTCAACTAGAATTTTCCTTATTCATATAACTTTTCCTTCTAAGGTGATTATAGTATATGGAAGCAATGAAGTCAACTAGAATTTTCCTTATTCATATAACTTTTCCTTCTAAGGTGATTAAACTACGAAGTCTGGTGTAAAGGATGCCTTTTTGAGAAGATTTTTCCTTCATTTTTAAGATGTCATCCTAGCAATTACACCAATCATATGGGGGAATTTCTTTGCATTTTGAAAACAAGGACTAATGGATATGATGCTTTGTTTGTTTTCCCCTTGGAATGACTATATAGATATCAACTTTTTGATATTTTCAATGTCTGCATCTTTCTTCACTAACACTTCTGGCATCATCAAGGGTAACCAATAAAGGTGCATGTTTATCCTTAGTGTAATGCACTGCTTTTCTTCTCCAATGTTCTAAATTTTAGCTATGATTTCGGTCTTGTGACTCTATGTTTGGTGCTTTTTAAATAATTTGGTGAAATTTAGTCTCTATTTGAACATCCATGTAATATTCCTCTACTTGTCTTTCTATTTGAAACATAGACTAACTTGGTTACCCTATGAAGTTAAATAAGCTGCCGTTTAATTCATGCATGCAAAAAATAATACACACACCCATGATGATCCCTTGCCTTGTTCAAATAACTCATCTCTAGAAGACAAATATTAACTTATGTGCCGCCATAGGACCTTTTCATGATTTAGAGAACCTACGAAATTTGAACAATGAATTACGTGATATTGGTAAAAATAATTATATGTCCATTCTTATCTTCATATGCTCAATACAATAAATGCTTCTAACTTTAGCTAGGAAGGTACTTGTTTCATTTAAACATGAGGGTGCATTCTCTATGTATAATGCCCCTAATAAAAGTATGTATCACATAGTCCTCGTGAGTTATATCAATTTTTTTTTTGTGGTGCATTTTTCAGTTGAAGAGATAAAAAAGATTGCATCATTAGGAAGAGGATGGGGTTTAGGAGGGTCTCTTTATTTTCCATGAGTTTATGGAGGTAATTAACATTTTAACAAATAGGTGTGTGCCATGTGTGTAAGAATGGTGGGTGTGTAAGAGATGTGTAAGAGTGGTCCAAGGATGCACTTTTCCCTCCAAAAAGGAGGTGGACAATTTAATGATTTTTGGCCTTCCATAAATCCCACATATGATCTTTGATTTGAGTGGAGATTATATATCGGTAATCTATGTGTCGATCTCTTTCCATAGATATGCTACATGATATAGTTTTACCTGCTAGATTTAGAATTTTATTTTTGGGGAGAAATTTGAATTTAAATAAACTAGCCGTTTGGCCTATTTGAGTTCAAATGATGTCCTTTGATTACTTTCTTAATACTAAATGTTTGAATTCCTTAAACTTCTAAATAAAGAGGCCCTCCTACACCCCACTCTCTTCCTAATGCTTAACTTATATTTTCCAGGAGGAGACATCAGACTTGCAAAGGATACAACATTTGTTAGGTCTCGCCTACCGATACCAGCGGGATGGATGCGAAAGCCAATCATACCCTATGTGGTATGTTCTTAAAGTGGACTATTTTAGACATCCATTTGCATTAGAATGTCTTAAACCATCTTTTGTTGAAAACATCATCGGCATGAGAGTAATGATTATAATTAAATAGTAATAATAAATCATAAATCCCAATAAAAAGAGCTAATTACATGTATCTTTGGGTTATTTCAACACTTCATTCACCCTTTTGGAAATTAGAAAGTGGGATGTAAATGCTCTTTAAACACCGTTCGGTATTATAAGACACTTACATCATGCTCACACAAGCATGTCAATCTCTTTCTAGCATTTTCCTATATGGTTGCACTTAAATAGCCATTCAAGAATAATTGAGAGTCGTTATCCTTTTAATTGCATTTACACGGTTAGACTGATGTGAGAAAGCGATCCTTATAAATTGCTATCTACAAATACCCTTGAATTTTGGAAAAAATCTCAAACTATGTTCCCTTATCGTTTTCCAAAAAATCCTTAAATATTGTTGAATTTTGGCAATTCTAAATTCCCAAAATACCCCTCATTAGTGTGACAAACATTTGCAAATGCTTTCCTTTTTGTAACTCTTTGTGGGAAGATTGATTTTTCCTCAGCTGTATATTATAGAACTAGGATTTGGATGGTATTGTGGGCTCTCAAGTTGAAATAGCTTATTCCTAGTATACACAAATGCCTCTATTGGTGAGAATTCTCATCTATGTGAAACTTAAAGATAGATCTCTATTGTAAAAAAATACTAAACTATGGAGCAATTTATCTAAGATTGATACAAGGGTATATTGAGAGTCTTTGAAATTTGAGAGGTATTTTTCAAATTTCCTCAAATTTTTAGATTAATAAGCACGACCAACAAGTGTGAATAGATCTTCAAGGTGTCTTGGGAGATGGGTGGGGAGTGACGATTTGTATCTGTTCACAAGTCTTCAACTCAAGAATTCATAATGAGAGAGAGAGAGAGAGAGAGAGAGAGAGAGAGAGAGAGAGATTATGGAATTTTCATGCAGGTTGCTTTCTTTCGCCAATTCTTTCATCCTGTCAGCGAGACAGATTATATCACCCTTCGTAATGGCTTCATCATGGTAGATTGTTTTGTGTGTGTGTGTGTGTGTGTGTGTGTGAGAGAGAGAGAGAGAGAGAGAGAGAGAGAGAGAGAGAGAGAGAATTCTAGGATATATGTTTGAAAGAAGTCGATCTTGAGCTATATGTGTGCATTCTATTGAGTTGAAACTCTCTTTCTCTCTCTCTCTCTCTCTCTCTCTCTCTCTCTTTCTCTCTCTTCCTCGCCAAACTCCCAAATCCTAATCAATTTATTTTGATGAAAATGAAACAGAGTCACACACCAGGACATTTAAGTTTCAATTTTCACAAGTACATAAGGAGATCCTTGCAGGATGATTTCCAACACGTTGTCGGCATCAGGTTTGATCAAGTTTTCACTGTAGCGGAAGACACACACACACACACACACACACACACACACACACACACACACACACACACACACACACACACACACACACACACAGAGAGAGAGAGAGAGAGAGAGAGAGAGAGAGAGAGAGAGAGTCTCTAAAATGAGTATTCGTGTGCTCATGTTACTACATTGATGTTTCTTTGATACATACATACATGATATTTGTATAACATAGTATTTTGTGTTGTTTTGCAGTCCAGCACTATGGTTGTTTGCGTGCATATGGTTATTGGTGAATGTAGAAGGTAAGTGAAATAGGCTTGCATATTCTCAGATTGATTAACAAGTATAGGCCCAATATTCTATAATAGAGTAGAATATCGAGCATGATAGGGCCTGAATTTGTACATGTATGCTGTCTTCTGCCCTGTGAGTTTCATTGGTGTCAATGCCTCCATGTCGCTCTTGCCTAATGGTAGGTGGATTGTTGTTTGCTGAGTCAAGATATCAGGGAATGGTTGTGTCTTTTCTCGGAAGGTGTACCATGTAAGTATGTAGGTGAGTCATGTGCGCTTGATAGAAGGGTATATCCTTTTTTTTTGCAAAACTCACAATTGTGAGTGAATTATATTGATTAACCCAAAAAATTACAAGGTCTTGTCATATTCTTATTGAGCCATGACATCATCCAGGGACCAAAATTACATCGGCTATCAGGGCAACCACCCCTACCAACCTCCCCCCTCATCCTTGATACACAAGGTCCATTATCTTGTCTTTCTGAGATCTTTTATTTACCGATGGCCAAGATTTTCCCCCGTTCTAGCCATTCCATCTGCTGACAACAAGGAACAAGTAGTCCTAGACCAAACCTCAGAGTGTTTCTTGTGCCCGAGCGTCCATATTAGCACTTTGCTTTCTTGTATAATTTCTACGAAGCTTGCCACCTCAAAACCTCCTTCAGACACATGGCGGTTCGTTGTCTACCATACATTATGTAAGAAGAAGTATCTGACTATTTGAGTGCTGATGAGGAGGGTGGGACTACCTAAATTCTTACCTCGAAGGAATAGGTCAATCTTGAAAAAACTAATTTTCCATGTTCTTTGGACCCACTTGCATATTTTCCCTACAAGCCCTTTGATAGTTGGGCATTCCATGAATAGGTGGGCTAGATCTTCACTATACAACGTGCACTCCAAGCATTGATAAGACCCAATCCCTCTCTCCTCAATCTTCACCCCCGTTGATAGAGCACCCCAAATTACCTTCCATAAAAAAACCTTCATGTGCTGCAAAACATTTGGCTTCCAGATGTTCTCCATTACTTGCTCCCACCTTTCCTCCGGCCATTGTTTTTTCCATAACTTGTTAAGGGGCATATACCAATTCTTCTTATGCATCATTGTCTGATAAATGCCTTTAGGAAGGGGTTTCCATAAGAGACTGCTCTTGGGCCATTTCTAGGCATTCCAGTCAAAATCCTAATCACAGATTGGCATCACTATATTGTCAAGCTCTTTCATCACTTTGTGGACAAGCAAGACCTCCAAGCTATTAAGTTGCTGGATAACCAGAAGGTCAATGGTTTTCCAACTCTTGTTGTCACTGTCCTAGAAGTGCCCAAGTTGATTCAGACCCTTATTATTTAGCTTCATGGCTATCTCAATCCAATAGGAAATTTTTGGCAGATATACAACTTTGAAAATCCAGGGGGACCAATGCAAAATGGAGTTCTTGAAGTATCTGGTTTCTTCCCCCCACTTTAAGACACCTGCTACTCTATTGCATTTTCTTACCAATTCTCTTGAGCTACCCCCCAGTCTTAGGGTAGACCACGTTGCGGCTAACAGTTTGTCATGAACCTCCACCCCTCTCCACTTTCCACCTTTCGAGCCAAGTTTAGCTGCTTCTATCATATCTCTGATCATGACAGCCCAAACTTGATCCTGTTTAGCCAAGGAAACAACAAATTTGGTGCAACAAGCTTCTGCATGGGCCACATGGTTGATAATTCCGAGGACTCCTTGATTCACCGACCGAGCAACTGACTCCCAAAGGGCTCATTTCCATGGCCTGGAGGATTTTGTGTTGTTTTTCCATAAAATTCCTTTTACTGGTTGTAAGAACTCTTTCTAGTGACACTTAGACATCTTGAGAAGCGGACTAGTGAAGCCAATGTAAGGAATCATCAAGGCATTTATCACTTTTATCAGACTTGGGAATGGGAGAAGAGAATACTCCCACCCACTTATTTTTGTTTTGATTTTTTCAAGCACCCACTCAAATCTTTGCTTGTGAGTTATGTCCACCCCCAAGGGGGCTCCTAGATGTTTGACGATATTCCCTTTTGTGACAATCTCCCCTGACCAGTCAGACGGGTCAAATGAGTCATTTTCCGATAGGGAGATCAGCCTTGACTTCTCTATATTACACTGGGACCCCGAAGCTACCGAGAATATTCGTACAACCTCCAAAGCTTTTCTGAGGACCTAGGGGCACGGCTTCAAGAAGAGGAGAGAATCGTCTGCAAAAAGTTTTGCTAGGAGTTTTCTATTTCCTGGTAAAGCAAGGCCTTGCAACTCCCCTCGTTGCACACTAGCTTCGAGCATCGTGATTAAAGGATGTGATCCTATGGCAAAAAGCAGGGGGGCGAGAGGGCATCCATGCTCAATAGACCTTATGACGTCAAAAGAGCCCACAATTCTATCGTTGAATAGGAGCTCTGACTGGATTCCAACACCCAGTACATGTACCAGCTAACATAGGAGAGGCCCAAAGCCTAGAGCTTCCACAACGGCTTCTATGTATGAGCTATAGTTTTCCACTTATATGAGGGGTATTTTAATTCAATTTATTTATTTTTTAACAATTTTATGAAGAAAGAGGGTAGTTTTATTCCAATCACAAAATGTGTAAATGAGGTTTTTTATTAGGCTCTGCTCACACATGATATTGAGAATTTTGTAGGCGCACCCCTTTGAGATCCTTCCTTGGAATTTATTAATTCTAGGGTATCATTCTTTGAGTTTGAATTGCGAGACACTTAGCTTGGTTAGCCTTACCAGATGGTTTAGTGTGAGGGTCTTTCTCATAAGTTCTTATTGCAATTTGACACTCATATCTTTGTGAGGCTAGCAAAGCTTCTTGTGTTATGTATGCCTTGTGAACGGTTTCTTACAATGGATGGAATGTTGACATTCAAGATATCTTGCACATCAATTAATGTTGATTACATTGGTAGATGATTTGAGCCACCAAAGCATGATAGGTCCTCCTCTCTGTCACATCTATTCATAGTTTTTTATCTACTATCATTTGCAACTTTGTGCTTATTTAAGTTGAAATTAAGGGTTTTTTGTTATGTTTAAACTTTAGGGTCTAGAGTCCGATCTTGTACTTCCTTTGAGCTTATTGCATAGCCCAAAATTTTCTAAATATGTGGAAGAGTCTTAATGTGAGATGTGAGTGATCAATTGTTCATGACTCATGTGTTTACCAATTTTTTGTTTGATGATTATTTAATTTTGCCATATATATATTACATATATTGCCCTATACTCATACATTACTAGTGTATGATAGAATCACAATAGAATTTGTCCAATAAAGGTTATTTGTATATAAACAAATATATGCTTGATTGATTTTCTTTGTCTTTTCTTCTTTGCATGCATAGGGTGGGAAACCAAGCTTTGGACAGCCTTCATTGCTTTGCTTGTAAGTATACAACATGAGTTTTTGATGTTCTATTAAGCTTTGATGTCATTTTTTTGGTCAAAGTTAGTGACTCAAATGACTTGTTTAGATGAAAAATTCTAAGATTAGTGATGCAAATGATTTTTTTAGAAGACGGATTTCTATGATCTTTTTTCTCTATTAATTTTGTTTTCATGAGCAGCTAGTTTTGATAGTGGGCACAAAATTGCAATTTGTCATAACCAGTATGGCACTTCGATATCAACAAGCACACGCTTTGACATTGGGTGTTCCAAACATAAAGCCAAGTGATGACCTTTTCTGGTTTAACCGCACGCGTTTCACCCTTTGGTGCATTCACTTCATACTTTTTCAGGTTTGCCACATTGATAATCATACATCCAATTAATTGTCATGTACGTTGAAGATATTTGGTGGCTATTATTTAGTTTTTGCATTGCACCAAATATTTTTTGTTACTAAGTTGATTTTTTATTATTGGCAGAATGCCTTGGATGTATCTTTCGTACTTTGGATTGCAGTAAGAGCCTATTTATCAACCCTGGGTCATTTTCTAGTATGCAAAAAACATAATTAAATGAAGCAATGGGATTCAATTGAAATTGGAAAACCAGCATGTGCTTAAGCATTTGTGGAGGGTTCTTTGTAATTGATTTAATCACAAACTAATTAGCAGATTCACAAGAAGATTTAGAAAATTTCTCATGTAGGAAAATGGAGTCTTTTCTAGTGTTTTTCTTACAATGATTAGCATGACAAGCTTCTAATCGAGAGGCAGCGCATACCTAGCTAGGTACGATTGGGGAACGGGACCACCGCCCCCCCCCCCCCCCCCACCGTGAGGGCGGTCCCCTACCCCCAATTGTATCTAGCTAGGTATACAGTGCCTCCCTCATAGAAGCTCATGATGTTGAGGTAAGTCACAATGTGGGACTTAATTGTGAGAATTTGTCCAAAACTTCTTGTGATTACTTAATACACTTAACCTTAACCTTTTTCACGTGTGTGAGAGAAAACACAATCCTATGGCATAGTTTTTGCACTAAAATTCCTTAGTAATATATATGTCAACTTTGTTTTCCAGTTCAGCTTCTCCGGTGAAAATTGTGTCAATCAAGAAAAGTATAAGCTCATTGTACGACTTATAGTTGGGTAAGAATCATGCTCTCCCTATAATATGATATCATATACAAAAATGAATGGTGAAAAATGCATGATTATTTCTTACCTATGTGCATCAATGGAAAATGCAGGTTTGCATCGCAAGTTATATTGGGACTTGTTACATTGCCAAGCTATGCCATTGTATCTCAGGTCAAATTACTAGCCTCTTGCATGCATTGCTCTAGTGTTTGTGTTGTGGAATTTTGGGTGATAATATTGGCTTAAAAGTAGTCATTCTATGAATTAGCTATCCAATCAGTGATGGTATATTGTTACCAAGGCTCAAAAATAAAAACTTGGAAAACATTTTAAGTGAGAAAGATTAAAGGTTCTTTGCCAAAATTAAGAGGTATTTAGACAAAAATACACTATGATTACCAAGGTTCATAGGGTTTTTCACCTTCAAAGGTATATTTTAGAATTTGAAGGTGAGATTACACTAACCTATTTTTTGAGCATTGATTTCTATCTTTTATAATTTCCTTGAGTTGGGTATCATAGGAAAATACCAGTTACTGATAGGAATATTCAATATCTTTGATGATTTTCTAGTGTTGGGTATCACGAGAAAAACATCCTTCATTAATAAGAGTTGTAGATATTTTTTTCACTACCATGCTAACACTATATATAAGATCTTCATTGTTTTCTAATCCATAGAGAGAATAGAACTTAATTAGTTTGTTTTGTGCAAGTTACTTTAATATAGAACATATTTATGCGGTTATACTTATGCATGCATTTTGGCTATATGATGTCTACAGATGGGAACAAAGCTAAAACGGAGTATGTTTGAAAAGAACATCCAAGCGGCCATCATCCAATGGCACCAACGAGCTAAAGAGAATATCCACCATGAAAGTGATGGATTTTTGAGAGATCATCATCAAAATCAAGACCCTGGACAATCATACTCACCACCTGTATCACACGTGGAAATGACTAGTCGTGTCTAGCTAACTTGTCTACCCAAAATTAATATGCCAATGTTTTGAATGAATTCATGTAGCTGTTAGAAATTCCACTATTGCTAAAAGAAGTAGCCTTGTTAAATGTCAAAGAAAGACAAATGAATTGCAAACCATCTCCTTTTGATATGGTTGAAGTATTACAGCATAAGTCGCACAATGCGGGCCTGCGGTCCTGCGGAGGTCTGGACATTGCGGATCAGGAGTCATGCAGCGGCTATGGCGGCAGTTCTTCACAAGATATCATGGGTCAGGAGGAGTGTGTGCACCGTTTCCGATCTACGCTGGAGCAGCGGTTGTATATGGGTGGCATACCTGTCTTTGATGTATTTTACCCTTATGTTATCCATTACATCTGCTGTGTAGCTCTGTGCGTTCGGATTACATATGAATGAAGCAGGAGGTGTTTTGTGCCTGTGTACTGTGTACTGTCTTCTATCCTATTTCTATGTGTTTGATGTTCACATAATGTAAGGCAGTTTGCGGGTAATCATTCTCGTAATGCCTATTGCTGCTATGCGGACAATAGCCATTAAATCTAGAGACCACGATGCGTGATGGACGACCTGCGATGAATATGCATGCGCACTAGGTCGCAGGGTCCGCTGGACCCTGTGGTTCCAATTGTAGGAAGACGTCGGAGTAGAGGCGGTTCGGATGAATTTTTTTTTACTTCAACGTAGGCTGAGGAATCTGTATCTCCATCACCAAGCTCGGTGTGTGGTAGGCGGTTGCAGCGGGCGAGGCGTACTCCACGCAGTCAGTCATGTTCTCGTGTCCTATGTTCACCCTCACCCACACAGGTTGCTCCACCACCGTCTCCTGTAATTAGTCCGGGGGTGTCTCCGCCACTGTCCCCAGCTCCTAGTGTTCGACAGCTTTTTTCGAGAGGAGGTACAGTTGGGCAAGGGATGATGGCACATCCTCAGATCAAGTATAGTCGGTTTAGAGGTCTTTCGAGAGAAGACCCTGATGCACATTTGCGCCAATTCAATAAAGCTTATGGATTGAATCATCCTGGGGTAGTGATTCCTCTCCATCAACAATCAGTGTTTGAATCTACACTCTCGGGGAAAGCTGCGAAATGGTTGTCCGAATACCCTGATGATCATTTTCAGACATATGATGAAGGATACAGAGCGTTCTTACAAAGGTTTAGAATGGAAAAGACAGTCCCTCAACATTTGGAAAAGCTTCGAACGGTGCGACAGAAGTCGTTGCCAGTGGAGGATTACGCTGCAAAATTTCGGTTGCTTTTGCAGAGGGTACCTCAGGCACAAAGGCCGGCAGCAAAAGTGTTGAATGATTATTTTTTTCGGGGGCTCAACAAGGATCTCAGAACTGCTATGACAATAGTGGATGAGGTAACTACTCCACTAGATAATGTAATTGCTAGGACTATAGTAGCAGGAGAAGCTTTAGAGGATACAGAATCCCCAAAGAAATCAAAGAAAAAAGACAGGAAGAAATCTCATCGAAAGTCGCAAGACAGCGGCAGTGATAGTTCGGAGTTAGAGTCCGCATCATCAGACTCCTCAAACTCAGGCAGCAGCGATTCAAGAAAAGAGTCGGAAGAGACCTCGGAAAAAATCCCAGCGTCATGGGAAAGGTGTTTCATCCGGATCGTCGAAATCTACTACGGTGGCTAAAAGTCTGAAGGAACTATGGTGTACCCAGTGTCGAAATCCGGGCCATGCTGCTCAGGAGTGCGCAATGAATCAGAAGTGGTGTGCGATTCGCATGACCAATACTCGTAATACAATGGAATGTTATTTCAATGGTTGGGGTCGTCGGAGTCGAGGAGACTCTTCTACATGGCAACAACCACAGACAGGGCAGGGACAAGAGCCTGTTGTGGCGATAGCTCATGCTCATACATCAGAGACGCCTTTGCAAGGTCAAGCAGGAGGACGGGGTCAAGGGGGAGGACGAGGTCACGAAAGAGGTGGTCGAGATCCTAATCGACCCAAGACATGCCTTTTCTGTTTGGGGGATGGGAACTGGCGATCCGAGTGTACTGAAGCTATGGAATATGATCAGAAGAAGCAGGAACGCGCTGCAGGGAAACAACCTTGTGTGGCTATGGTTCCGATTGAAGGATTGGAGGAGTCTAATCCAGTAGTTTCATTAATCACGTGATTGGGTAAAAATGTGGTTCCAACACTCGATGTAAAGATTCTGGATTGGACGGCTCAGGAAGAATTGCGAAAAAAGACCGTGTCCTGGTTGCCACAGTCCGCACCACCATTGACATCATCAGGACCATCGACCGTGGGCCTGGAAATAAAGGAAGGAAAAGCTGGAAATAAGGATGATATTAGAGAAGAGGAGGATTGGAATTTAGTTTTGAAAGAGGTCCTCATGTCGCCAATACAAGTACCTCTGGGTTCATTACTGAAATTGGTCCCAAATTTTCATAATGCATTGCTGAGACAAAAGTCCACAGAGCTGAGAGAAGTCGCCATCGGGAAAGTTGAAAGCGAGGAGGATGATTCAGCCCCGTTTTCGACAAATAAGATCACGGATATCTGCATTCCAAAGCTTTTAGTTAGATACCATGGAACATACATTGACAAGGTACTATTGGATGGAGGAGCGGGAGTAAACATTATTACTCAAGCAGCTTGTGAGCGTATTGGACTCAGTGATTGGGAGCCTGCACCCTTTGTAATCCGCATGGCAGATCAAAGAAGAGTACAACCAGTGGAGTTACTTCAGGGCATTGTCTTGGACGTGGTGGGCTTATCTTTTGCCATTTCCTTAGTAGTCTTGAATATTGAGGATCATAATCAGGATTATCACATTATCTTGGGGATACCCTGGTTACGACAAGCGAGGGTAAAGAATAATTGGGCAAATATGCTTATAGTAAAAAGGGTCGAAGGAAAGTGGGGGTGATGTTCGGAACATGCAGACAACCAGTTTAGGCAGCATGGCCTGTGATAGCACAAACAATAAATATGGTGGAAGGATTAGAAGAGGATAAGAGGAGCAATTTTTGAAAGGTAATCCGGATTTGGTTTCTTTATATCTCGCAGATATTTCTCTGATTCCGAAGGGGAACTCGGTGGGGGTTTTAAGAACTCCATCAGGAATAGGGATGCAACAACAGGCATTTCCAAGTCCTGAATCATTGGAGGACGTTATTCAGCAAGAACGTGCGTTTGAGGCACAGATGGAGAAAATTACAAGGGTTAAAGAAGATGAATTGGAGAAGGTCTTTCTTGGGGAGCAAGCGGCGTCGCAGCCCATCTACATTAATAAGCAGCTTGAAGCAAGTTTGAGAGGCGATTTGATTAAGTTGCTGACATAATTTAAGGATGTTTTCGCATGGGAATATGCGGATATGTAGGGATTGGACCCGAAGTTTTATCAGCATATGATAAATCTGAAACCGGATGCGGTGCCAGTGAAGCAGCACTCATATAGGATGAATCCGAATGTGGCAAAGCAAGTTAAGATGGAAATTGATCGTCTTTTGGAAGTGGGTTTTATTACCCCTATTATTGATAATCCGGAGTGGATTTCTCCAATTGTGGTCGTACCAAAGAAAAACAAGCAAATCCGAATTTGTGTGGATTATCGAAAATTGAATGCGGCTACTATTCCAGATCCTTTTCCTGTTCCATTTATGGGTTCCATTTTGGATGATGTAGCAGGACATGAGATGTATACTTTTTTGGATGGGTTTAGTGGATATAACCAAATAAGAATGGCATTGCGGGATCAACCAAAAATAGCTTTTATTACTCCATGGGGTGTGTTTGCATGCACAGTGATGTGGTTCGGATTGTGGAATGCGCCTTCAACTTTTCAAAGGGATATGTTTCAAATTTTTGGTCCTTATTTGACGGATTTTATGAGAATTTTTTTGGATGATCTCAGTGTTTTTGGAGCGCAATTAGAGCACTTGAAGCAATTACAGTTATGCTTTATGAAATGGCGAGAGGTGAAATTCAGTTTGAATCCTTTAAAGTGTACATTTGCTGTTCGCAGTGGCAGGCTATTGGGGCATATAATTTCCGAGGATGGTATTTCCGTGGATCCGGATAAAATAGCCGCAATTATGGAAGCACCTTCACCAGTGAACCAGAAGCAGTGTCAGGTTTTCCTGGGTCAAGCCCGTTGGCATGGGAGGCATTTGCGGTTTGTCGTGCATTTGGCAATCCCGATTACTCAGGCAGCGCATGCTATAGATTTTGAATGGACGCAGGAATGTGATCTGTCTTTTCAGAGATTAAAAATTTAGATATCCAAAGCTCTGATTATGCTTCCTCCGAATTGGGGTCAGGATTTTCATGTGTTTGTGGATGCTTCGGATCGAGCTATTAGCAGTGTGTTGATGCAAGAACAAAGTCAAGGATGGTTCCGACCTGTCTATTATGCCAGCAGCAGACGATTATCATCCGCAGAAAGGAATTATTCAGTAATCGAAAGGGAATGTTTAGGGATGATTTATTGAGTGAAGAAATTCCGGCATTATCTGTTGGGCCGACGTTTTTCCTTCCATGTGGATCACTCGGCTCTTTTATACCTGGTACGTCAACAGAATTTGACGGAAAGATTGGCCAGTTGGGTGCTTTTGTTGCAGGAATTTGACTTTGAGGTCATACATTGTCTAGGAGCTCAGCATGTGGTGGCTGACTACCTATCTAGGTTAGATTCTGGTGAGCCGGCGACGGGTGTAGCTGATGAATTTCCGGATGTGTCTCTATTTCTAACAGGTGTGGTTGCAGAGGATGCAACAGTTCTGCAATAGGCAAGGGTCATCCCTAGCATCCCATGGACATGGTATGAGGAGATGTTTCATTTTTTTGACAGTGGCGAAATGCCTTCTTTCTTGTCTAGTCATCAGAGGAAACGTATGGCTATCAGAAGTAGGAATTTTGAGATTATTATGGGGAAGCTCTATTATCGTACATTGGCGGATGTATTACTCAGATGTGTGCTACCACAAGAGCAGGAAGCTGTTTGGAGGAAGTCCATACCGGTATTGCGGGAGGCCACTTTGTAGCATTAATCACGGCTCGAAAGGTTCTCCAATCCGGATTATGGTGGCCTAAATTGTTTCAGGATATGAGAAATTATGTGCAACAGTGTGATGTGTGTCAGCGGATGGGGCAACCTACTAAAAGGTCCAGAATGCCTTTTCAACCGGTTTTGCCCTTGGAGCCTTTTCAAAAGTGGGGATTGGACTTTGTTGGACCTTTTAAACAAGTTGCAGCTCACATGGCTAATAAGTATATTTTGACAACCACGGATTACGCTACCAAATGGGTGGAGGCATGGCCCTTGAGAGATAATACTGCAGTTTTTGTGGTGGTTGGGTGCTTATATAAGGATATCTTTTCCAGATATGGCTGCCCTATTGAGCTGGTTAGTGATCAGAAAAGTCATTGTTTGAATAAGGTGATGGAGAGAATGCTACGGTTTTATTTTGTATTGCACAGGAAATCTTCTCCATATTATCCTTAAGCGAATGGGCAAGCAGAATCAACTAATAAGCAATTGATTCGGATATTAACAAAGTTAGTGAATATGCATAGAACAGATTGGGATGTGAAACTTCCTTCCGCCTTATGGGCCTATCGGACAGCTTATAAAGTGGCAACAGGATTAACTCCTTTCAAGTTGGCGTTTGGCATGGAGGCAATCACCCTAGTGGAGCATGTGATTCCGAGTCTGCGGATGCTGATTGCGGATCGGCTTCTTCTTGAAGATTCTGTTATTTATCGTTTGGATGTTTTGCAGGAACTAGACGAAGAGCGGTTGCATAGATTTGCGGTGCTGTAGGATCTGAATTCCCGACGGAAAAAATGGCTGGATCACCCGAAAGCACGGCAATTTGTCCGAGGACAGTTGGTTCTTGTCTTTAATTCCCGCCTTGGAAAGATGCCTGGGAAGCTTAAATTACGGTGGTCAGGACCATTCTCGATCTTTCAAGCATGCGGGGCCATCTCTTTTTATTTGGCGGATTTGCGGGGGGAGGTAATTTCTGTACCGGTCAATGGTTTCAGACTGCGCCATTATGTTTCACCTACCCCGATTCAGTGCCCCTTTGCTGTGGTACAAGAGCCGAAAGCCGCCCTAATAATGATTGGGGATTCTTTTGCATGCAATCTTGGAAAGCGGAAAAAGGGCTATGATGGTTGCGACACCGTGGCTCGCTCTATTTTGGGAACTCATTGTGAGAGGGTTAGTGCATGCAGACGATTGTTTTTGTGCTTGTCCTGTTTTTTGTATCGCGCCTTCAAGGAGTTCTTAGCTCAATTCTCTACTCCTGCATCTCATCATCACCATGACGGCTTCTCTTCTGCAATGCATCCCCTTTACTCCAGCTCAGTAGTTAGCACTTCGCCAAGTGGATGCCTGGCTATAAGATTTGAGGCTGCGAGTGTTCGCCAACTTGGATTGGCAAGGGATACCTGTTCACCCGCAGGCCACAGGTTTGATTGAGAAACTTGCTGTTGGATGGTGCATCTTAATAACCAACAGATTCAGCTGACAACAGAAAGAATTTCAAGGTGTTGTTGTTTGCCCAATGATGGAGTCGTGCGCGCATCTCATGTGATTCCTGTTGCGGATGTTGAACAGGAATTTGGATTGAAAGTGAAAGGTGAATACAAGATTTCAGGGTTAACAGATGTAGTGACAAGGGATACGTACATATGGTTTCTTGAGGCAATTTGGCTACAAGCCAAAACCTATAACATCTCGACCAAAGCGAGAAATGTGTTGCATTCGGCCAACTTTGGGCAAGTGTCTTGGGTAGCAGTTGTCAGAGAGAGCCTGCTGGTAGAATGCCACAGAGTGGTGGCACAGCTGGGGCAAAACACCCCAACCAACGCAAAAGTCGGCCAGCTATTGACACTGATCTTTCCCTTACGAGAAGTTTTTCCTCTCACCCTGCGTCCTATCTGCCATTTTGAAGATGACAGATTGGTGGTCTAAGGGACTGTTGCACCACTGTCGCAAACCCAGAGTTTGGAAGTTCTTGCTGTGCAGGAAACACAACAGAATGTTTGTACTGCGGATTTGCTGGGTCCATCGACTGCAGTGGTACCCTTTGGAGCACAAGAGATGGCCACTGTAGGTCCAACAACCTGTAAGCGCGGGCGGGAGGAACAACAGTTCTCTACACCACCTCCTGCGACTGCATCTTCTGTGCCGGAGGATTCTGCAGTGGCACGCTGGAGACCGCGAATGTAGGAAAGGGTGGCAATTGCGACTCTGACTAGGACTGGCTCTTTGGGTGCGGACATTCCCTCACAATCAGAAACTTTTGGAACCACCAATGCGGCTGTTTGGAAGGGAGGTACTCTTTCCGTAGTGCTACCATGGGAGGCGACGACAGCAAACCCTGCTGACCACATCCAGGCGTGGGGCACTTTTTTGAGCAGACTTGCGGAGTCTATTCGTGCGGCTTGGCCAGCTCCCATAACAGAGGGTCGAGTTAATGAGCTGGAAACGTAGGTAACGGATTTGCAGGCTCGCATTGCCGATTTGACCAATCAAAATGAAGATTTGACTGCAAAGGCTCGCTAGCAAAATGAAGAAATACAAACGCTTAGGGGGGCTAATGCTGCGTTTGTGGCTTCCATTCAAGATGAACTGCTTCAATTGCAAACGAAGCATAGCCTTGCCTCATACTTAGCCTTGCATCTTGGTGATGTCATGATTAATATGAATGATTTAAATGATTTAGCAGTGGAGATGAAATAGGACCTCGACATCTTTTTGAAAAATCAACTAGAGAGCTGGAGCACACGGTTGTCTACTGAGGTGAGAGCACAACCACCAACTCAGCAGGTTGTGATGCAACAACATGAGTTACCCAACACTAACAGAGGTAAGAGTGTCGTTCCAGAAGGTTTTGATATTGCTGATTGGGCGCAAGCTACAGAGGATTGTGCTGAGAGCCAGGATCATGTATCTCGTTTGCAGAGAATGATTCGTCGATTTCATAAGGAGCGGTGCTGGGTGGAGACTTTGGCTCACTCTTTCTCCCTCAGTCTACCCGCATGTCCTCCATTTGGTATGCTCTCAATAGATACCTCTCTCGCTATTATCCTCTACATACGCCTCTTGCTCCTTTGCCGCAGGCGCCATAGTCTATTTCTTTGCTGACACACTTTATTCCCAGGGCTCCTTGGCTGGAGCACACTGAGATAGATCCACATCTTTTGGATGAGGTCTATCGGGCCCATACTGCAGATTTTAGAGGATTTGGATACATTGACATTTCATCTTCACCAAAATAGGTTTAAGATCAACAACTGGAACCTTCCAACCGAAGGGCCTAAGTGTGGGTTCGCGCGATCCACCGTGCGTGCCAAGTGTTACGGCATAAGTCGCACAATGCGGTCCTGCGGTACTGTGGAGGTTTGGACATTGCGGATCAGGAGTCATGCGGCGGCCGTGGCGGCAGTTCTTCAGAAGATATCATGGGAGAGGAGGAGTGTGTGCACCGTTCCCGATCTGCGTTGGAGCAGCGGTTGTATATGGGGGGCATACCTGTCTTTGATGTATTTTACCCTTATGTTATCCATTACATCTGCTGTGTAACTCTGTGTGTTCGGATTACATATGAATGAAGCAGGAGGTGTTCTGTGCCTGTGTACTGTGTAGTGTCTTCTATCCTATTCCTATGTGTTTGATGTTCACATAATCTAAGGCAGTTTGCGGGTAATCATTCCGGTAATGCCTATTTCTCCTGTGCGGGCAATAGCCATTACATAAAAATTATTAGTAGAAAAACCTTGATATCCATATAATTTCCCAAATCAAAAACATAGTTGAAACTTGCAACTCCCTTCTGAATGCATAGCAACCTCCTCCTCTTTATCTGCATGAGAGTGAGATGAAATGAAATGTATATTTGCATATGGGAAAGGATTAAACGACCTATGAGACAATTAAATTACATAATCACGATATGGCCCAAATGTGCAATACAAAAGACTAAGGTAGCAAATGCCAGCTAATAGCCTCCCACTTGAGTAGGTTTCCAATGGAAATACTATCACAAAAACTCTTGAATCATGGCATCAATCTCCTCCTTTGAAAAAGACCTTGTAAGAGATGCTCTATGCCTTATAATCATGGTATGAATTGGACGATGCAAATCTTGTTGACGTGATTTGTGAAAGAGGCGAGGGTGTCAAGATCTACAAATATGAGTAGCCATATTGAGGCAAGTCCATTGAGCCAAAAAATACATCATGGGGTTCTATTGATCTGGAAGAAATTGTTAAAGTTTATGCATCTCAATGTGATCCCATTATTTAGTTTGGCTTTTGGGTATTTATTTTACTTATTTGTCAAAGTCTTGGGTAGGGCAATTTATTGGGATTGCTATATAAGCAACCCCTTGCCTCTATTGTATACACATTCAGTTCTGCATTTTCGAGGTTGATTGGTTTAGGAGACTCTCTCTCTCTCTCTCTCTCCCCCCCCCCCCCCCCCCCCCCCCTTGGTCTCCGCATCATCGACTTTGACATGGTATCATAGCTTGGTGTAGCTCATGCATGAAGAACCTTGGTGGAGGGGGGGCTGCAGCAAAGAGGAGAAGAAGAAGAGATCTCATCATCGGCATCGTTCA
The DNA here is from genome assembly GCF_014529385.1 of Adiantum capillus-veneris. Taxonomy (NCBI): domain Eukaryota; kingdom Viridiplantae; phylum Streptophyta; class Polypodiopsida; order Polypodiales; family Pteridaceae; genus Adiantum; species Adiantum capillus-veneris. The sequence goes on from NC_140944.1 coordinate 128,748,569, forward strand.
CTCTGCCACTTGCAAAAAACATCTCAAAATGCTGCCTCTCCTAGGCGTCGATCTCCCTCACACAGCTCCTTCATGTGTTTTGAAACGTTGTAGATGACGGCCATGTAATACTGCCACAACGCCTAACATTTTGAAACGCTAGCTTCTGTATCCTATTAGTGACGCCGCGCACCCTTTTTCCTACTAAGAATTTTGAAACACCCCCTTCGACATGTGACCTCCTCCCCATTCCCAGCATTTTGAAACGTTGTGCCTTTGCGTGCCCTGCTCTCTCCCCTGCTCGCCGGTTCCAAAGGCACAGTGGCCAACATTTTGAAATGCTAGGCGAGCAGCCTAGCATAGCAACGGTGACAACCCCCATTAAGTGCAACGCTGTGTGTCTCTTGGGACAGCGCGTCCCTTGTGCGATGATGACAGCCATGCACCTTGAGCAGAGCCCAGTGTTTTGAAACTCTAAGGGCTATAAGCAGTGGAGGGTACCTCTCAAAGAGGGAGAAGTCACGTGGCTTGAGAGAGAAAATCAAGAGAGGGTGTTAGAATTGGTGATTTTGCGCCTTGGGAGCAAAGCCTTGTGGAGCGCGGAAACTGGAGTTAAAGAGAGGGATTGCAGAGGGTGCGGAGCAGCTTTGGATTAGTGCATAGGAGTGGATCGGCATTAGCTAGGAGTTCTTGCAGCTTGGAGTTTGAAGCGGCAAGGATATTTTTTGTGGCCTATTGGAGTGCGGGAAGGTACAAAATACCAAGTCCTACAACTTCAACAAGGCACCCCTTTGCTTGAGCACCTGCAACAACAACAACCAAAGACAACTAAAAGCTATGGATAACGGATCGTGTGACCATCCACTTAGTGGAATTAATGGCCGGTTTTCACTACTTGAGAAGCATGGAATAATAAAAATAAAGTAAAATAACGTTTTTTTTTGTAGGTTCCTGCATGCTGCCACCTCCCTCCTTGACCAACACCCACAGAAGGGGCCGCCCCCTTGGCATCACCTTCCCCCCTCTCTACCATTATTCTCTCCCCCTCTCCTCCATTATCCCCCTCCCTCTCCATCTTTATCACATGCAGCCGAAAACCCTCTCTCTCCCTCTCCACTAGAAGATGTACTTAATAGTAGGGACGCTGAAACATGAAAAACCACGGTGTCGCTATGAGCGTCGCTATGTTACATAGCGTCGCTCATAGTGACGCCTTTAGCAACGCCGCCAGGGCTAAAAAAATAACCGAGAGCGTCCAAAAACTCAGATCTCAGATCTGAGTTTTCGGCGCGCTCTCAAGCAAGCAAGGTAACGCTCTCCCTCTCTCCCTCTCTTTTTCTTCTCCACACACACACACACACACACACACACACGACGAGAGGAAGGAGAGCCAGGTATGCTCCTTCCCTCTCTTCACTCTCATGTTCCCTTCCCCTCTTTCTCTCTCCCTCTCTCTCTCACACACACACATTGTGTTTTTGAGAGAGAGAGAGAGAGAGAGAGAGAGAGAGAGAGAGAGAGAGAGCACAAGCATAAACAAAAAACGCACACACACATGCATAAACAAAGAATGCACACACACATTGAGAGAGGAAAAGAGAGACAGAGCATGCATAAACCAAAAATGCACACACACATGCATAAACAAAGAATGCACACACACATTGAGAGAGGAAAAGAGGGCATCTTCCCCCACCTACCCGTGAAGGTTGAGAAAACGTTTGCCATTGCAAAAAAAAAGAATATTTTTTAAACTCTTTTTTTTTTCTTAAACACAAATGACTTAGTGTCTTATAGCGGCTTTCTTACAAGACTGGGGGGATAGATCAAAACAAGATGAAAATGGAAACATTGAAAGAGTGATGCTAATCTAACACTAGGAGGATAGTAGGGTTTGGGGAGCTAAGGATCTCTCCTAGCACCACAGAAACAAATAGATACACAATCTTTTGTTGATATCATATTTTCCTATCTACATATATATTTACATGCATGTGTTGCAAAAACCTAAACGAAAAAGTGGTTGGTCTGTTATCAATGATACATAGAGTGTAGAGTACTTACTTACACCCTTACCATGCCGATGTTGACAAGTCGGCACATCCACAAGAGGTCATTGCCCTTCATAGGCTCCACCTTCCCTTCGTTGCTTAGCACATATGGAGTGATGGCAACGCGTTTGACCATTCCTAGCCTTTTAGCTAGTAGCAGCTGCAAGTAGTTACTGTAGTCGTTTCGTTGCATGAACTCCATACCATTTAGTTGTAGCTCGTCTCCAACCCACTGGGTTTCACCCGTGGTAGACAGTTTCTTCAAGATGAATTGCATGGGAACCTCCTTACCACTTCTTCTTTGGGGTTGTCAATGTAAACTGGCAGTACTCACATGCGTCGCGCGAATCGATAGGCGATCTTTCGCTGCTTTGCTTCGGATGACCTTCTTTTTGGCAGCTTAGGCACAATTCTGATTCCCGAACTCGAAGCATTCGTGTGGCCTGGTGTTTCTTCTTCCTTGGGGGTCATGTGATAGTTCAAGACTGCCCTAGCCCTTCCTTTCCTTTGGTACGAGCATCCCCTTTTGGCCACTTAGGAGTAGATGCTATACCTTTACTTGCAGATTCCTTGGGGAAAAGAGGCCTCACCAACCTTTTTCCTTCCTTGATATAGATGACCTTTTTGCGGTGGACGTCGATGTAGAGGATTTCCGCTTCTTCTTTACCTCCATTGACAACACTCATTGATAGAGTGCGATGGGCGACAACAATGAGAGCAACCTACAACTCCCCCACGGGTGGCTCTTGATTTGCGGTTAGAGTGAGAGATGCAAAACGGAGAACTTACCTCCTGAATGTTTACGACGGTGTATTCCAGAAGCAACACTTCGATGAAGGCGTTCAGTGCTTCTTCAATCTCCTCCTCCTCCGTTCTCCAATTGGAGAATTCTCGCAACCATTTGTTCATGATTGATGATGCATATTGTTTTAGCGTTGGAAACTGTTGCAAACTGAAGGTTTCCAAGAATCCCTCCTCAGTGGGGGCACCAAATGACAAGAGAAAAGTGCAAAACGTACCCCGGCAGCCTCGATACCAGGACCATGCACGCCGAACTCGTCACGGGAAGTGAACAGGGGGCACCACCTAACTTTGAGCGGATAGAACACGGATAGTAGTGATTAAAGTAACCCTAATATAGCACACCATAGAGAGAGAGAGAGAGAGAGAGAGAGAGAGAGAGAGAGAGAGAGAGAGAGAGAGAGAGAGAGAGACGTAGACGTAGATGATGAAAACCCCTCAAGATGTGAGGGAAAACTTGATTCGAAGTGATATTTACAGAAGCCTTAGCTTTGGCAAGATGGCGACCGTGGTGATATGGAGAGAGAGAGAGAGAGAGAGAGAGAGAGAGAGAGAGAGAGAGAGAGAGAGAGAGAGTGCATTCTCTAGGGAGAATTCCATATGTGCGAAGATTCTATTTTTGTGTGTGTGTCAACCCTTGGATTCATTGTGTGGGCATGGCTTCCTTCTCAAGTCCTAACTCTCAAATGCTCCACCCCCAAGTGCCGGAGTGTTTCCCAAAATGTTACTCCACACCCCTTGATAGTGACCTCTCAGTGTTCTTTTATAGGTGCAGGTTGCATTAGTTTAGGATAACATGATTAGGTTAGGGCCCTAATCAAGAGAGACAAAGCAAGGAGCCTAGTCCTAGATGGTTGACCCTTGCTTTGTTTTATGAGAACTTTAAAATGATATCTCCTAGGTGGGCTTTTGTGACCATCATCTAGAGAGAGGTGGCAATAAACAAATGGTTTTTATAGAAGTTTTTTGGCTTGAAAATGGAAAAAATAGATTACCCTATGGATGTTTACTGCGGAGATGCGTTTTGGACAAGATACCAATAAATGGCAGCCTTCGTTGGTGCATCAGTGTAGCACGTTCATCACTGTCGAGGGCGGTCAGGGCATGCCTTCTACGTCATTTCTTGGTTTGTCATTGCCACTGCGTGATTTTGGTGTTCTTCTTTGTCGATGTTGAGTTCATTCATTTTTTTCCTTCTTGTGTGTGCGTATGGCGTACATGTGTTTGTTTGAATATGTGCATTTGCGTATGTGTGCATATACGTTTGGATCTATGTGCATGTGCTCGTGAGTGCATATGTGCGTACTCGTGTTTGTTTACAAGTGTGCGAGTGTGTATGGTAAGTGTGTGTGTGTATAGGTTAAGAGAGAGATTTCTTACATAGAATGAGAATGTGTATGTGGGTGTTTGTGTGTGTGTGTGTGTAGGTATGTTGATAAGTATGTATGTGTGGGAACGAGAGAAAAGAGAGAGATTTTTTACATGGCTGAACAGAGAGAGAGAGAGAGAGAGCGAGAGATGGGGAGGGTTGTCTGAGGTGGGGTGAGGGATTGTGTGTGTGTGTGTGAGTGTAAATAATGAAAGAGACAGAGAGAGTGATATGTTTGCACTGCTATACAGAGAACGAGAGAGAAAGAGGGTGGCGAAAGTGAGAGATGGAGAGATAACGAGAGATGGGGAGGGTTGGTTGAGGTGGTGTGTGTGTGTGTAGGGAAGAGAGAGAGAGAGAGATTGTGTGTGTGTGTGTGTGTGAGTGTAAATAATGAAAGAGACAGAGAGAGTGATATTTTTGCACTGCTATACAAAGAACGAGAGAGAAAGAGGGTGGCGAAAGTGAGAGATGGAGAGATAGCGAGAGATGGGGAGGGTTGGTTGAGGTGGTGTGTGTGTGCAGGGGAGAGAGAGAGAGAGAGAGAGAGAGAGAGAGAGAGAGAGAGAGAGAGAGAGAGAGAGAGAGAGAGAGCTTATCCCATGCATGGCGGACCTTAGGTTGACGAACGAGAGGGAGAGAGAGGGTTTTCGGCTGCATGTGATAAAGAAGGAGAGGGAGGGGGATAATGGAGGAGAGGGGGAGAGAATAATGGTAGAGAGGGGGGAGGGTGATTCCAAGGGGGCGGCCCCTTCTGTGGGTGTTGGTCAAGGAGGGAGGTGGCGGCATGCAAGAACCTACAAAAAAAAAAACGTTTTTTAACTTTATTTCTATTATTCCATGCTTCTCGAGTAGTGAAAACCGGCCATTAATTCCACTAAATGGATGGTCAACGATCCGTTATCCATAGATTTTAGTTGTCTTTGGTCGTTGTTGTTGTAGGTGCTCAAGCAAAGGGGTGCCTTGTTGAAGTTGCAGAACTTGGTATTTTGTACCTTCTCGCACTCCAATAGGCCACAAAAAATATCCTTGCCGCTCCAAACTCCAAGTTGCAAGAACTCCTAGCTAATGCCGATCCACTCCTATGCACTAATCCAAAGCTGCTTCGCACACTATGCAATCCCTCTCTTTAACTCCCAAGATGCAAAATCACCAATTCTAACACCCTCTCTTGATTTTCTCTCTGAAGCCACGTGACTTCTCCCTCTTTGAGAGGTGCCCTCCACTTCTTATTGCCCTTAGAGTTTCAAAACACTGGGCTTTGCTCAAGGTGCATGGCTGTCGTCGCACAAGGGACGCTCTGTCCCAAGAGACACACAGCGTTACAACACGTTGCACTTAATGGGGGTTGTCACCGTTGCTATGCTAGGATACTCGCCTAGCATTTCAAAACCTTGGTCACTGTGACTTTGGAACCGGTGATCGAGCAAGGGAGAGAGTAGGGCTCGCAAAGGCACAACATTTCAAAATGCTGGGAATGGGGAGGAGGTCAAATGTCGAAGGGGGCGTTTTGAAATGCTCAGTAGGAAAAAGGGTGCGCAACGTCACTAACGGGATACAGTAGCTAGCGTTTCAAAATTCTAGGCGTTGTGGCAGTATTCCATGGCCGTCATCTACAACGTTTCAAAACACATGCAGGAGCTGTGTGAGGGAGACCGACGCCTAGGAGAGAGCATTTTGAGATGTTTTTTGCAAGTGGCAGAGTGAACGATGCCGATGATGAGATCTCTTCTTCTTCTCCTCTTTGTTGTAGCTCCCCCTCCACCAAGGTTCTTCATGCATGAGCTACACCAAGCTCTGATACCATGTCAAAGTCGATGATGCGGAAGCACAGAGACCGAGAGAGAGAGAGAGAGAGAGAGAGAGAGAGAGAGAGAGAGAGTGTCTCCTAAACCAATCAACCTCGGCAATGCAGAACTGAATGTGTATACAATAGAGGCAAGGGGTTGCTTATATAGCAATCCCAATAAATTTCCCTACCCAAGACTTTGACAAATAAGTAAAATAAATACCCAAAAGCCAAACTAAATAATGGGATCACATTGAGATGCATAAACTTTAACAATTTCTTCGAGATCAATAGAACCCCAGGATGTCTTTTTTGGCTCAATGGACTTGCCTCAATAGAGCTACTCATATTTGTAGATCTTGACACCCTCGCCTCTTTCACAAATCACGTCAACAATATTTGCATCGTCCAATTCATGCCATGATTATAAGGCATAGAGCATCTCTTACAAGGTCTTTTTCAAAGGAGGAGATTGATGCCATGACTCAAGAGTCGATGAGAGAGTTTTTGTGATAGTATTTCCATTGGATACCTACTCAAGTGGGAGGCTATTAGCTGGCATTTTCTACCTTAGTCTTTTGTATTGCACATTTGGATCATATCGTGATTATGTAATTTAATTGTCTCATAGGTCGTTTAGTACTTTCCCATATGCAAATATACATTTCATTTCATCTCACTCTCATGCAGATAAAGAGGAGGAGGTTGCTATGCATTCAGAAGGGAGTTGCAAGTTGCAACTATGTTTGTGATTTGGAAAATTATATGGATATCAAGTTTTTTCTACGGATAATCTTCAACCATATCAAAAGGAGATGGTTTGCAATTCATTTGTCTTTCTTTGACATATTACAAGGCTATTTCTTGTAGCAATAGTGGAATTTCTGACAGCTACATGAATTCATTCAAAAGATTGGCATATTAATTTTGGGTAGACAAGCTAGCTAGACACGACTAGTCATTTCCATGTGCGATACAGGTGGTGAGTGCGATTGTGCAGGGTATTGATTTTGATGATGATCTCTCAAAAATGCATCACTTTCATGGTGGATATTCTCTTTAGCTCGTTTGTGCCATTGGATGATGGCCACTTGGATGTTCTTTTCAAACATACTCCGTTTTAGCTTTGTTCCGACCAGTAGACATCATATAGCCAAAATGCATGCATAAGTATAACCGCATAAATATGTTCTATATTAAAGTAACTTGCACAAAAGAAACTAATTAAGTTTTATTCTCTCTTTGAATTAGAAAACAATGAAGAGCTTATATATAGTGTGAGCATGGTAGTGAAAAAAATATCTACAACTCTTATTAATGAAGGGTGTTTTTCTTGTGATACCCAACTCTAGAAAATCATCAAAGATATTGAATATTCCTATCAGTAACTGGTATTTTCCTATGATACCCAACTCAAGGAAATTATAAAAGATAGAAGTCAATGCTCAAAAAATAGGTTAGTGTAATCTCACCTTCAAATTCTAAAATATACCTTTGAAGGTGAAAAACCCTATGAACCTTGGTAATCATAGTGTATTTTTGTCCAAATACCTCTTAATTTTGGCAAAGAACCTTTAATCTTTCTCACTTAAAATGTTTTCCAAGTTTTTATTTTTGAGCCTTGGTAACAGTATACCATCACTGATTGGATAGCTAATTCATAGAATTACTCCTTTTAAGGCAATATTATCACCCAAAATTCCACAACACAAACACTAGAGCAATGCATGCAAGAGGCTAGTAATTTGACCTGAGATACAATGGCATAGCTTGGCAATGTAACAAGTCCCAATATAACTTGCGATGCAAACCTGCATTTTCCATTGATGCACATAGGTAAGAAATAATCATGCATTTTTCACCATTCATTTTTGTATATGATATCATATTATAGGGAGAGCATGATTCTTACCCAACAATAAGTCGTACAATGAGCTTATACTTTTCTTGATTGACACAATTTTCACCATAGAAGTTGAACAGGAAAACAAAGTTGACATATATATTACTAAGAAATTTTAGTGCAAAAACTATGCCATAGGATTGTGTTTTCTCTCACACACGTGAAAAAGGTTAAGGTTAAGTGTATTAAGTAATCACAAGAAGATTTGGACAAATTCTCACAATTAAGTCCCACACTGTGACTTACCTCAACATCATGGGCATACCTAGTTAGATACAATTGGGGGTAGGGTATCGCCCGCACGGTGGGGGGGACGGTGGTCCCCTTCCCCCAATCGTACCTAGCTAGGTATGCGGTGCCTCTCGAGCAGAAGCTCGTGATGCTAATCATTGTAAGAAAAACACTAGAAAAGACTCCATTTTCCTACATGAGAAATTTTCTAAATCTTCTTGTGAATCTGCTAATTAGTTTGTGATTAAATCAATTAGAAAGAACCCTCCCACAAATGCTTAAGCACATGCTGGTTTTCCAATTTCCATTGAATCCCATTGCTTCATTTGATTATGTTTTGTGCATACTAGAAAATAACCAGGGTTGATAAATAGGCTCTTACTGCAATCCAAAGTACGAAAGATACATCCAAGGCATTCTCCCAATAATAAAAAATCAACTTAGTAACAAAAAATATTTGGTGCGACGCAAAAACTAAATAATAGCCACCAAATATCTTCAACATGACAATTAATTGGATGTATGATTATCAATGTGGCAAACCTAAAAAAGTATGAAGTGAATGTACCAAAGGGTGAAACGCGGGGGGTTAAACCAGAAAAGGTCATCACTTGGCTTTATGTTTGGAACACCCAATGTCAAAGCGTGTGCTTTTTGATATCGAAGTGCCATACTGGTTATGACAAATTGCAATTTTGTGCCCACTATCAAAACTAGCTGCTCATGAAAACAAAATTAATAGAGAAAAAAACTCATACAAATCCGTCTTCCAAAAAAATCATTTGCATCACTAATCTTAGAATTTTTCATCTAAACAAGTCATTTGAGTCACTAACTTTGACTAAAAAATTGACATCAAAGCTTAATAGAACATCAAAAACTCATGTTGTATACTCACAAGCAAAGCAATGAAGGTTGTCCAAAGCTTGGTTTCCCACCCTATGCATGCAAAGAAGAAAAGACAAAGCAAATCAATCAAGCATCTTCTTTTTTATATACAAATAACCTTTATTTTCCAAACTCTATTGTGATTCTATCATATACTACTAATGTATGAGTATAGGGCAATATATGTAATATATATATGGCAAAAATAAATTAATAATCAAACAAAAAATTGGTAAACAATTGATCACTCACATCTCACATTAATACTGTTCCATATATGTAGAAAATTTTGAGCTATGCAATAAACTCAAAGGAAGTACAAGATCGGACTCTAGACCCTAAAGTTTAAACATAACAAAAAAACCTTAATTTCAACTTAAATAAGCACAAAATTGCAAATGATGGTAGATAAAGAAATATGAATAGATGCGACAGAGAGGAGGACCTATTATGCTTTGGTGTCTCAAATCATTTACCAATGTAATCAACATTAATTGATGTGCAAGATATCTTGAATGTCAACATTCCATCCATTGTTAGAAACCGTTCACAAGGCATACATAGCACAAGAAGCTTTGCTAGCCTCACAAAGATATGAGTGTCAAATTGCAATAAGAACTTATGAGAAAGACCCTCACACTAAACCAAGCTAACCAAGCTAAGTGTCTCGCAATTCAAACTCAAAGAATGATACCTTAGAATTAATAAATTCCAAAGAAGGATCTCAAAGGGGTGCGCCTACAAAATTCTCAATATCATGTGTGAGCAGAGCCTAATAAAAAACCTTAGTTACACATTTTGTGATTGGAATAAAACTACCTTTTTTCTTCATAAAACTGTAATTTTTGTTTAAAATTGAATTAAAATACCCCTCATATAAGTGGAAAACTATAGCTCATACATAGAAGCCGTCGTGGAAGCTTTGGTCTTTGGGCCTCTCCTATGTTAGCTGGTACATGTATTGGGGGCTGGAAGCCAGTTAAACCTCCTATTCAACGATAGAATAATGGGCTCTTTTGACGTCAAAAGGTCTATTGAGCATGGATGCCCTCTCGCCCCCCTGCTTTTTGCCATAGGATCACATCCTTTAATCACGACGCTCGAAGCTAGTGTGGAACGAGGGGAATTGCAAGGCCTTGCTTTACCAAGAAAAAACCAACTCCTTGTTTTGCAGACGATTCTCTCCTCTTCTTGAAGCCGTGCCCCTAGGTCCTCAGAAAAGCTTTGGAGGTTGTACGAATATTCTCGGTAGCTTCGGGGTCCCAGTGTAATATAGAGAAGTCAAGGTTGATCTCCCTATCGGAAAATGACTCATTTGACCCTTTTGACTGAGCAGGGAAAATTGTCACAAAAGGGAATATCGTCAGACATCTAGGAGCCCCCTTGGGGGTGGACATAACTCACAAGCAAAGATTTGAGTGGGTGCTTGAAAAAATCAAAACAAAAATAAGTGGGTGGGAGTATTCTCTTCTCCCATTCCCTAGTCTGATAAAAGTGATAAATGCCTTGATGATTCCTTACATTGGCTTCACTAGCCTGCTTCTCAAGATGTCTAAGTGTCAGTAGAAAGAGCTCTTAAAACAAGTAAAAGGAATTTTATGGAAAAACAACACAAAATCCTCCAGGCCATGGAAATGAGTCCTTTGGGAGTCAGTTGCTGGGCCGGTGGAGTCCTTGGAATTATCAACCATGTGGCCCATGCAGAAGCTTGTTGCACCAAATTTCTTGTTTCCTTGGCTAAATAGGATCAAGTTTGGGCTGTCATGATCAGAGATATGATAGAAGCAGTTAAACTTGGCTCGAAAGGTGGAAAGTGGAGAGGGATGGAGGTTCATGACAAACTGTTAGCCACGACGTGGTCTACCCTAAGACTGGGGGGTAGCTCAAGAGAATTGGTAAGAAAATGCAATAGAGTAGCAGGTGTCTTAAAGTGGGGGGAAGAAACCAGATACTTCAAGAACTCCATTTTGTATTGGTCACCCTATCTTTTCAAAGTTGTATATCCGCCACAAATTTACTATTGGATTAAGAGGTTGTGTGCTCTTGTGATGCTTTTAGCGATGGAAATACACTAGGTTTTTATAACCCCCTGGCATCGCTAACAGCGTCGCTATGAGCGTCGATAGGGGGATGTCGCTATAAGCGCGCTATAAACGTCGCTATATACTATTGGATTAAGAGGTTGTGTGCTCTTGTGATGCTTTTAGCGATGGAAATACACTGGGTTTTTATAACCCCCTGGCATCGCTAACAGCGTCGCTATGAGCGTCGATAGGGGGATGTCGCTATAAGCGTCGCTATAAACGTCGCTATATAGAGACGGCTATAGCGATGCTGCACACCCATCAATAGCGACGCTTATAGCGACACTGCAGAGCCTAATATAGCGACGGCCGAGATGAAAAAATTTTGATGGCAGGGCATTGAATGCCCTGCCACCCATCAACTATATTGAATGTTTCATTTGTCTATTTACCTTTGAAAAAAAGTGCAAAGGTAAATATAGACCCAAAATAGTCACCCACAAGACAATATAATCATTAACTCCATCATCCATAGTACTTACTGTTTGCAAAATAAAGATACAAAAATGACAAGCGTGAATTGATGAAAGTAAATCAATGACAATTGTACACATAGGCAAAATCACTTGATTGTTAATCTTTGCAAATGTAATAGTTACAAACCATTGTCCTTATTTAACAAATATACATGGTTTTCAAAAAGACGTATAAAAGTCGTCTCATGATACAAAATCTATGACAAAGAGAAACTAATGATATCTAGCTATGGCTAGACTGACGTCGTCTAATCACACGTCTCATCGCGTCAAAGCGGCGTATCTGTCAGATTCTGCAAGAAAAAACAATAAGATAGCTTTTTGCAAGTATAAACATATAGCGACATTTATAAAACAATACAATAAATAGAAAATAATAAACCCTAATACTAACCATGCCGCCGCGAGAACTCAGGATGTCTATAAGGGCGTTTATGCCCCTTCCTGCCTGCGTTCTCACGCTCGTACGGTGTGGGATCACGTCCTGTAAACGACCACTGTCAAAATATACAAAGAATCCATTATGCAGAATTTCAAATCCCATAAACCCTAAACTATCAAACATAGATGCAAAAACATTTACAAAATCAGCTACAAATGATGCCCACCCGCCGCTCCCCAAGTGGTGCGAGCTCCCTGCCTCTACTCGCGCTCTGGCTGCCTCCTTTTGTTGCTTCCACTTGTCGGGATTCTCGCGTGCTTCTTTCTTCGAATGCTTCTAATCTTCTTTGTCTAGCCAATCTGGTATGTTCCACCCATGTTTGATTGCTTTTTGCACTTCGAAACGCTTATGCTTGCAGTATTCGCGCATTCGAACCTTCATCACATCTTCATTGAAGCGGTCATCCCCTGTTGGAATGAGAAACTCGTCATGAAGCATGTTGATGACTCTGTCTTTTAATTCATTCGGTACTTCAATCCAGGTGTTTAGTATGTAGTGTCTAAACACCTGAGAGCAAAGACCGCGCATGCGCAAAATCACCTTCTTGCCTTCATCATCCAAGATGATGCCGCCGCTGAAGTCGACGGAGTAAGGAAAGCCCTCTCGCCGCTGACGCGTGAACGTGGGTGTCTCGACCGGGGTCTCTAGCGGCCTATCAACGGGGGTACGGACGCTAGGTGTCTCCACTGGAGCCTGAGCCCCGAAACGAGGAGTGTCCACTAGAGTGACTCCTGGAGGAATAGTTTGTGGTGTGTAGCTGAGGGGAACGGCAGTCAGCCGTGCAAAACCTGGTGTCGATGGCGATGTCGTGGCTGGTGTCAGGACGGGCAAAGAAGGGGAGGGTAAAGAGCCTCATCGAACACGAGGCGGTGTCGAAGCATCGGTGGCGGCACCCCCACAACAACTCATCGCCACTAGTAGAGCGCCGGTGCCTAGACGAGTGTGAAGATCGTCTCGTCGACCCTGAAGCCTCAGAGCACGCTAAGGACTCGGATATAGAGGGAGATGCGGATGGAGTAGGAACGCGTGATGGTGCACTAGAGTGATGACTCTCCACGTACCACTGTCTCTGCTGGGGTGACAAAGAAGAAAGAAACTCCTCATCATCGATACCTGCATTAAACACACGAACATTTAAACTTAATATTGAATGAATGGAGTAGAAAACATGGACAAGTAGATAGATAGATAGATAGATAGATAGAGAGAGAGAGAGAGAGAGAGAGAGAGAGAGAGAGAGAGAGAGAGAGAGAGAGAGAGAGGAGGTGCTTGTCGTCTCTGCTTATGAGAACATATCTAGAGCATACGTACCTAGAGTGGACGCAAAGACCATTAAATACAATGACGCAATGGCGCATATAAATACAATGACGCAATGATGCAAATACTTAGAGAGCCAGAGTTTTTACAAAACGGAGCAAAATTGTTCAAAATGGAGAATCGTACAAGAACTTGAAGGTGCTTGTAGCTTTGGAATGTTCAAAGGCTAGTAGCAACAGAAAGTGTTCTTCTTCTATTCAACTTGAGTGATGGAAGAGGCAAGTGCATAACTCTGAATTTACAAAACAGAGCAAAATTGTTCAAATACAATATTTATGGCTTTAAGAGATCTCTCTCTCATCCTCACATAGCTCAGCATAACTTCGTATATCTATATAGAGCTCTCCGTTTAAACAGATGTCCTCTGTTTCATTTTGTAGATCCTCTGCATGCACCCCATAGAGAGTAGCATCTTGATGTTCATTTCGCACATTGATGCCACTGTGATTGGCACATGGTAGCCTTCATACGTCCGTGCACTACAAGGGGCTACCTCTATGACGTACCACCAGTTTGATGCAGACTTTGTAGGATGAAATATCACCTGCCAGAGCCACATAACTTACATGAGAGCTTCCAAGCACATAAAATCTAAAATGGGATGTTAACTATTTACATACTTACTTATTCACAATGCTCGGGTAGTACGAAAGTGTCTCTTAGGTCAATCCATTTCTTAGTTGAATCCACCTCAAGAAAACCAGAATCTACTCTACGCACAGTAGCGTTGCGACCCTCCATGGTTATCTTGAACCATTGCACGTCGAAAAAAAATCCTCTATAATTGATCCTCAAAATCTCTTGTAGCGTGCCGAAGTAAGTGAGTTCCACCACCACAGGATCTGCATTAGAGGATCGTCGTCGACTAGACTATTCAAATTTTGCCATGATTCCACAATCTTGAGTAAAACAATTTTTGTCGATCCATTCCACCCTAAAATGTTGACCTTTACACCATGCTATTGTGTATGACTTATACTACAACCAACAAAGATTATGAGTGGCCGTTCAAACATCTAGAAAGTTACTCCTTGGTCACGCAACCCATAGAGTACTCCCCCTCTTCCTCAGTCACTTCTTCACCGCACTGTTGTGCGCTTTTCAATTGGTTGTGCAACCATCTTAAGCTCATGAATGTTGGTAGGCTCTCCAGACCCGTCGGATAGTGCATCAGTGGTCGTCTTCCCCGTCTCCACTCGATTCGTGCCCTTTTGTCGCTCTTGCTTTGCATCCTCATATTGTGAAATCCACTTCTGCATGACTGGATTGTGAAGCATGCAAAATCGGCTGATTTTAGCCTCTAGATCTTCCGTCATCTTCTTCTCAACACCGAGATTGCACATGAAAATTCCAGATATGCACTCATCATCCATGGTTCGCCATAGCGTGTCCCGGGCTTTATCAAATCCATCTAGCCACTCTCCAATGTATAATAGGGACTTTGATACCAGCCAACCTTCTGCCATGCTACCCTCTGGACGTGCCTCCTGACGCACATATCCCTTGAGCATTTTCATGAAATGTTCTAAAAAGAACATCCATCTAGAATGTACTGTGCCAGCTATTTCCACCTCATCAACTATGTGAACAAGAAGATGCACCTGAATGGTTCATATGGTAGTAGGAAAATGTTTCTCAAACATGCACACAACCTCCGCAGCGTTTAGTTTGGCGAATGGTATGGAGTCTACGTTGATCTCCTTTTGTGAGATCCATTGCACCAACTTCGCAAGTTTGTAGATTGTGTTATGGACGTCAAAAGACAAACATCCCTCAATGGAAACCAGTAAAATAAACTGCAAAACATGTACAACAATGATATTAAAGTCCACACACGAATTTGTTACACGATTCCCACTATGATATACTCCAGTATGAACATACCTGACACATTTTATGCCAGTCGTGTGACTTCAAACCGGTAAGCTTTCCTTGTTTAGTAAAACACGTTCGGAGCAAGTGCATTACGCCAGTGGGGGTCCGCAATGACCGAATGGTCTCTTTTACTTTGTGTTCTTGGGCTCTTATGAAAATCCATGGTGCTTTAGGGAGTTTTATTGATCCATTGGATGCTGTTAGTGGCGGCCAATATTGCTCCATACGATCCACATTTCTAAGGTCAACTCTAGCTCACAAAGTATCTTTCTTGCCGGTCAGATGGTCCCATAATAGATTACCCACATTCTTGAATATGTGCATTGGATCGAGCAAGTGATTGATCATGAGTCGAGGTTAGTATGGTAACTCGTACCATAGAGGTAGTCTCTTCATCCTTGGGGGCAATCCGTCATCACACATCTCCTTCTGCTCTAACCATGCTTGTGCAGACATTCTCGGTGGCTCTCTTCTCAAAAAGCCATCGCGTAATACATGATTCTTTGGAAGATACGCTTGATGACCTTCGTAGATTTGCTTCTTCAATGAGGGCGCCCTACGTGCATTCAGTCTAGGTCCACATGTGACACATGCTCTGTATCCGCTTGTTTGAAGCCCTGCATGTATACACATTATAATAGATCAGCTTGAGAAAAACCAAGATTTATAGTGTCTGAGTGAGGAGTGTAAATAGATCACCTGAGCATTCTGTTAGTCCGGGATAGTCATGCATGGTCCACATTAGAATGCCTCTGATCAAAGCATTCCGTCGACCTGTGTGTCAGCTTATATCCACCACTTCTATGCCAATCCACAATTGTTGTAGCTCTTCCAATAGTGGACGAAGATACACATCCATATTCTTCACTTTATATCGCCCCGGCACAATCAAGCTTAGCCCTTCTTCGTAGTCAACCACGGGGGAATGTTGTAGTTGACTATGACAATGGGTCATACACTGTAAGATATTGATCTTTGACCAAATGGATTTACGCCATCCATAGCCAGGCCTAAGCGCAAATTTCGAGCTTCCCTGGCAAAATCCGACCATGTTCCATCTATATGTTTCCAGGCTGCACAATCTGGAGGAATCCGTAGCACACCATCCGAAGATTTATTCTCCTCGTGCCATGATGCTAGGGCGGCCATGGACTTACATTCGAAGAAATTCTTGATGAGAGGAAGAAAAGGAAAATGTCGCAAAACCTTTTGCGGAATTTTTGTTCCCTGGAGATCTACTTGATATCTTTCGGAATCACATTTCAGACACTTCTCCATGTCTATGTATTCCCCTCTGAAAAGAATGCAGTCATTAGGACAAGCGTGGATCGAATTGTAATCCATCCCCAAGTTTTGCAAAATCTTTCTTACTTCCTCTCGGGAATCTGGCATCACATTATCAGCTGCTAGTATGTGCTCTTTGAGCAATCTACACAACATAAAAATACGGTACAATTGTGTAAAAATCTATCAGATCATTATACATTTAGAGTTTTATTAAAGTAAACTAATTGTAATAGATCACCTCAAAAGTGCTGTGACGCTAGTGTCACTCCATCCAAACTTTGTCTGCATGTTGAGAAGAACCAGGAGCGCTTTCAATCTAGACACACGTGCTCCATTATACAATGGCGTATCGGATTCACTTTTCATATCATCATAGACAAGCCTTTCTGAATCCATAATCGTCTCGATCATTTCATCAATCTTGGGCTCAAACATTGCCTCGTTGGGAATGTGGTCTGCATGATCATCCCCCGAGATGTCAGAGGCTACATCTTGTGGCCTCACATATGCTGCTTGACCAAAGCGCGTGCAAACACGTCTATTGGGTTGCAAGATTGCTGCTTGTTGGCCAGCGTTAGAGTCTGACGAGTTATAATTGGAAAAAACTCGATCTATAATAGATGGATCAAACTCGCCAAATTCGTGAACGTGCTGCAAAGAAACACGTCTTGTCTGTTACAGAGCATGCTTGCAATGATTACAAGGACATAAGATCCTCGTTGAGAGATAGGTGTTTCCGTTGGACGGCCCCACATCCTTGTCACTATTCATAATGAGGCTAAAAATCTTATAAGCTGAACAACAAATTTAATCTTCTATTGGCGTTCTTCGTCTTTTATCTCTCTCTCTCTCTCTCTCTCTCTCTCTCTTTGTTCACGCTGTAAACTACCTCACATTCTCTAGTCATGTCCAATCCCCGCACACCTCGGTCTAGAGGTGCACGAAGATCAGAACCACCGGGTTATAATCTCGTCTTTATTGGTCAATGCCTTTATTTGTGGGTACAAGAAATCTACACACCCACGTCTACATGATACTGCATGTAGTGGACAAAACCCCTTTGCCTCTTCTCTAGCTGTAGCATTTCACAACATCTTAACATCTTTTCACAGTAGACCTTTGTTTGTAGCATGCAGGTACGCCATTCTTGCAATGTAGCTGATGTCTACTCAAAGCACTTAATTCTTACTCTAGATTTGACGGGATGTTATGTGTGTGTGTGTGTGTGTGTGACTCTTGGAATCTTCATCTTGCATCACTAATTTTTGTGTAGACTCAATTTGCTCTTCCATTAGCTGAACATGACGGCTTATTGTATGGTAGCAACAATCGAACATGCAAGTGGAATTGCTAGTTTGCATGGACTGTCGAGGCTGTGAGCGCATGAAATTTTCTCGCCATTTCTTCTAACCTTATCTTAAACGATAAAAAGAAGAAAATGGTATAACCTTTCTATCACCCAAGTGTGGTAGATTGATTATGCCAATTCCCTCTTCAATAACAGGTAAATAATGTAAATAAACTTAAATCCAATCTAATATAGCGTAAATAAACCTAAATCTAATCAAACGTAAATCTAATCTAATATAACGTAAATAAACCTAAATCTAATCAAACGTAAATAAATCTAAATCCAATCTAATATAACGTAAATAAACCTAAATCTAATCAAACATAAATCTAACTAAAAATAAACCTAAATCTAATCTAATTTAACTTAAATAAACCTAAATCTAATTTATGTTAGTCTACATCTAACCTAATCTTTAACGTCTTTTGGGATAGTTTTCTACGACGTTAAAACTCTCTTCTTCTTGTGTGTGTGTGTGTGTGTGTGTGTGTGTGGGTGTGTGTGTGCCAATAAAAAGAGAAAAATGGTATAACCTTTCTATCACCCAAGTGTGGTAGATTGGTTATGCCATTTTCCTCTTGAATAACAGGTCTTGAGTTCAACTCCTCGTCAACTAGATTTTTAGGTCTCTTTAATTAGTTTCCGACGACGGTAAATTAAACTCTCTTCTTCTCGGGTGTGTGTGCACGCCAATAAAAAAAGGAGAAAAATGGTATAACTTTTCTATCACCAAAGTGTGATAGACTGTTATGCCATTTCCCTCATGAATAACAGGTCTTGAGTTCAACTCCTGTCGACTAGATCTTTAAGGCCTCTTGGGATAGTTTCCTACGATCTTAAGAACATGCAAAGAAACTTAAAAAGTGAGGAACGGGACCCTTTGTGATCAAAGACTTATCACCGAGTGGGGCCGTCAAGCTTGCTACATTCGATGGGGAAAAAAATTCCTAATTGGATTAGTGGTTGTCGACTAAAAATATTTCATCTACCACTAATCCCACATATGCTCCAACAAATCCATCATGCAAAGAAACGGACACACGCAAAATAGAAAATTGTTGCAGAAGCTCAAGCAGAGGCCTAAGAAAGGTTAGCATAAAGGAAGCTTCTTTAACAACAACAACAACATGGATCACCTATGAATATAAATGCAATTCAAGTCACACACTTTGACAACAAGACCATACAGGAGCCTGAAAGTTGATGTCAAAATAGGACACAATCAAGTGGAGGCCACAACGATGCTTGATTCGGGTGCTCAAGGCAACTTGATCTCCTACAACCTTTACAAGAAACTTCAACTTGACAATCAATTACAAAGAAGCTACTCCGAGCTCAAAGACAACATACAAGATTCTGGATTTGAAAGAAGCAACCTCAGGAACTGCCATTACACAAAAAATAAACAATGGCAAGTGGCAGTTGACTAATACCCAAAATTCAAATTTAGAAACCTAAGCAAAGAACAATCAAAAACACAAAAACAATGAGCAACCTAGCTTCACAAACACTATTGACCATCAAAGAACGAGAAAGAATACTGGAGGGTTATTGTTTAGAGGACTTCACCAGGCGTATACTTCCATACAAAGCTTTCAACATCACCTGTCAATAAGCATTAGGCTTATACCTTCCTCATGCACCACATTAATTTTTCCATGCATTGTTTGAGTATGCATATATGGCCACATTACATGGCCAACATTAGCACTTTTTAAAGTCCCATACACAGCACATGCGCTGTCCTGCCGCTTTGCGGTCACGGGGTGAAAGACCAGTTTTTGAAGACATTTGGATGTTTTTATCGAATAGTGATCTATGTTATGGTTTGATTATGTTGAGTAGCGTTAAATGGTAACCTTGCATTTGAACTACATTTCTACTCAAATGTATATATTTTTTATCAAAGTTTTAACCTAGTGTTCATTCTCTCTTTCCGTAATAGCCTTTTTCCAAACAAACACCTTACCCTTCTTAGATCTTTATGCATTTACATCATATTTCTCTCTTCATGCTAAATGTAAATAGTAAACTTAATTCTACTCTCCTAGTTTTTCTACTTCATATTCTTTTAACTAATTACCTTTACTAATTTAAATAGCTATCTACATCCCATAATTTGTAAATAAATAATTTATGGGCACTTATCTTACCCATCTTCTCTCAAGGGTAGGGTTAACCTTGTAGGCCTTCCCTTCCCCACCACTATGTGACCCAAATCTTGGATCATTTACTTGTGTTGGTCAACAAATCTTAAATATAATGTATATCTCCAATAAATCAAAATTTATTGGAGCCTACCTCATTTGTTTAAGGTGGATTCTCTTTTGAAAAAAGCATGCTACACCTTGGATGCATGCTAAAGGGCCCCCTACAAGGAGACTTGGTTCAAAAGGTGTTTTGGATGCATCTTGAACGCCTTAGCTCATGGGTATACTTGAGGAACACTCCAAAATCAGCTTATACACTTTGAGAAGGTCAACTTTGCCTTTTACAGCACCCAATTCTGAGTTACAGGCTGAAAGTTATGGTGAAAATAAGGTGCTGCGAACACTGTTACTGCAGGTCAAAGCTACAATCAGGTAAACCACAAAGGTGAAAAGTTTTCTTGACTTCTCTAACATTCTAAAATACCAATGGGGAGTTAGAAACCACTTGCATGTGGAGGGGTCGGCTCAAGATGCTTCCAGAGACACAACAAACAGGATGGGGACACTCTGCAGGAGCCACTGGAGGGACATCATGGTGGGGCCCACATACATTATCAACCCATATGGAGCCTCCACGACTTAAAATTCTATTTTTAATGAAAAAATAAGTCCCTTATTTGCATAATTGAAGGAATGGTCAAAAGAGAACCTAACTATGGTTAATTACCTACCCTAGTCAAGTTTAACCTAACCCAAGGTCTTGTACAGCTATAAAAAGGCCCTTTGGCAAGCACAAAAATATACACACCTACTCCATTGCTGCAAATAAGATCCTCTAAGGGTAGGGAAGCCCTAATCTCTCTCTCCTCTTGTCTCCCTATCCATTTCGTAAGTTCGCTATCATAAGCGGCACCATAGAGAGAGCATCAATATGCTATTGCTACCATTCTCTTGCAAACATTTCTCTTACCATACTCATCCCTAAATAAGGATTGTAGATTCTATATGAGAGCAAGGATATCAAGTTCAATGATCTATCTCATGGTTTGATCAACAAATTGTTGCAATTGGGGTGGTGTCGTCACACTTTTGCTCTAAACGCATGTAAAATTGGTAAGCATATCTTGGCAGCTTCTCATATTTTGTGCTCATTGGGTTGCTTGTTTGTTGAGAAAGTTTTTTGTGCACCATGGCGTCTATTTTCTTGGCTTCTCTCCTTATGTTGTGTGTAAGTAAGTCTTGGGGCTGCATAGATGGAGAAGAGCTCTCTATGCATGCCGCCTTATGTGTGTAAGTAGTCTCTTCTTTAGGGAAAGGAAAGGAGTTGTCAAGTATTTGTGCATTATGGTGTTTTGAGTTTTGAGGTTTTGTGCTTGCTTTTCTTAGAAGTATATGAGCACTAATATGGTGAAGGTCAATCTTTGCATGTGAGTTTGTGCAGTGTTCAAAGGGATTGCTTAAGGAGTGTGTGTTGAATGGTTGAAGGGCATTTTGTGTTGAAGCACATAAGGAAGGTGTGTGTGTGTGTGTGTTGTATATGGTTTGTTTTGGTTTCCTTCTTTCTCCATAAAAGAGGGTGGTGCCCCTAAGAAATATGAGTGTGTAGGGTCTCACGGAGTGGTTGTCTGGTGGGAGCCTTTAGTTGAGCCCCATCTCAAAAAATCCGCTCTCAATGTCATCAGGTATTTGATATGTATGCTGATTGTGGTTTTCAAAGGCCAAAAAGGCTCCATTGGGGGCTAAATAGGGTGATTATCAAAAGTGCTCAAAATGCTGATAATGTGTCCTAGAATGTGGTTCCTGACATGCTTTTCATGATGGTTGAGACGGCTCATCAAACAGAGCTATGTAGAGAAAGTTATGCTAGGGTGAAGCTGAAGGTGTTTGCAGATCCCCGACGGATTGGGCGGATGCAGGTGGGTGGAAAAAGCTGATGTGAGTGCATATGCTTGAAGTGCTTGCATTATGGAGCCTGTTGGTCTTTTCGGATCGATGATCGGACTCACGGGGTGCAAGATATGAGCGGAGTGGACGAGGGCCGGATCTGGGGCGGTTTAGCCGCATTGGAAAGCATGCTTGCGATGATATTTTGGGTCTCGCCAGGATTTGCAGAGATGCTACGTAGCATACGAGACATGTAGGAAGAGATGGCTCCCCATTCTGAGTTCCGAGTGCCAAGTTATGCCCAATCAAAGTTGGCAGTGAATGGTGGAGATGCGGTCACAGATGAATTTTTTTGGTTTTTGCACCTTCTATTCAAGGCCACCAAGAACCCAAAGTGCGAAGAAAAAAGGTGGAATCTTAATCCAAAATGCAAGTTTTTGCTCGGGCTTTATGGGTCGGCCATCGGCTTCTCGAGCAGAGAGTTGCACCTCGGCCAAAATGGTGTAAAACCATTGTTCTAATGAGGGTTTTTGGGGAATTTTTTGTAGTTGAAGGGATGCAATGGAAGACGATCTGCCACATGGCAGCAACTTGAACCCACATGCGCATTTAATGACCTTATTGGTACCATTTATATGCAAGATGGTAGAAGGCAATTAGCATCGAAGTGATCGATGGCGAGCCTTTGAGCTTGAATCCATGGCGGCCATCTGCCGTTCTGCAGTCGGTGCTGCACAAGAGGTCCTGTGGGCGTGCGTTGGCCAATTTTGGTGGCATGAGCGTTCTCTGGTGGCGCTACTTGACCCGGCCCGTGGCGGCGTTGTTGTTGACTAGCTGACATGGCAGGGGTGTTTCCACCGACCGTTAGCCCCCCCACCCCCTCCTGCCTATTTTTTGAGAATAAAGTTGGAGGGGGCACTAGCGATATCCCTAGTGCCCCTCACGTTGACAAATCGAAGAGCATTTCCCCCCTTCCTTGTTTCGAGAAGTCGAAGAAGGTTTCCCCCTCCATGCAAGGCGAGTGTAAGTCCAAAAAAGGAAGGGCAAACTCAAGTGAATGGGCGGAGGAGGGAGATCGCATGCAAAAGTTGGCGAAATGTCCGGTGGAGAAGGAAACTTGCCAAAAAAGGGAAAAAGGCTCCCTATAAGGGATATTTTTTTTGACAAGAGAGGGGGGTTGTTATTCATTATTATTGGGCGAATAGAGCAAGAGAGGAGGAGGAGAACAGACGGAGCTTCTTTCCGAGGGAGAATTTCTCTGCTTAAGGGTTTGTTACCAAGCATCCGGCATACCAATTTTGGCATATGCAGCCGCTTTGTAATAAGGGATAGTAGAGTTCTTTAATTAAGAGCTGTTGCAGTCTGTTATCAATTGTTTTGGTGCAGTGTCTCTTCTGCTTATCGCTATTAGTTTAATTGTGATTTAATACTCTATTTTTTTCTCAAATCTTCTCTTATCATCCCTATAATCAACTAGCAGTCGTTAATCTATACGTTTCTGTGCTCGTTCTCTTTGGTTCTAGCGTTAGCTAAATTTTTGTCTACAGCCAGAAGCTCTGCGCTTTCCCGGTCACCCCCGCAGAGACGCGCACTATGACATCTTTTTGGTGAACTCGACGTGAAATCGACCGGGGTAGAGAGAATTAGCCATGTCGTCAGGCCAAGAAAATGGGATGCAACAGATGATGCAGCAGTTTGTTGCACTTATGCACCAACAACATCTGC
The DNA here is from genome assembly GCF_014529385.1 of Adiantum capillus-veneris. Taxonomy (NCBI): domain Eukaryota; kingdom Viridiplantae; phylum Streptophyta; class Polypodiopsida; order Polypodiales; family Pteridaceae; genus Adiantum; species Adiantum capillus-veneris. The sequence goes on from NC_140944.1 coordinate 128,772,174, forward strand.
ACCATCAGTAGATGAAGGGCTCAAAGCACGGAAAGAGATGCGGAAGCTCAAATTTGAGAAGCTACACAAGTGGTAATAGATAAATTGGGGAGATTTGAAGGTCGTGATGTCTCTAAATTTTGCAAAGTTTATGAACAGGCTATGGAAGATAAGGGAGCAGATGAGCCAGCTGCAGTGGAAAACTTTGTATTGGTTGTGGTGCCCGAATTGCGAGCACGGATTGAAGAAATTCGGGCGGTGCATGGGCCTACATGGGAAGCTTTTAAGCAGGCTCTCAAGGATGAGTATTTTCTTGAGGATAAGGAATGTGTTACGAAGAAGTCTTTTCTGAAGTGGGTTCAACAGCGCAACAAAGGTCTTTCTGCACCAGAATTGCAGAGAAAATTCGAGAAGCGATTTGATCAAATATCTGCAACTGAACGTACCGCTTTGAGTGCTAAGAAACTTGAACTTTTTGTGCAAGCTACAGATCAAAAACTGCAAAAGAGTTTTAGTGGATCTTCTTGAAGATTCGGCAGGAGAGTTGGGGTTGAAGTGAGACTGGAAGGAAGTGACAGAAGCAATCAATATGGTGGTAAAAAGGCAAAAACGGCTTGATAAGCTAGTTGCATTTAGTGCAGATGTAGATGAAGTCGAAGAAGAAATTCCTATGCGACAGAAGGAGAAGAGCCCAAAGATTGAGAAAACAATTATGGTCGAACTTGTGAAGGGAATTCATGAGTTAAACCTTAATTTGAAAGCTGTGAAGCTTGATGAGATAGGTTCGGTGCCACGATCAAGGCAAAGTGGTCAACAGAGGGGGGGAGGAAATCAAAACTGTATGTGGTGCGATAGCCTTGACCATATCAGAAATGATTGCGAGGAATTTGCTGAAGCCAGGCATAACGATGTGGTTTTTTGGAAGGACGGCCTGATACATTTGTGAGAAACAGGCTTGCCGCTTAAGACCAAATATGGGAAAGGCGGTATGAAGAAGAGTATGGAGGAGATGCTTCAAGAGCATCATGCGAGTGTAGCTGAAGCTTTAACGTATGGCGTACAGATTGAAAGTGGCTTTCGTGAAAAGAATACTAAAAGCTCTTGTCAAAATGGAGCTCTTTGGCCATTTGCTATGACAACGGCACGAAAGGGGAAGGTGGCATATCAGCAACTGTGCCAAGTGGGAAATTGCATTAGAAAGACCACTGGGTGGGAAGATCCAGTAGATTCCCTCTCGGTCTATGCTTACATAGCTAGGTTTCAAACCAATGAGGCTATTGTTGAGTAAAAGCGGAAAAGAGAAGAAGAACTAGTAGAAACTTCAAAAAGAGCAACGAGGTCGACAACACCAAAGGAAGGAGAGTCTACCAAGGGAGGATCTTCTATTCGGCTGGACCATTCAATGGAAGAAGCAAAAAAAGAGAAAAAGTCAGGTAAACCACATGGTCCATCTTATAAACTAAAATATGATATTGAACAGGCTACTAATGTGAAGAAAGTCCTTGAGGAGCGCATACTGAACAGTAGGGTGGAGTTCGCCTTGGGTGAACTTCTTGGTATTGCAAAGCGGGAATTTCATGACAGTATTATCGACCTTATGAAGAGGAAGCGGCAAATACTGTATGGACCTGAGAATGACCCGGCAAGAACACAGGGGTTGCAGAGCATCTACGATCAAATTGAAGCTATCATGAATGGAGTCAATGAAGAGGCACTTGGTGAGGATGAATGGGGAAGCGTTGTGGACAATAATGATTTTCCAAGACAAGTTAAGCATGTTAGGTTCCATGAGGAAGATGATTACATGGAAGAGATACCCCGCAGTCACTTTACACGGAACCATTGGGCAAGGGCTACCACTGAAATGTTGGTGAAGATAGACGATTTTGAAGAGCCGGTCGTTGCTTTGGTAGATCATGGGTTAGAAGTGAATCTTATGTCGAAGAGCTTATTTTTGAGAGGAAAGTGGCCTGTTGATGTAGAGCATCGGTGGCATATTCGAGCTACCATGCACAACCAGGGGATTTATATGGAGCATGTTCTAATGTGAAGGTTACCATAGGGGATGTTAGCGATGAGCAAAACTTTTTTATACAGGAACATTCTACCTATCCAATCATATTGGGTCAACCTTTCATTATGGCTGTGAGGATGGGGACAAAGGTCTTGGATGATGGATCTACATATGCTAGGATCCGAAGCCGAGTGGTATGAAAGCGGTTCAATTTCTAACTGTTTGTGTTGATCATACTAGAAACAGGGACACTTTGAGAGAACATCCTTTACCAAGGGTGAAAAAGGAATTCAAAGAGAATAGGGGCTTCTAGGATTTTTCCCAAGTGCCATCGTAAAGCGAGACTATGATGGTGCTTTGAAGGAGGAGTTCTCGCTACCAGCGGATGTTTACAGGGAGGCTTTTTCTTCAGGATTTCTGGGATTGACTTCAGTGGGTTCGGTCTCTTACGGGAAGTTTAATGATTTGTGTAGATGGGAGAAGCAACATGTTAGCAATGCCCAAGGTATGCTGCAAGAATGTAAAGTACTGGATCCACGTGAAGCAATTTCAAGTATTTTTAAAGAATATGTGTTTGTGGACACAATGGGGGAATTGGATGCAGCTATGCAATCCAATGACCAAACTAGGGAGGATATTGTTCAGGTAAATTCTGGGGCGGTTTAGCCGCATTGGAAAGAATGCTTGCGGTGATATTTTGGGTCTCGCCAGGATTTGCAGAGATGATACATAGCATACGGGACATGTAGGAAGAGACGGCTCCCCATTCTGAGTTCCGAGTGCCAAGTCCTTGAACGAGTGGAAGGAAAGCATGCATATTCCTTCTTGGATGGGTTCTCTGGTTACTGTCAACTTGAAATTGCATCGGAGGACCAATATAGAATGACATTTGCTACAGAATGGGGCATATTTGCATGTTGTGTCATGCCATTTGGGTTGACAAATGCACCTACAACTTTTCAAAGATTGATGGCCCATGCCTTGAAGGAGTACTTGAGGAATTTCTTAAAAATCTATATGGATGACCTATATGTACACTCTCTACAAAGAGAGGAATATACCGAACACCTCAAAAAGGTATTTGAGAAATGCAAGACATATAGAGTTTGTCTTAATCCAAAAAAATGTGTTTTCATGGTAAGACAAGGATAAATCTTGGGGCATATTTTCTGGAAACATGGCATTTCCATATATTTGGATAAGATTAAGGTGATTGTCGAAATTCCTAAGCCAATCAATGCAAAGCAAGTACAATGCTTCATGGGACATTGTGGTTATTATAGGAGGTTCATACACATGTATGCAATTATTGCACAACCACTATATAGACTTATAGTGATCTTTGAATGGACATATGAGTGCAAGGAGTGATTTAAGAAACTAAAAGGTGCCCCTTGTATCCGCTCCAGAGCTACAAGCACCTGAATGGGAAAAAAATCTCTCATATCCATACAAATGCATCTACATTTTCTAGTAGATGTATTGTGGCTCAACCAGGAGAGGGAACCCATTGATTTTCGAGTCAGCTATTCCAGCCCAACAACTAAATAGTGTTGAAGAAAACTACACAACCACTGAGAGAGAGGGGCTTGGAATGATTTATGCCCTTAAGAAATTTCGGCATTATCTCCTTGCAAATAAGTTTGTGTTTTTCACAGACCATCAAGCCCTTTTATACATTGCCAATAAACCATGCAACATTGGACGAGTCGTATAATGGTTCATCATATTGCTAGAGATTGACTTTATAGTAGTGGTTAAAAAGGGAAGGAAACATCTTCGAGAAAACCACCTCTCTTGATTACCTAATGGAGATGATCCAGAGGGTGTGGATGATGATCTCCCGGATGCATATATTTTCAATATAGAAATGGTACCTAAGTGATCCCAAGAGATCGTCAAGCTACTCTCACATTGTGGGGAATTTGACAAAATGAACCTAGACCTTAAAAACAAAGAACGATTCACCAAGCTAAGAACTTCTAGTTGATTGGGGGACGTTTATATAGTTTAGGCTCCGATGGCATCCGAAGAGTGTGCATAAACCATGAGGAATATGAAACATATTTGCTGGAAGCGCATAATCAAGCGTTAACTTTTCATTGCTCAGCCACAACGACTTTCCAATGACTATTACAATTAGGAGTGCATTGGCTGACTATGTGCATTGATGTTCATGATTATGTAACATGCAGATTAAGCCCACCCATCGAACATGCGACATCGTTTCAGCTAACACTTACGCCAAACTGAAGTCAATACATTGTTGACTACCTGGAAAAGACGTTTCTTGAAAATATCACCAAAGCACGACAGAGAACCATAGAAATAGAAGCTTGTGATTCTACATTGATTGAAAATCAGCTCTATAAAAAGGGAAAGGATAACCAGCTTAGGTTGTGTCCAACGGAAAACATGTACATTCCAATCCTAGAACAATCACATGAAGGGATTAATAGGGACAATTTCTTAGGGGAAAAAATAGAAAAAATTGTCCTCACTTTGGTAATATGGTGGCCAACATAACATATGGATGCAAATGAATATAAAAAACAATGTGAGTCTTGTCAACAAACCAACATACCAATAAAGAGGGATGGGATGCCCTTAAGGCCAATGATGGGAGCCAGAGCTTTTGCCAAGTGGGGAATAGACTTTGTAGGACCAATCTTAACCCGTGCTTACAAAACACATGCCTAGTACATCATTGTAGCCACAGATTATCTCACCAAATGGGTGTAAGCTAAAGCTACACAAAAGGGTGATGCCAAGACTACTACAAAATTTCCTTGCTACATTGGATGGGGAAAAAAAAGACTAACTAGATTAGTGGTTGTCGAATAAAAATATTTCATCTACCACTAACTTCACATATGCTCCAACAAATCCATCACGCAAAGAAACGGACGCACGGAAAAGAGAAAATTGTTGCAAAAGCTCAAGCACATACCAAGGAAAGGTTATAAAAAAGGAAGCTTCTTCGACGGCAACAGCAACATGGACCACCTTTGAATATAAATGCGATTCAAGTCACAGACTTTGACAACAAGACCATACAAGAGCCCAAAATTGATGTCAAAATATAGGACACAATCAAGTGGAGGCCACAACAATGCTTGATTTGAGTACTCAAGGCAACTTGATCTCCCAGAACCTTTACAATCAGCTTCAACTTGACAATCAGTTAGAAGAAACAAACAAAAACTCCATAGTCGTTCAAAAAACTCGATCAAGGTACTAGGATGGATGGTGCTTATAGTACAGGTCAACCAACAGATCTATCCACATAAATTTTATGTGGTAGAAGATATGAAAACACAGTATGCCTTATTGCTAGGGCAACTTTGGCAAAGTTGATATAATGTACAGCTTGACTAAAAACACTGTGAATATACAATCGAATTCAAAAATATAGCAAGTTCCTTCCACTCCAAAAGCTGCAAACAAACAATCAGTGTTGCAATCGACAGACAAAGGAAAACATCCCGTAAAAGCACCCATTGTCCAACAATGGATTCCAAAGAGACATACAAGGCAGGAAGAGCAAGTCATTAAGCCAAATACTATAGTCCGCAACAGGAGCACGATATACATAATCCAAAGAATAAAAGTCACCAAAGTGCACCCCAATGAAAACAACATAGTCAGTACAACAAAGCTATCAAGCAGATTTGGGTTAGGAAGGATCAAATAGCCAAGGAGGAGCAACCAAATATTGCAAATAACTCTCCAACGACATTTCATACAAACACGAAGCCAAAATCAAACTCTTGTCAAAAATAGATATGGGTACCAAAGAAGCTACTCTGAGCACAAAGCCATCATACAAGATTTTGGATTCAAAAGCAACAACCTAAAGGACTACCAGTACACAATTCAAAAAATAAACAACAGCAAGTTCGAGTTGACTAATACCCAAAGTTTAGATGTGGAAACCTAAGCGAAGAACAATCAAAAAAATGAAAACAATGAGTAGCGTGGCTTCACAAACTCTATTGACCATCAAATAACGATCAAGAATACTAGAGGGTTTATTGTTAACATGGCTTCACCATGCGCATACTTCCATACAAAGTTTCAACATCGACTACCAATAAGCATTAGGCTCACACCTTCCTCTTGCACCGGATTAATATTTTCATGCATTGTTTGAGTATGCATATAGGGCCACATTACATGGCCAACATTAGCACTTTTTTAAGTCCCATACACAAAACATGCCTGAAGGTGCAACACTGTCGTCCAGGTAGGAAGGGGGGAGGAGGAACCGATACACAAAAAGTGAAAAAAGGGCACTTTTTTACTTTCTTTTATGGGGACAATATTTTGGTAAACCCGAGTAGATATGCCCTTAGATATTATGTAATAACAAATGATAGAGGACAAACACCAAGATGATCCTCCAGGTGTATGTATATATGTAAAAATCGTAGTTTATATGCAGAAAAAGTGAGAAAACGGAGCAATCCAGCCAAAAATACTATGGATAGATGTATATAGTGGTTTGTTATGCTATTATCTAATTATCTTGATTTTTTGATAATTTCTGGGTCTAGTTAGATATTTTCCTTTCTTTTTGTAGCAAAAACAAAGAAAAATAGAAAAAGCAAGTGAAATGACAACATAGGGACAAAAGAAAAATATAGGAGTGGTCAATAAGTGATTGATAGCTTATGGTGAAGACGGGGTGCAAATATGTGAAAAGTTGCAGAAAGCCAAATTGGCCGGTTTTCGGTGTAAATGACATTTTTTTTGAAAACAAAGCAACCGGAATTCAAATGAGAAATTTATGATCCTAAAGTATATTTCACAACAAGATAGGAGAACATGTTAAATTTGGTAAAAAGTAGTCCAGAAACCCCAATATAAATTTCTTTGGGCCCACTTAATAGCTCATTTTCATTATTCACAAGTGAGAGAGAGAGCTTGAGAGACCTAAAGTGATCGGATCTTTTGCGACTTTGTACGACGCACAGGATACACCGAAAGGCACCAAATATAAGAGGTATACTCATTACCATGAGCTTTTCTCGTTCTACACTCTCTTTGTCACGAAAAACTTTGAAAAAGAGCAATGTGGCTTCGTAGGGAAGAAACTGAAAAGGACCTGTAACGCATCAACCACCCAAATGGCTGCTACAATACTTGACAGGGGGTTAACCCTAACCTAAAAGAACACCTCTATGACCTCCAATGTGGATTTAGGTCACTCGGAAAAAACCTAACCTCTTCGGGCCCTATAGAGACTGATTGGGAAAGAATCACCGAAACGACGCGAGACTTCATGAGAAAAATATTGGGTAAGGCTTCGGGAACACAAAGCGGCATTTGCGCCTCACGATCAAGCTATATGTCCGTTTGCCACCAAACTTCACAGGCAACATGTAAGATCAAACGTTAAAAAAATTGTCATCGATACTCTCCTCAGCAAAAGATGCTATTTGAGCGACAAATCGCCAAAAAGGGCATCTGTGAGTTCAAATGATTCATCATGGCCATAGGAGGGTGCTCAGTAGCATCCACATGCAGGGGAATTAAAGATCATGAAGAATCGTGGCAGAAACACGGCCCCAATGAAGAAATCTCTTTTGGTGAAATGCCAGGCAAGGAGTTTCAAAACTGAACAACTGACTTTTTAAAGTGAAAATCAACTAACAGGGGCTTAGGGCACAATAAAAAAACACCTCAAGGCACCAAAACTAGTTTTTATCTCACTGAAGACATCATACACGTATGATGTCTCATAGACAAATTTGGCACAAGAAACACTCATATGATTTCACCAAACCATTCTGCATACCCTCCACGTGGAGCACATAAGATTTCATCAGATTTGGAGCCAATAAGGATGCCCAAGAACCAAAAACGCAAAATCTCAGCCTAATTTCATTTTTTTGGCTTTAGACATATCAAAATGTCTCCAAATCATGTGAAATTTTATACACAGCATAAACATAACCTAAATATCACATGCCTATGCTCAAGAATGCATTTTTCAAAAATAGACGTTATACGCATATAAAGTCTAATTCTGCACAATAAAGGAGTGTTGCCAACGTTTTGATCATCCAAAATTGTCAAGCATATCACACCAAGCCTCTACACCAAATTTGGACAAAATTGGGATTGTATTGGTCACTACTCACCTCACTTTCAAAAGCAAAGTGTCATAACCTGTTTTTATGGCCTTGAGCTGAAGAGCACTTATTCAAATTCATGTGTGCACCTACCAAAGCCTTGTTAAATATCATGGACTGTATCTACAACAATTTGGGCCAAGAATCCTAAAATAGACATTATACGCGTATAATGTCTACCGGCCCTGACATGGTAGGCTATCTTGGTTTTGAAGCCTCTAGCTCTTTGAACACATCATCATGAGTCCCCCCAGCACACATCAATCACAAAGAGATGTGTATTGACCTTCATTCACTCAAAAGAGAGGAATCATGTGTGATGACACCTCTTCAAGCCTTTTTGCACACTTCACAAATTCAAAATCATATCAGAGGTCAAGGACACCTCTTACACAAGCCATGTACAACCTGTGTGTGGAATTTCAAGCTGTTTCGCATCGGGAGACATTATACGTGTATAATGTCTAAACTATTATATAGAGGCCAAATCAAGAAATTCTCAGCACAGGCTTGTGCACCATGTTGTATACAATTCATACCTTCAAATTGGGTAAGTTTGGGCTAAGCGATGACCACTTGGAGCACAAAATCAAAAATCCCTCCAAAGGAGTATTCTAGGCCCCATCCATTAAACCCTCCTCCAAATAAGAATTAGAGTTGATGAAGGGAGTTCCAGTCACTAAAGGAGGCAACAGAAGAAGTCTAAGCCAAAAAACTCACCGCAGACATTATACGCGTATAATGTCTCGCAATGGCCAAAACTTTGACCTCAAGGGCCTTTATCCCAACCATATTAACCCAAAGCTCAAGCCCCATCAAATTCTGTAGCTTTTTACCCATCTTGACCCCAATATCAGAACCCAAAGCTCTATAACTGAAATTTGGCTCCAAGCAGAAAAGAAGTAGCTCAAATCAAATTCTGGTGACACAAGAGGGTATTCCATGCCAATGACCACTTTCACTTCAAGCCCGAGTCATTTTTAACAGAGTTGACATTATATGCATATAATGTCTCACTGCTTTGAAGATGAATCTAGAGACTAACTTAAACCCATGTAAGCCCCCGCAACATGATTATGTAAACATCTACCTCATTTCATCCCATTTGAGCCTCATATACTCAAAACTAATCCAAAATCTAGTTTCAAGCCTGCACGGAATTCTGCTGGTCATAGCTTGCCCAAATGACATCCAAATTGAAATTCAGCTATATATTCATGAAGTACATGATGAGAGCTATGCACATGTGAAATGTCATTTTGTTTTGAGCACTTAGACAGTATACACGTATAATGTCTCACAGCATCAATCTGTACCCAAAAGCAATCATAACAATGTGCACTACATCCCTAGGCCCTAATTAGCCTGTTTTTCAATTTAAAATTCATTTGGACAGCTAGAAAATGAGAAAATGCAGGATTAAATAACTTTTGCACTTGAAGTGCCTATAGGATCTATAGAGACCAGTAAATCACCAGCAAAGAAGAAAAGAACGTTGGATAGGGGGAAAGGGGAACACACCGGAGACACAAGTAGCTTGCCTTTCTACAGCCCAGGGTAAACACAGCACACCAATCCATTAGGATTCACCTTAAAAAATTCTCTTTCCTTCTAGCCAACCATCGGCTGCACACCTCTCGAGTCAACCACACTATATAAGATCACGATCGAACACATACACACCTCATGACACACTTTCGAGATTCCTTCGCACACCCAAAACCTCGTTCTTTCTCTTTGCCACAAGACACCGCCGGTTCGATGGGGGTACACTTGCCTACACACACATCTAACACCGCGGACACAAGCACAAGAGGTGAAGAACAGCGACGGGAGAAGAAAAAATGACACAAAAATGTGGGCAATCCTTGCTTTCCTTTTCTCAACACAACTTGGTACAAACAGCCTCGTCGACACAGCCTCGACAGGCATAAAAAGCTGATCACGGATGACAACCCTCGCTGGTGCAGTCGTCGAGAATCGGACTTCTTTCTTCTGCTTTCGTTGTCAAGCCGTGCACGCATGCAAGTGAGCTCCTTTCCTTCCGAGCTCTCATCATCCGAAAGCCCTTTCTTCAAGAGTCGTTCCTTGGCCTTGCCTCGCCCTCAACCAAGCCTGCAAAGAAGCCGACCATCTACCGAAACTTGCCTTGTTCCTTCGCCCCCAAAAAAACCCCTCCTTTTTCCTTCCTTCCCTCTCCAAGCCAAAAGCTTCCTCAAAAAAACTTATTCACAAGGGGGCAACGACGGCGCGGTCGTTGCTCTCCTTTTTCTTTTGCCCCTTTTTCTTTTCCCTTTTTTTCCTTATAAAAGAATTCTAAAGGCTTTTAAAGTCTCCACCCTCCTTCTTCTTTTGCCCCTTTTTCTAATAAAGGTTTCCCATTTTTTCCTATAAAAGAACTCTAAAGGCTTTTAAAGGCTCCACGGCTGAGCTTAGTTCCACTTTGCTTATTCTTCTTTTTTTTCCCAACCTAAATCCCAACCATCTTTTACTTTTGAAGTTGGGCTACAATAAAGAGCTTTTAAAGTAAAGGTTTCCACACGTGGTCAGTGCTTCGTGCGCTTGGGCTTGCCAAACACCCATCGCGTCCATCCATTGGAATGCCATCCTATTGGTTCGAAACCATGAGAAATTTTCTCGCACTTCAATATTTTTTGAGGCCGTCAATCGAAACCGCCAGAAAATGGAAACATATTTGTGATCGCCTCCTATTGACCTTGGCGTATCTAGCCGACCATGGTCCCGATCAACGAGCCATAAATTACGGCTAGCTCTTCACCTCATGTGCATTTTTTTTTGAGAACCTTAGAAAGCTTAACAAAACCCCTATCGATGCACCTACCACTGTTGCCCAACGAGCCCACAACTGCCCCCTTGAAAACTTCGTCGGCCCATAACTTGCACGTTTGAGCTCCAAATAGCAATCCGAAAAGATCGGCATGCTCCACAACTTGAGCTTTTCCGTTGGGGATCTGCAAGACCTTCGAACTTCGAACTGACACATCTTTCACACTGAAGCTCCGTTTGATGAGCCGTCTGGACGGGCCTCAAGAGCATTTTGAACCCTACATTCCAAGGCACATTCCCTACATTTTGCCAATTTGAAGGCCCCTTGGCCTAAAAACCCACTTTAGACATACATTTCCGCTACCTTTGGTCTGCCAAGGACTTTCCCACCTGCTTTAGCTCGCCGCCATGCACCTGATAGCATCCATAGCACTGTTTGTCACCCTTCCTGGCATGGACTAACTTTGGCTGCACCATCATTGCCCACCCCCTAGTTGAACATTCATGTTCAACCAAAAGCATATGTACAGAACTTGAAACTTGCAACACTTCACTGGCACTCAAGCATATGGAAAAAGGCACAACCATATGTACAATATGTGCAATATGTACAACACCGTGTATCTGTTACTTTCAAATCTCCTCAGGTGGGTTGCCCAACCCCCCCGGTTACAATCTGGTTTACATCAGGCACTAGACCTCTGTCAAAGTACAGCTTGAGCCGTACACCATTTACCCTGTGCGCGTGAGAAACTTACCATTGACTCTCACCAACTGATAGGTCCCATTCGGAAATGCCTTTTGCACTTTGTATGGACCCGTCCATTTCTTCTTGAACTTCTTTTGGAAGGTGAAGTCCAAGTAGCTCTCATATTTTATTATCAGGTCTCCTTCCTCTATCTTCTTGTCTGGCAGACTCTTATTGACTTTAACCACTCGTCTTTCCCGCTGCTTCATGTAGTAGTTTGCTGCTGCTTCTCTATTCATCTGTAATGCCTCAAGGTTGACAGTCCTATCCTGTAAGACAACTTGTGGAGTGGCATTGATGCGCCACATACCTTTCAAAGCACCTAGTTGTGCATGCATTGGCAGTATTGCCTCCTTGCCATACACCAACTCAAAGGGAGTAAAGTTGGTGCCACTTTGTAGGATGTCCTATAGGCCCATAGACACTTCTCTAAATTGATCTCCCATTCTGTCTCTTGCTTATACACATACTTTGTCAGCATCTTGATGATTTGTCCATTGGCACTCTCCACAAGACCATTGCATTGGGGATGATACGGCGAGGAAAATCGATGCTGAATCTTTAATTTCTCCACTAATGCCTGCATAAGCTTGCTCCTGAATCCTTGGCCTCTATCAGAAATGAATACCCGCAGCACTCCAAAACGACAACAAATGTTATCGAAAACAAAGTGGACTACAATCTGTGCATTGACCTCCTTTACAGCTTTGGCCTCGACCCACCTGGTAAGGTAGTCAATCGCCACTACAATGTATTTTTTACCGCTTTGCTGACTTCGGGAGTGGACGAATGGCATCCAGGCCCCACTTCTCAAAAGCATCCTGGGCAATGATAGCTCCTTGCGATTCCGCTATCAGCCTCCTCTCACCCATAGTCTGACATTCATGGCAGGTTTTGCACCAATAATGCACATCACGTATTATCGACGGCCACCAAAAACTTTCTCTCAAGATTCGTAACAAAACCTGGTCTTTACCTTGATGCCCACTTTCCTCATGACATTGTTGCAGCACCATACTCATTTCTTCCTTATAAAGTACCCTTCGCAGCACTTCATCCCTTCCATAGGTCATAAGAACTTCCCATATCAGTGTAAACTTGCGAGATTTCTGTACTATCCTCCGCTTTTGTAGCTTCGACAATCTTTCAGAGCACTGACCGGTATTTAAAAAGTCTTCAATCTCTTTCAAGGTTTCACGACCAGCATAGGTGGCTGGGGCCACATACATACCTGCAACCTGCACTTGTACTTTGCTGCTTGCAAGCTGATCTGCTTCTTGGTTCTGCTCTCTTCTAACATGCTTGAACTGAACCTTCTTAAAAAACTTCAACAACTTCTTGATGGCATAGAACGAATGCTTTAATAAATGCCGTTTCACCTGCCATTGGCCCAACAACTTCTTGATAACTAATAGTGCATCACCTTTCACCACCAACCTCGATATACCAAACTCGACACACTGTTTCAAACCTAAATGGAGGGTAAGATACTCCGCCGAATTATTGGTATGAACATCCTCCAAGTCATAGGATTTTGAAAAAAACACCCTGTTGCGTGGATCGCGGATCACCACACCTCCACCTGCTTTTTGTATTACCCTCCGATATGATCCATCAAACCACATGGTAAAAGCTTCCGCGAAGTCAGGCTCCTCCTTGGTTTCATCCCGCACCACCCTGGGATAGATCGGCAAATCAACCCCCTTGCTGACTAGAATATCTGCCAGGTGAGATCGACTTGTGTGGTCAACTTTGAATTCAAACTCAAATTCTTGTAGCTCTATCACCCACTTCATGATTCGTTTCCCTGGCTTCAAGTGCAACACTACCTCCGGAAATAAATTATTGGCCGTTAGCACAAAAAACTTTCGATGATGAGATACTCGAACTTCTAGTAGGCGAAAACTAAGGCCATCACCCACCGTTCGGCTTCAGTGTAGGTTGCCTCCCCAGGAATTATCACCCTACTTTCAAACTAAATAGGTTTATAGCTCCTTACCATCTTTTGAAATAGTACTGCCCCAATGGCTACAGTGCCTACCGTCATGGCAACATAAAAATCATCTTCATGATTAGGAGGACACACCGTAGGTAGTTGACACAAAATTTCTTTCACCCTGTCAAAAGCTGCTTGAGCCTCTTCATCCCATTTAAAACCATGCACCAGCTGCGCCCTTTTTTGAAGGGGGTATACATACTGTGACAACATCCAAAAAAGCCTTGAAAGATACTTCAGCCTGTGCACGAATGACGCCAAAGCCTGTGCACTAGGAGGAGGCTCCATCAAGACTAGAGCCTTGACCTTTTTTGGATCCGCTTCAATCCCATTTTGTGACACCACATGGCCCAACAATGACGCTCGGGGATGTGCTAATTTGCACTTCTTGGGGTTCAACTGACCTCCCTCTTCATCCAGCCTCTGAAAACACAATCGTAGCTTTGACAAATGATCCGCTCTTGAGCTATAACATCCAATGTCGTCCGTGAAAACCCTAATGAACCTACCCAAATAGGGGCCAAACACCTTTTTAATCCAATCTTGCAACGTGGCGTAGGCATTCACCAACCCAAAAGGCATCCTACGAGCGATAGGCAAAGCAACCCCATGGAGATATGAATGTCGTCCTTAGTTGGTCTTCAAGAGCAATACATATTTGAAAGTAACCTGAAAACCCATCCATAATGGAATACCTCTCATGGCCAGCCACCTAATTCAAAATCTCATCGTGAAACGGCAATGGGTAGTGATTCCTCGTGGTTGCAGCATTCAATGGCTTATAGTCGACACACACCCACCATCTCCCATTCTTTTTAGGAGTGATAACCAATGGGGAAAGCCACTCTTATTCCTTTACGGGGTATATAATACTTGCATCTAGTAACTGATTGATCTCCTGCCAAAGGGCTTCCTTTTGAATTTCACCCAATCTCCTTAGCTTCTGCGCCTTGAGTTTGTATCCTTCCTTGAGGGCTATTTTGTGCTCAACACCCTTGGCTCCTCTCAAATATTTATACTCCTTTGCAAATAGGTTTGGAAAAGATGCACACAACTGGACATAACTTTCTTTATCCTTCTTGGTCAAGTCTCCACTAAGCATATTGACCACCTCTTCAGCACCTATGTCATGCACCTGTGCTCGCACCCCCTCTTTTGCACAAGGCTCTTCCACAGTGACCCCAAACATGTTATCATCAATCTTGAGCATATCATCCTCACTTTCTTCTTCCTCTCTATTTGTATAGTCCTCATCATAGGCCGTTTCAGTCTCGTACTCATAGCTGGTGGGGTCCCCTTGTCTCTCGCCACCATAGGATGAAAATGGTTTTCCTTGGTCTTAAGATCCAGAACCACTTGTCTTCCTTTTTCTTTATCAGGTAGGGTAAACACTTTGCTTTCCCAATCCTGTTTGGCACCTATTTCTAACAGCCACGTCCTACCCAAGATGATAGGATATGCGTTATCCCCAGCTTTCATCACAAAGAAGTTAACCAGGCAGTCTATTCCCATCACTCTCACTCTTACATCCTGGGCCATGCCCAAACACCTAGCTTTAGCATGGTTAGCCATCCTCATGCGCACATTCGACTTGGCTATCGCCTTGACCCCTGTTTCCTTCATCGCAGCTTCCGTCATGATGCAAATCTGTGCTCCCCCATCTATATAGGCTTGAACCTGCATCCTTTTCTCGATGACAATATCCACCAAAGGAAGAACATCCGCCGGGCTACCTACCCTGAGTGCCATATTTTGCACCGCCTGCACATTGCCCTTACCCCTTGGTAGCCTAGTGCTAACACTAGTCGACGACTGCCGCCTCAATGTTGGGTTCAATGCCAACAGTTGTCCAAAAGTAATATTAGCTCTTTGACTTTGGACATCACTCACCAAATCATACTCTGGATGGCCGCGTCCAAGCTGGAAATTGATTTGTTTAATCCTACGAAGCCTTCTTTTCTTACTAGTTTCAGGCTTCTCTTTCCCCTCGTATACCTTCTCTTTGCCTTTACAAGCTCTAGTCTCCCGCTCAGTTTCTGTCTCCCTTTCAGCTCTAGATCTTTTGTTGGCCAACACTTCGACATCCTGTTTATCCACCCCAATGATGTTCACCCTAGGGACTTCACCGCCATCCATTTGGGCTTGCTACACTGGATTCTCGACTACCTGCTCCCTTGGGCCATTAAACTGTGCTTGGCCTCTCCCTCTTCCAAACAATGGGTAGATACCACCTCTTTCCCTCACCGGATGGGGATAGTCAAGTGCATAATGCCCTTCTTCGCCGCAATTATAGCACCTTCCAGGTAGAGGCCTTGCCCTGCCCCTTGCTCCTCTCGGCTGTCCTCTGTCCATTAAACTCAATCAAAGCTGTTGCATATGCTCTAATAGATCCTGAACTGTACGTATCCACTGCTGCGGAATAGGAACTGTAGCCCTATTCCCTTGATTTTCCTCTTGAGTTGACTCTCGAGGGCTTTGTGGTTGAACAGGTGCCATTTCTTCATAACCTGCTACGCCCTGATCTATCTTTTTTTTAAGTTTTCTACTTTTTGACCTTGCAATTTCCACTACCCCATTGTAGTTCTCTGGGCTTTCAAAGTCCACTTTCTCTCTCACCTTCGGATGTAAGCATGCCATAAACTTATCCAATTTGAAGAACTCACCATTGGCCAGCTGCATAGCTGCTGCTAACTCTGTCCAACATGCTTCAAAACGATCCAGGAACAAGCTAAATTCCTCACCTACATCTTGCTTTAGAGCCTTTAGCTCCGCATCAATCTCAACTGGAGAAGTTTCTTTATGAAAATCATGCAAAAATCTTGCCCGTAGAGCCGGCCATGCTTGTCTCGGCTCAATCTTCAAAGCTTCGAACCATAGTTTGGCCTTTCCACGCATCACCAAAGGGAAGGTTTGCATCTTGCTGTCCTCATTAGGCATTCACAAAGACAACAAGTACAATTCAAAATCTGCAAGCTGTTCGTCTGGATTCTCTTCACCTGTAAAAATCGGACCATAGCTTCGGGACGCCATCCTTACCTATACGAAAACCTGTATTTTCCTTCACAGACGGGAGCAATCAGCGTGCTCCTCCGTGGGGGCACCAGAAGATAGATAGGGGGAAAGGGGAACACACCCGAGACACAAGTAGCTTGCCTCTCTACAGCCCAGGGTAAACACAACACCCCAATCCACTAGGATTCACCTTCAAAAATTCTCTTTCCTGCTAGCCAACCATCGGCTGCACACCTCTCGAGTCAACCACACTATATAAGATCACGATCGAACACATACACACCTCATGACACACTTTCGAGCTTCCCTCGCACACCCAAAACCTGGTTCTTTCTCTTTGCCACAAGACACCGCCGGTTCGATGGGGGCACACTTTCATACACACACATTTGACACCGCGGACACAAGCACAAGAGGTGCAGAACAGAGGGGGAAAGGTAAAATGACACAAAAATGTGGGCAATCCTTGCTTTCCTTTTCTCAGCACAACTTGGTACAAACAGCCTCATCGCCACAGCCTCAACGGGCATAAAAAGCTGATAACGGAGGACAACCCTCGCTGGTGCAGTCATCGAGAATTGGAGTTCTTCCTCTTGATTTCGTTGTCGAGCCGCGCACGCATGCAAGTGAGCTCCTTTCCTTCCGAGCTCTCATCATCCGAAAGCCCTTTCTTCAAGAGTCATTTCTTGGCCTTGCATCGCCCTCAACCAAGCCTGCAAAGAAGCCGACCATCTACCGAAGCTTGCCTTGTTCCTTTGCCCCCCAAAAAAAACCCCTTCTTTTTCCTCCCTTCTCTCTCCAAGCCAAAAACCTCCTCAAAAAAACTTATTCCCAAAGAGGCAACGCCGGCGCCGTCATTGCCCTCCTTCTTCTTTTGCCCCTTTTTCTAAAAAAGGGTTTCCCCTTTTTTTTCCTTATAAAAGAATTCTAAAGGCTTTTAAAGGCTCCACGGTTCAGCTTAGTTCCACTTTGCTTATTCTTCTTTTTTTTCTTTTCCAAATCCCAACCATCTTTTACTTTTGAAGTTAAGCTACAATAAAGAGCTTTTCAAGTAAAGGTTTCCACACGTGGTCAGTGCTTCGTGCGCTTGGGCTTGCCAAACACCCATCCATTGGAATGCCATCCGATTGGTTCGAAACCATGAGAAATTTTCTCGCACTTCAATATTTTCGAGGCCGTCAATCAAAACCGCCAGAAAATGGAAACATATTTGTGATCGCCTCCCATTGACCTTGGCGTATCTAGCCGACCATGGTCCCGATCAACGAGCCATAAATTACGGCTAATTTCTCACCTGATGTGTATTTTTTTTTGAGAACCTTAGCGAGCTTAACAAAACCCCTATCAATGTGCCTACCAGTGTCGCCCAGTGAGCCCACAACTGCCCCCCTGTCGATGGGCCTACCACTGTCGCCCAGCGGGCCCACAACTGCCTCCCTTGAAAACTTCGTCGGCCCATAACTTGCACGTCTGAGCTCCAAATAGCGATCCGAAAAGATCGGCATGCTCCAAAACATGAGATTTACACACTTGCTAGCGTATTTTAGCTTGGGCCACCTGTCCCCATCTCGCATGCCCGTCGGGGATCTACAAGACCTTCCAACTTCGAACTGACACATCTTTCACACGGAAGCTCCGTTTGATGAGACGTCTAGACGGGCCTCAAGAGCATCTTGAACCCTACATTCCAAGGCACATTCCCTACATTTTGGACACTTTGTTCTGCCATCCCAATTATCCCAATTTGAAGGCCCCTTGGCCTAAAAAACCACTTTAGACATACATTTCCACTGCCACTGGTCTGCCAAGGACTTTCCCACCTACTTTAGCTCGCCACCATGCACCTGCTAGCATCCATAGCACTGCTTGTCACCCTTCCTGGCATGGACCAACTTTGGCTGCACCAACGTCTATAAAGGACATTATTGCGGCCAACGATCCCTACACACTACTAGAGGAGACACTCAAGATAGCTAAGGCCTAGGTGGATGAGACTACATTAGAAAAGGAAGGAGTAGCAGTATATCAAGGCACTTTTAGAGACCCACAAGGCAACACAGTGGATATCCCAATGAATCCACAAGAGATGTTAGAATTGGCAAACCAAGAAGAAACCCTCAATCCAGCTGGAAAGTGTGGACCTCCATAATTATTCACAACAACATCAGTAGGTGTGGATTTTCAGAGAGTCTATGAGCTTGACAACTCAATTTAGAAAGACAGCAAGGCAGTGATCATGGCCTTGGATGGCCAGAAGATAGAAACTTTGATCACATCTCAAACCATAGTAGATGCACTTGGGCTCCACAATAAGGGAATCACTGTTTGGGAAAGAAGAGATGAATTAAAGTTCTATGTCCAAGAAAAACCTAATCAAACATTTGAAGACCTGGTGGACCCAAGAGCTGCAAAGATATGCAAGTTCTACAACCAATTCTTCCACATTTGCAGCAAGAGGCCACAAAAATACACCACTCCTCCCCATGCAGCGAAAACAACTATCACTTGGGCATTGAGAAGCAGCATACCCAAAGAAGTGAACTACACCCAATAACACCATTTTAGATGAAATGGGAAAATCCCACAACTTTGGGACTAATTTCAACGCCTATGGATTCCTATTTCCCATTAAATTTGGAAAATTTTCATTTAATTTGGGAATGTGACAAAGAGATAGATTCTCAAGAAAATGGTGGTGTTGAGAAACACCTTTTAAAATTTTTATTTTTATGTTGGTGTTTCAAAACACTTCATAAAAGAGATAGATTCTCAAGAAAATGGTGGTGTTGAGAAACACCTTTTAAAATTTTTA
The DNA here is from genome assembly GCF_014529385.1 of Adiantum capillus-veneris. Lineage (NCBI taxonomy): Eukaryota > Viridiplantae > Streptophyta > Polypodiopsida > Polypodiales > Pteridaceae > Adiantum > Adiantum capillus-veneris. The sequence goes on from NC_140944.1 coordinate 128,791,659, forward strand.
TTTTTATGTGGGTGTTTCAAAACACTTCATAAAAGAGATAGATTCCCAAGAAAATGGTGGTGTTGAGAAACACCTTTTAGAATTTTTATTTTTATGTGGGTGTTTAAAAATACTTCATAAAATCATACATAAGCTGGGGAAATAAAACAATGAGCAAGATATGAAATGCTATTCAATTTCTGCTATTAAGCTAGCCTGTGCCTTCTCCATGACATTTGATGGGATCTTGATTGTTTCCGCAATTCTTCCACCCCTTGGAGTCCATGACCATACAATTGTATCAACACACTCCCAGCACTTTGGGTCAGAGATTGCAGCACCAAATCTTTTTCCAACAATCCTCATACTGTTCTTGGATTGTGGGATTTCGTTTTAGATGTTTTGGTGCCCAATACTGAATCAGAACTTTCTTGTAGTTAGGAGATGATTTGTCTACATCAACGTTTGACTCTGCCACTCCTAGCCATATCGGATATTCAGGATCTGCGGGTCTCACAAGAACAAGATCCCCTTTTCTTACATCAATTTGAGGCCTAACACTTTGAGGACCAACATAGTGATCATTCAATTCTTTATATCCTTGAAACTCATCTCTGTCTTCCTCTATCTCTTGCATTCTATGACTCCCTACAGTCTTTGGCCAAAATGTTGTATATTCACCAATGTGTTTATTGGTTGGTTGTTCAAGCTCATTGATTATGTTTTGCCAATAAGTGATAACATGCTCCATGTATTTTGTGGAGTCATGGTCCTTTCCCTTTAATAGAGAACATCTTTTTCAAAATTCAAGATATGACTTAATCCCTTGAATAACAAGTGGACTATCTCTCACATAGTCTCCTATAGGTACCACATCTGGACAGCCTGTTGGTAATTTTGGTTTTCCCTAGTCATCTTTTTTCCACAACTCAATTCCCGACTCCTTTGGCATCCAATCGGGTGATTTGGGATGAATTTTGTATTGCATTACTGGGACTTCACCTTGCATATAGAAACGAAATTGAAGTGGCTTAGAGTGTCCAACTAAAGCATCTTGTCCGTCACACATGTACCCTTGCACAAAGGATTTTTTGTCGGGAACTTGTGTCATCAAAAATGGTGCTGGAGCTGAGCTTTCACATTTTTGAAAATGTTCCATCAGATGTGGAAAAGTGAATGTCATTCCTGTTCGCAATCTTTCTAAGAACCTACTAAACATTGCATCTATGTCCTCATGTGTATGACCCACCATTAAGAATCCCAAATGCACGGTTTTGAAAACTCCTTTTGCTACTAACAAGGATAAGTATGCAAACAAAGATCGATTTTTATTCTCTCGTGCACAATTATCTAGCTGTAGCAAAAGATTCTCAGGCAATTTTTGAAATACAGGAGTGGATATGGTATCCACAACACATTGAGAGGAAGTTAATTGTATGTGTACAATCTCTTCATTACATCCCTGGATGGCCAATGGTGGTGTCATTGTTGATGCATTCCTCTCATGCTCTTGCTTCATTTTTTTTTGGAGGTCTAGAGCTCTCCTTGAGTTCAATGCATTGAATAATGTTACATTGCTGCGTGGCATACCGTCATGGCATAAATCTCCTTGTCCATGGTTTTCTGTTCTTTCCAGATTCTGTAAGCATAATGTAAGGGAACCAATTGTAGCATTGGGATCTGAAGGCCATAGACCATTAAGTGAGAAGTGACCATACATTCCATGACCATGTCCATGTGTTATCATACCTGTTAATGATACTTGTAATTGATATGCATTCGCATAATCTTTTGAGTTCACACGCAACCTAGGTATTGCTGTCTTTTTTTGATCCATTTTATCATGTATAATGCATAAATACTTATCCTTTTGCAACTGGGAGAACTTACGCCAGGTGTAGTACACATTCCTACAACTTTGTTGTTGCAACATGTGAATTGTACGTTCATCCTTCAAATGTGCAATCATCTCGTCATCCTTTGTTGACTCTAGTTGAGACTTTATCCAACTACACACAACACATTTGGAGAACTCACTTGTTTTTGACAATGTCACATTAGCAAACTCTGTATTCCAAATCCTATTGAATGTAGTGCTAGACATTGGCTTGAGACTCATACTGTCAAGTGTTTTATTGACATCATGTAAAATGTCTACTTGCTTGTACGTTTTGGTATTGCAAGCAAAGTTTCCCTAGTACCATCTTCCATGGTTCTACTCTTATGTGGCATTCTCTCCGAGTTTTCATAAAAAAAAGAGCGCATCAATGCCCTTCCCATTTTTGTATGGTCTCTTCCTTTGCTCATGAAACCATCATTACCATGCACTGAGTGTCTAACCCCATTCTCAAAATGTTCACGGTAACGATAAAATGAAGTTTTTGGAATGCCATGAATTTCGTACCAAGCTCTACTGCAAACCTCACTGCCATTAAAAGAAAACACATAGCATGTCTTTGTAGTTGTTTTGTTCTCACGCCATGCAGTCAACATTGTATCATACACATAGTTTGTTCTATTTTGCAAACTCTATCCCCAAAATTCATTGCGCATAGCCATGACCTTATCTCGATTGGCATATTGACAACACCTTTTGGAACAACAATCTATGGTTGAAACAAGCTGGACAGATGCTAGAGATGCTTGATTGGATCTCTTAGAAGCTTTCACTGACATTTTTGACTTCCTATTTACAAAGCAATATTTTTGCTTTTTTGAAATAGGCTCTACCAAATAAGCTGATTCAATGCATATGTCTTGTAACGCATGCATAGCATGTAGATCCTCATAGCATAACAATTCTTTTCCATCCATAGTTGTCACTCTCTTGATAGGCCAACAAACTAGATTAATGCTGCATACACTAGCTTTTGCAGAAATAGTAGACTCATCTGCATAGGATGTTTCGATACCAATACCAATGTTATCTTCACCTAGCTCAGCAAAGTTTACAGAGTCAAATGGACACACGTACATGACAACCCCTTCGGCTACTATATGTGTTTTGCTTTCATCCCAAAGTTGAACCCTTTTATCCTTCCAAACCTCTCTGTAGCTCATTCCATTACATTGTGCATCCAATGCTCCTTTTGCTTTGTCAGCCTCATGCATAGAAGCCCCTTTGTACTACATCTCATTATATGCTGCAACAACCCACTACTCCATTTCACAATACTATGAAAAGCATCTCCCACTCTCAATGCATCCATTGTTGGAAAAGGGATGAGTGCTTTCTTTTCAAAACACAAATCAACTGACACCGATACATTGCCTTCCCCAATAAGCATTCCAGAAAAATATGCACTTGGATTTATTTCAAATACAGTCCCAATGGCAACCTTTTGTGTCGCTACAAACATGCACACTCTATCACCATGATTGAAATTAGCCATACCTGCAAGAAGATTGCAAGAATAATTGTTAAACAAACCGCTTGCAGAGTATATTGATTTACGTAGCATAAAGCATAACAAGTATGTATGTGGGTGTTTCATGAGAAGCACCCTATGGCCTGAAGGTCATAGGGTTCCCTCTATGCTACTAAGAATCTCTTTGTGCTCTATGCTCTATCCTCTATGCTCTGTGATCTATATTGACTTCCTATGGCCCCTAGACCACAAGGTGCCCTCATTGTTTCCAAAAAACCCTCATTGTTTTGCTATGGCCCCAGCGCCATAGCTCTCTATGCCGGTATAAAGCATATTTGCTGTATATTAGCTCCCTAAGGCCTGAAGGCCATAGGGTTGTCCTCAAGATCACCTCACGGAGTTTCATGTCAAGTATATATACATCCTATGGACTTAGGGCCATAGGGAGTTTCATGTCAAGTATATATACATCCTATGGCACCCCATGACCCTAGGGCCTTAAGATCTCCAAATGAAACATATGACAATGTATGGCCCTTGAGCTTATACATTGCAACCCCATGACCCTAGGGCCATAGGATCGGCATATGAAACATACGACAATGTATGGCCCTTGAGCTTATACATTGCAACCCCATGATCCTAGGGCTATAGGATTTCCAAATGGAACATAGGGCAACGTATGGCCCTTGAGCTTATACATTGACACCCTATGGCCCTAGCGCCACAAGACTTAAAAACATACCAAAAAGACAACCTATGGCCCTAAGCCCAAGGGTGTGAGCATTGACACCCTATGGCTCTAAGGCCACAAGACTTCAAAAAATAAAAAAAGACAACCTATGGCCCTAAGCCCAAGGGTGTGAGCATTGACACCCTATGGCCCTAGGGCCACAAGACTTCAAAACATACAAAAAGACAACCTATGGCCACGATGTCAAAGGTGGCCAAGATATCAATGCAGTCCCATGACCCTAGGGCCATATGATCTCTATATGGAACATGTGGCACCCTATGCCCCTTGACCTTATACATTGCAACCCCATGACCCTAGGGCCATAGGATTTCCAAATGGAACATAGGCAATGTATGGCCCTTGAGCTTATACATTGCCACCCTATGGCCCTAGGGCCACAAGATCTTACAACATACAATAAGAGAACCTAAGCCCCCTAAGATCAAGGGTGTGGGTTCAAGGGTGGCCAAGATATCAATGCAGCCCCATGGCCCTAAGGCCATAGGATCTCTACATGGGACATGTGGCACCCCATGACCCTAGGGCCATAGGATTTCCAAATAGAACATAGGCAATGTATGGCCCTTGAGCTTATACATTGCCATCCTATGTCCCTAGGGCCACAAGATCTCACAACATACAATAAGAGAACCTAAGACCCCTAAGCTCAAGGGTGTGGGTTCAAGGGTGGCAAAGATATCAATTCAACCCCATGGCCCTAGGGCCATAGGATCTCTATATGGGACATGTGGCACCCCATGACCCTAGGGCCATAGGATTTCCAAATGGAGCATAGGCAATGTATGGCCCTTGAGCTTATACATTGCCACCCTATGGCCCTAGGGCCACAAGATCTCACAACATACAATAAGAGAACCTAGGGCCCCTAAGCTCAAGGGTGTGGGTTTAAGGGTGGCCAAGATATCAATGCAGCCCCATGGCCCTAGGGCCATAGGATCTCTATATGGGACATGTGGCACCCCATGACCCTAGTGCCATAGGATTTCCAAATGGAACATAGGAAATGTATGGACCTTGAGCTTATCAATTGCCACCCCATTACCCTAGGTCCATAGGATTTCCGAATGGAACATAGGCAATGTATGGCCATTGAGCTTATACATTGCCACCCCATGGCCCTAGGGCATTAGAATATCCATATGGGACATGTGGCACCCTATGGCCCTTGAGCTTACATATTGCCACCCCATGACCCTAGGGCCATAGGATCTCCAACTACAAAGTAGGGCAATGTATGGCTCTTGAGCTTATACATTGTCGTGGACCTAGGGCCATAAGATCTCCAACTGGAACATAGGGCTATGTATTGGAGCTTATCTATTGTCGCCCCTAAACCCTAGGGCCATAGGATTTCCAAATGGAATATAGGGCAACTTATGGCTCTTGAGCTTATACATTGCCACCCTATGGCCCTAGGTCCACAAGCTTTCACATTGCCACAGTAGGGCCACAAGGATCTCACAAGATAGAAGAAGAAAACCCTAGGACATAGGATTTTCAAATGGAACTGAGTGCACGCTTTGATCCTTGACCTCCAACATTGCCGTCCTATTGTGTGAGCCCAGGGGTGGCTCAGGTGTCTTCATAACAATTTCGGCCATTCAAGAGATATCCGCAAGTGGCATAAATTTAAAAAATAATAAAAATAATAATTAAAAAGTAATTAAGAAATAATTAAATTTTTTTTGCGCTACGACAAACTTTGTCATAATGGGTTTTCAAATACACTTATTGATATCGAACAAAAAAATAGCGCACAATTTTTGGGATATTTTTTTAAAAATTTAGCTATTTTTAGTGTTTTTTTTACTATGCAGATTTTGATTCTGAAGTCAAATTTTGCTTCATGCGTGTCGTTCCACTCGTATTACAAAGATATGGACATTGACAAAGCCTTGCACCAACTTTTTTTTTCCATACTTTTTTTAAAAGAAAAAAAGCTCTTTCAATTTCGGAGCCGAGGAGCTATGTCTCATTTTCGTACAAAGCTTAGAAACTCTAGTAATCTCGACTGCAAACCGGTGAGAACAACCCCTACATTCAAAATTCAAATTTTCAATTTCTAACCTAACCTAACTAACCTTATCTCTCTCTTTCTCTCTCTACCACAATTTTTTCCACGTTATCGCTCTAGTTCTCTCTCTCGTTTCTTGCTCGAAACCTACACAGAAACCTGCACACACAGAGCTTGTCTTTCTCTGTCTCTCTATCCCTCTCTCCCTACGCATACGGTTATACGCCATCGTTGCGACGCGCACACAGATCTACTCAAAGCCATCGCCACAACCTTCAACAGAAGGACTGCTGTCGCGACCTCCCAAACACAGACCTGTTACCATCATCGTCGCGGCCTCAACACACCTAAGTTACTGCTTGCTACTGCTGCAGCTGGCGGTTTTCATCAAACACAGATTTACTCAGAGGTAACCTGTCGAAACCCTAATCTTTTTTCTTAATTCGGTTTTAATTGTTCTTAATCTAATTACGTTTTAGCTAAGTTGTGAATCACCTCTCTCTAGAACAATAAACAAAAATCATTAATTACATCTCTAAAACTGTAAAATTGTAGACTGTAGAACTATAAAACAGAAAAAATCTCTAATTAGAGATCTAAAACTGTAATACAGAATACTCTAATTAGAGACCTAAAAATATAAAATAGAAGACACTAATTAGGGACCTAAATTTGTAAAACCAAAAACTCTTATTAGGGACCTAAATCTGTAAAACAGAAAACTCCTCATAAGTGACCTAATGCTGTAAAATTGTAAAACTCTAACTACAAATATCTCTAATTACTACAAAAAATTATAAACCTGCAAATGCAAAAGACAACAACTACAAAAAATGCTGAAACTATGGATACCTGTAATTGGGTTGTGGGGAGTTAGGCACACGTTGTAAGAGGACGAGTAGAGCACGCTGTTGTATGAGGATGGATTAGGGTTCAGTTGCAGGAGGATGGGAAAAAAAAAGAGGCAAGAAGGTGGGAAAGAAAGTGTACACTATATGTGCTTGTAAGATACGGTGTAATATAGTTTCTTTAAATTCATTTGTAGTCACTAAATTAAAACTAGACATTGAATCTTTAGAAGGGCAGACAGGGTGTGACTACATAGGGTTTCACCTCATACTAAAGAGTAACATATGGCCCTAAGGCACCCTATGACCATAAGGCCATAGGGTGGTCTCACATCGTACTATAGGGTGACCAATGTCCCATCTAGCCATAGGGTGCCAATGTACGATCTCAAGGGTCATAGGGTTCCCTATGTTCCTATTGAAGTCCCTATGGCCATAGGGCCATAGGATCTCCAAAACATATATATGGCACTATGGCCATAGGATCACATGGTGCTCTATGTCCGATCTAGAGACCTTGTGGCCCAAGGGTCTTAGGGTGGTAATGTAAAATCTCAAGGGCCATAGGGTTCCCTATGTTCCTTTTGGAGATAGGGTGGCAACTAGGGCCATAGAATCTCCAAAAGCAACATAAAGAACCTAGGGACATAGGATCAAAGGGTGACCTATTGGAGACCTTGTGTCCCAAGGGCCATAGTGTGGGAATGTACAATCTCGAGGGCCATAGGGTTCCCTATGTTCCTTTTGGAGATCCTATGGTCCTCGAGCCATAGGATCTCCAAAATGAACATATGGCCCTACGGACATAGAATCACAGGGTTCCCTATGGACATAGGATCACAGGGTGCCCTATGTCCCATCAAGATACAGTGTGGCCCAAGGGCCATAGGATGGCAATGTACAATCTCAAGGGCCATATAGTTCCCTCTATGCTACTTCTGAAGATCCTATGGCCCTAGCGCCATAAAATCTCCAAAAGGAACATAAGGAACCTATGGCCATAGGATCAAAAGGTGCCCTATGTTCTATCTTGAGACCTTGTGGCCTAAGGGCCATAGGGTGTATTTGTACAATCTCAAGGGACATAGGGTTCCATATGTTTTTTGTGGAGATCCTATGGCCCTATATCCATAGGATCATAGGGTGCCCTACGTCCCATCTAGAGACCTTGTGGCCCAAGGGCCATAGGGTGACAACCTACAATCTGAAGGGCCATAGGATTCCCTATGTTCCCTAGGGTCACAAGGTGCCCTACGTTCCATCTTAAGACCCTATGGCCCAAGTGCCATAGGGTGGCAATGTACAATCACAAGGACCATATGATTCCCTATGTTCCTTTTGGAGATCCTATGGTGCTAGAGCCCTAGGTGCATGGGGCTGCCATGGTGCCCGTTAATATGCACCATGGTGTACCCTATGTACCACCCTCGGGCCCTTGGACATTGCCCTCTTTCCCATCTAAAGACCTTGTGGTCCAAGGGCCATAGGGTGACAATCTACAATCTCAAGGGCCATAGGATTCGCTATGTTCCCTAGGGTCACAAGGTGCCCTACTTTCCATCTGAAACAATGATGGCACCTTGTGACCTTCGGGCCAGAGGATCTCTATGTAGAGCATAGAGCAAAGAGCATAGAGAGCTTCTAAGACCATATTAGGTAAAGTGGAAAAATCCCAATTCCCAGGTTGGACAACTTTCAATATATCATGTATAAAATATAGAGATTTTGTCAAAAATTTGAATTTTCTTAAGGTCTCATTCCACTTTATGCACATACAATACACAATGAAAACAACTAAAATATCATGGTTTCAATCAATTGGATTATTAGGAGAGGAGTATATTGCATCCATTATCGTTGTCTATGTTCTACTGTCCTACCTACAACTTATCTCAACATGGAGAGCTTGGTTTCTAGGTCCACCACTTGTCCAAGTTAATGTAAAAGTGACTCAAGGTTCACAACTTGTGAAAGCAAGGATCCATTGAGGAATACAATCCACTTGGCTATTTTTCCTTAATTTATTGCATGTGACATTTAAGCAAGGTCCACTTCTAATCTATAACTTCTTAATTTGAGGCATGGGGCATACATAAAATATGTAGCATATGCTCTATTGCCTCATAGGAAGGTTGGTTTCAAGGTGCACTTATCCATGCTAGCCTATCTTGGAGAAATGATGGAGCTTGCTTCTCTCCTTGTTTCAATGGAGACTAGCTTGGACAAGTGGTGGACCTTTGCTTCTCTCTATGTTTCAATAGAGTTAGCTTGGACAAGTGGTGATCTTGGAACAAAACCCCCATGTAAAACATATCATGGGTATTCCAAGTGATTAGAAAGATTACCATTTAAGATATAACCTTATAGGTTGGACAACTAGATCTTGGCTTGGAGAAATGGTGGACCTTTGATTCTCTCCATGTTTCAATGGAGTCTATCTTGGAGAAATTGTGGAGCTTGCTTCTGTCCATGTTTCAATGGAGCTTAGCTTAAACAGTTGGTGGACCTTTGCTTCTCTCTATGTTTCAATAGAGTTAGCTTAGACACGTGGTAAATCTTCAAAATAAACCAACTACTATCAATGTTGCCTAGCTTGGACAAGTGGTGGAGTGTTTCTCTACTCCATGTTTCAATGGATCTTAGCTTGGACAAGTGTTGGACCTTAAAACAAAAACCCCATGTACAACATAGAATGGATTTTCTAGATTTCAATGGAGTCTAGCTTTAACAAATGGTGGAGCTTGTCTTCGTCCATGTTTCAATGAAACTAGCTTGGACAAGTGGTGGACCTTGTAACAAACCCTCCCATGTACAACATATCATTGGTTTTCTAAGTGATGGGAAGGAATACCATTCAAGATATAAACTTATAGCTTGGATAAGTAGTTGAGTTTAAAACCAAATTCATCATAATACAATGAAATACAGGTGAGCCAATTCCTAAATCTTGAGACCAAACCTCCCATGCTATTAGAGATAATATATTGGATAAGTGGTGGACCTTCTATTATTTTCCCATGCCTAGTTTAGACAACCGGTACACTTCGCAGCTATAAAGGTTGGACGAGTTGTGGAGCCTTGTTTCTATCCATGTTTTAATGGATCCTAGCTTGGACAAGTGGTGGACCTTGGAAAAAAGCTTCCATGTACAACATATATGAGGTTTTCCATGTTTTAATGGAACCTATCTTGGACAAATGGTGAAGCTTTCTTCTCTCCATGTTGATTTTGGAACTACCTTAGACAAGTGGTGGAGCTTTTCTTTTCTACTCTTCATAATACAATGAAGTATATGTTGGTTACATGGTGAATCTTAAGGCCAAACCTCCCATTTTACTAGAGATGATAGGTTGGACAAGTGGATCAACCTTCTATCATTTCTCCATGACTATATTGGACAATTAGTAGACATAACATCTCTCTATGTTGTCTAGAGATGAGCTTGGACAAGTGATGGACCCTGCTTCTCTCTTCCCTTGGTTTACTAGTTTGAAGACTCAGTATATATACTTTCTTAGATCTATCTTGAACAAGTGGTGGACCTTGCATCCACAATCTTAATTCAGTACAAAAAAGTATATGAAAAAATAATATAGGAATCTTGGTTTGAAGGTCAAGCAATTAGGTTCCAAATGCACATAATAATATATTTTCCACCCATATTAAAAGAAAGTTAAATATGTTATTACCAAATTGACAAAGGTAACGTCCAAGAATTATATCTTTCCATCTTGTCAGATCTAAATCTTCATCAAGGCGACATGCATGTATACATCAACTTTCAAGCCATTCAAGAATACATGCACTTAGATTCCATAGTTTTGTTTTCAAAGTCTTTTAGGTTCTAAAACTCTTTCACATAAAGTATGTAATGACAAAATTCTTGAAGCAAACATTTGTGCCCAAGAAAAAGATCCCTCTCACATATTTAAAGTCCATGAATTCTCTGATCCACACTTACAAGTTTTATTTTGACATCAAACATCAATTCTTTCATAGTTCCAAATAAATGCAACCTCGATATGAATTGACAAAAAATGAATTTCTTTTACTATATGACCCAACAAAGGCCCAAATCAAATAAAAAATGAGTCCCCTTACAATAGGATGCACTCCAATAGTACATTGAAGTCCCCTTAGAGTAGGGTGCACTCCATTCAAGTGTTCATAAAATTGACACACCTTTTAAAAAAAAAAAAAGACTATATCAAATTATAAAAATGTTGAAAGATACACACTAGAATAAAAAAAGCATCTTATAGCCATATTTATTCAATGCTTTTGTGTTGACAAGTACACACCAAGGACATAATTTGTCTCAGAATCACTATACTGATTTACAATTGTGTTGTATGTATAGACTCTCTTATCTCTTGCATACAACCATCCTACCAACCATGGAATTATGGTTCTCTGCAAGAAGTTTTGAAGTTGCTCGGAAGTTTGCCTCCACATCTTTGGAAATATAAGATATGTCCCTGGCATGTTCCACATCACCCTATATGGAGTGTCATAAAAAATTAAGGTGTTTTTTGCATCCAAATCCTCAAATATCTTCCAAATATCACTCAGATTTTTGTGATAAACCCTTGTAAATCCTAACATGATATTTGGATTTTGGCAATTTTTGTTACTCATAAACACCTTGAACTTGGTATACTGCTCAGGAAAACACTTTTGTGTGATGTGTTGCACCCTTGTTAAGTTATAGCAACTCCATATCCATAGCTCAAAGTATTCAACACAAAAATCCAAAAAACTTTGTGCGTCTGGTCGCACCACATGATAAACTTCATCTTTGTCCTCCACAAGTCGCATGTGTTGAGCCCAAGATGGCATAGAATCTCCATGTTTTATTTCAACTGTCTTGAGAAGTAACCCCTCTAGATCCAAGATAAGTACTCTTTTGATGTCCTTGAAAGCAAGTGGTAGGTGATAAGGAGGTGATTCATTCCTTGGACAAGGTCTTGGAGGAGGTTGGATGGGTAATTCAATAGTTTTCTTCAATTTATGCCAGCATATAGCCAATCCATTTTTCTGTAATGGTTCTGAAATTAAAGAACAAGAACACTTAATGCAAACACAACAATAGACATGAGTTTTACATTGTCTACCCTAAGGTTTTATTAGATACCAAAATCCATCTATGATCTACTCATTAATAGAAAGAAAGTCAAATTAAAATCCTGACTCTTTTTTATGCTACACTCTCTCTTAGTCTCAATACCATGGAGTTCAGCTAGACTTAAGTCAACTAATAACTACTACTTGTTGTTAAAGGTATGCTTGAAGTGTATAAGGCTTAACCAATGCTCTAGTGTAGAATGGGTATTTAGGTCTCAAGGTCTACCACTTATCCAAGCAAAGATCCATTTAGATATGGAAACCCAAATTTTCTTAATATAATGATATAGAGTGGACAAGTGGTGAATCCTGAGACCAAGCCACTCATGCTACTAGGGATAATAGGTTGGACAAGTGGTGGACCTTGAATGTAAACCCCCCATGTACAAAGTATCAGGGGTTTTGGGTATTTCAATGGACTCTAGCATCTTGGAAACATGGTGGAGATTACTTCTCTCCATGTTTCAATGGAGTCTATCTTGGATAAATGGTGGAGCATCATTCTCTCCATGTTTCAATGGAGCCTACCTTGGACAAGTGGTGCATCCTGAGACCAAGCCACTCATGCTACTAGGGATAATAGGTTGGACAAGTGGTGGACCTTGAATGTAAACCCCCCATGTACAAAGTATCAGGGGTTTTGGGTATTTCAATGGACTCTAGCATCTTGGAAACATGGTGGAGATTACTTCTCTCCATGTTTCAATGGAGTCTATCTTGGATAAATGGTGGAGCATCATTCTCTCCATGTTTCAATGGAGCCTACCTTGGACAAGTGGTGCACGTTTGTTTCTCTCTATGTTTGAACAGATTTAGCTTGGACAAGTGGTGGACCTTGGAACAAAATCCCCATGTAAAACATATCATGGACATTACAAGTGGTGAGAAAAAATACCATTCAATATATAACCTTATAGGTTGGAAAAGTGGTGGACCTTAACACCCAATTATTATTAATATAATGACATAGAGTTGACAAGTGGTGAATCTTGCGACCAAACCTACTAGGAAAAGTACGTTGGACAAGTGGTGGACCTTGAATGCAAACCCCCCATGTACAAAATATTACTCATGCTACTAGGAATAATTTGGTATTAAGGTCCATGTTTCAATGGAGCCTAGCTTGGAAAAGTGGTGGACCTTTGTGTCTCTCTATGTTTCAATAGAATTTGCTTGGACAAGTGGTGAACCTTGGAACAAAACCCCCATGTAAAGCATGTCATGGGCATTACAAGTGGTGAGAAAAAATACCATTCAAGGTATAACCTTATAGGCTGGACAAGTGGTGGACCTTAGCACCCAATTCCTCTTATTATAATGACGTATAGTGGAAAAGTGGTGAATTGTGAGACCAAACCTACTAGGGATAATAGGTTGGAGAAATGGTTGACCTTGAATGTAAATCACCCATGTACAAAATATCATGGGTTTTGCGTATTTCAATGGAGCCTAGCATCTTGGAGACATGGTGGAACTTACTTCTCTCCATGTTTTAATGGAGCCTATCTAGGAGAAATGGTGGAGGTTCTTTCTCTCCATGTTTCAATGGAGCCTAGCTTGGACAAGTCGTGGACCTTTGTTTCTCTCTATGTTTGAATATGGTTAGCTTGGACAAGTGGTGGATCTTGGAATGAAACTCCCATGTAAAACATATCATGGGCATTTCAAGTGGCGAGAAAGGATACCATTTAAGATATAACCTTATAGGTTGGACAAGTGGTGGACCTTAACACAATATAATGACATAGAGTGTACAAGTGGTGAATCTTGAAACCAAACCACTCATGCTACTAGGGATAATAGGTTAAACAAGTGGTGGGCCTTGAAATAAAACCCCCTAGAGTGTTTCAATGGAGCCTAGCTTGGAAACATGGTAAAGCTTGCTTCTCTCCATGTTTCAATGCAGCCTATCTTGGATAAATGGTGCAGCATCATTCTCTCCATGTTTCAATGGAGCCTAGCTTGGACAAGTGGTGGACCTTTGTTTCTCTCTATGTTTGAATAGAGTTATCTTGGAAAAGTGGTGGACCTTGGAACAAAAACCCCATGTAAAACATATCATGGGCATTACAAGTGGTGAGAAAAAATACCATTCAATATATAACCTTATAGGTTGGACAAGTGGTGGACCTTAACACCCAATTATTCTTAATATAATGACATAGAGTGGATAAGTGGTGAAATTGGGACCAAACCTACTAGGAAATAGGTTGGACAAGTGGTGGACCTTGAATGTAAACGCCCCATGTACAAAATATCACTCATGCTACTAGAAATAATTTGGTATTAAGGTCCATGTTTCAATGCAGCCTAGCTTGGAAAAGTGGTGGACCTTTGTTTTTCTCTATGTTTCAATAGATTTATCTTGGACAAGTGGTGTACCTTGGAACAAAACCCCCATGTAAATCATGTCATGGGCATTACAAGTGGTGAGAAAAAATACCATTCAAGCTATAACATTATAGGTTGGACAAGTGGTGGACCTTAACACCTAATTCCTCTTAATATAATGACATAGAGTGGACAAGTGGTGAATCATGAGACCAAACCTACTAGGGATAATAGGTTGGACAAGTGGTGAACCTTGAATGTAAACCCCCCATGTACAAAAAATTATGGGTATTGGGTATTTCAATGGAGCCTAGCAACTTGGAGACATGGTGGAGCTTATTTCTCTCCATGTTTCAATGGAGCCTATCTAGGAGAAACAGTGGAGGTTCCTTCTCTCCATGTTTCAATGAGCCTAGCTTGGACAAGTGGTGGACCTTTCTTTCTCTATATGTTTTAATAGAGTTAGCTTGGACAAGTGGTGGACCTTGGAATGAAACCCCCATGTAAAACATATCATGGGCATTTCAAGTGGTGAGAAAGGATACTATTTAAAATATAACCTTATAGGCTGGACAAGTGGTGGACTTTAACACATATTTCTTCTTAATATAATGACATAGAGTGTACAAGTGGTGAATCTTGAGACCAAACCACTCTTGCTACTAGGGATAATAGGTTGGACAAGTGGTGGACCTTGAATGTAAACCCCTCATGTACAAAATTATGGGTTTAGGGTATTTCAATGGAGCCTAGCTTGGAGACATGGTGGAGATTGCTTCTCTCAATGTTTCAATGGAGCCTATCTTGGAGAAATGGTGGATCATCCTTCTCTCCATGTTTCAATGGACCCTATCTTGGACTAGTGGTGGACCTTTGCTTCTCTCTATGTTTTAATGGAGTTAGCTTGGACAAGTGGTGGGTCTTGGAACAAAACCCCTTTGTAAAACATAGCATGGACATTACAAGTGATGAGGAAAAATATCATTCAAGATATAACCTTATAGGTTGGAAAAGTGGTGATGGACCTTGACAAGTGGTGAAGGATACCATTTAAGATATACCCTTATAGGTTGGACAAGTGGTGGACCTTAACACCCAGTTATTCTTAATATAATGACATAGAGTGGATAAGTGGTGAATCTTAAGACCAAATCACTCATGCTACTAGGTATAATACGTTAGAGAAGTGGTAGACCTTGAATGTAAACACCCCATGTACAAAATATCATGGTTTTAGGGTGTTTCAATGGAGCCTAGAATCTCGGAGACATGGTAGATCTTGATTCTTTCCTCTTGGAAAAATGATGGAGGTTACTTCTCTCCATACTTCAACGGAGCCTAGCTTTGACAAGTGGTGAAACTTTGCTTCTCTCTATGTTTGAATAGAGTTAGCTTGGACAAGTGGTGGACCTTTGCTTCTCTCTATGTTTGAATAGAGTTAGCTTGGACAAGTGGTGGACCTTGGAATGAAACCCCTGTGTAAAACATATCATGGGCATTTCAAGTGCTGAGAAAGGATACCATTTAAGATATAACCTTATAGGTTGGACAAGTGGTGGACCTTAATACATAGTTCTTCTTAATATAATGACATAGAGTGTACAAGTGGTGTATCTTGAGACCAAACCACTCGTGCTACTAGGGATCCTAGCTTGGACAAGTGGTGGACCTTGGAAAAAAGTCCCCCTGTACAACATAGATGAGTTTTTTCATGTTTTAATGGAAGAGAGATTCGACAAATGGTGGAGCTTGCTTATCTCCATGTGGATTTTAGAACTAGCTTGGACAAGTGGTGGAGCTTTGCTTTTTTACTCTTCATAATACAATGATGTATAGGTTGGTTACATGGTGAATCTTAAGGCCAAACCTCCCATCTTACTAGAGATGATAGGTTGGACAAGTGGTCAACCTTCTATCATTTCTCCATGCCTATAATTAGACAATTAGTAGAACTAGCATCTTTCTATGTTGTCTAGAGCTGAGCTTGGACAAGTAGTGGACCTTGCTACTCTCTTCCCTTGGATTATTAGTTTGAAGACTCATTATATATACTTGCTTAGATCTATATAATTACTCATTAGTTAGGTTACAAGTGGGTATGTAATTTGTTAGCCTCAAGGGACTTTGAATATTGAATAGTAAGAAAGTCAAGTGCTGGTTTGAAGATCTTTTGCTTATCTAAACTAGACTCTAACTCAATAATAAGTTTCATAAGTTCCACGAATTGTCCTATCTAGGCTCCAAAAGAGTCTTAATTGGTTTGTGCTAGATTCTAACTTCCTTGATGGGGTAGAATCCTAGAAAAATGAGGCACTATAAGTTTTACCTTAGCTCAAATGGATTTTTCACTTAAACTCGACTGCAATTTGGCTATCTAGTCTTTGTCTCGATGGAGTTTAACACTAGATACATAGTAGTGATATTTAAGCTTCATGTCTCTTCACTTGATCGAGATATGAGACCATACTTTCAAGGTCACCACTTGTCTTACCTAAAGACCAATGTGAGACATGGGAGCAAGAAAGCCATCCGATATTGTTTTAAGGACTATTACATAGGCAATCAATAACTTAAGTAAAGCAAAAAGACTTGGATCTTTCACAATTAATAACTTAAGTAAAGCCAAAAAGACTTGGATCTTTGACAGTTTTTTTCAAACTAAAAAAGCACAATCTCATGCTAACAAAACTATAAATCACAATTGAAAGGTTTGAACAAGAAAAAGATCAACAATCTTAATAAGAAGGATACTTTTCATTTCATTTGATGATTACAAACTAAAATAAAGTCTCTCAAGAAATTGATAAACAAAAAATGTAGGTGACTGCTTCATTATTTTGAGCAAAAATATCAAAATCTCTATTGATTGAGCTCCATCTAGTAGTATCCTTTGTAAGATCCTGCAAGAAGGAATAAAAAGAAAGATTTGTTAGATACCATGCACATGAGTGTTCAAGCATGTGTATCAAGAATATATGACATGTCACTAGTACCTTAGGGTTGCTTTCTATCCAGCCTTAGAAGATTGTTCTCAGCTTTCACCTTATTTATATAAGCCTTTGCTGTGGTTGCCTTCAAAACTCCTTTTGTGTTACAACCCAATTGCCTAGCTAAAGTGGTCAATTGTGACGCCTTCATGCTTTCAATGGGTGTACGCTCCTTTGCCAAGATCTCTTGTATTTGGGCTCTTCTCATTTCATTGCGGTGGCTTGTGTCACTTGCATCTTCAATGATAGTTTCATCTCTGTCACCTTTTGCAGGTGGTATTCTTCTTGTAAAGAACACCTTAGCTGACCAAACATCATTTTTCTGCTTCCAATACTCCATGATTTGTTTGTATTCACTATCATTTGTCACTATAGGTTGTCCATAACGATTAGAAGCAATTAAATCACGCACATCCCTTCTCTCATCAAGCTGAATCAAGTATGGCAGTAGCTCCTCCAAGAGCATATTGTCAACCATCTTCTCAGCATCAAATTGTGGTGGAAAAATGCAATTGTTTGCTGGTGAAATACATCCCTTGTAAGGAGAGTCATCAATAAGCACTGTTCTTTGTGGATCACATTCAAACCCCATGGCAATTTTGGCTAGAGGCTTGAACATTGCCTCAACGTTTGGATTGTCGGGTCTAAACAATTTTTGAGTTTGAGCGGTGTAGCAAACATCTTGCGACCAAATTGCAAAGAAAGGCAATGTATCCTCAGCTAAGTTGTTTAGTGCTGCAAGGATTTGATACACATTATTCCTAGTAGCTGTCGACCAAATTGCAACATTAAACCTTTGTAAAATAGTCTTCAAGAATTGGATGCAACCTGGCCTGAGTATAATATATCTTTTTGAATCCATTTGCACTGAGTTGTGGTGTGAGGATGGTTGAGGGGAACGTTTCAACAATAGACCATTTAAATCCAATATAATTGTAAGCATGGATTTCTCAACATCTACGCTACATGACGTAGTACCAATTGGCAATAGCTCGTGAGTGGACTTTTCAGTCTCTTTTGATGTATGTTGCATTTTTGAAGCATCGATTTCTTGGTTCTCATTATTGGAAGCTTGCTCAAGTTGCACAACACTAGACTCTAGTATAGAAATATCATCCATCTTGGGCACTTTAGAAACCATAGAATCTATGGATTCTATAGTTGTTGACTGAACCATAGGAGCATTATCCATCCCAGTTTGTGAATCTAAGAAAACACACACACAAATGGTATCTCAAAACCACTAGAATTTTATTCACCATATTTATATGTAGAACTCCTAGTAAGAAATTTATTTAAGGTAAAGTCGTTGTTAGAATCCTTGCAACCATTTTCAGCATTCGTACACCAAACACCACTTGTCTAAAATACAATCTACTAACTCAACATTTTCCATCCTACACTTTATTAAAGATGAGTACTTAAAGTGAAAACTAAAAGCCACCCTTGTTGAGGAAACATGGATACAAGGTCCACCAAATGTCCAACCTAGACTACAAGAAAATAATTAGAGATTTGGCTTAGATTTGGATTCAAAGGCCACCACTTATTCAAGTAAGATAACTCCACTTGTTTAAGACAGTAATGTTTGAAGCCCCACCACTTGTCCAACCTAGACATTGATTAAATTTTGGTAAGATTTATCACAAATCTAGAGTAGAATCAAGATTCTATGGCCAAGGTAGTCAAATATGTTAGACAACACACAAAGCATAAGAGCACTCTAGATTCTCGTTGAGCATAAACTAAACAATAATCAAATGTTATATTCACTTGAGATTTCATCCATGAAAAATGAAAATGATGCATGTACTTGAGATTTCCATCCATGTACAATACTTTACAATGTCAAGTAAAGTTATAGTCAGCAAACAACTCTTCTCCTGCTTCAACTTGACAAATAGTCTCAATGCATACATGGCCATATTCTTCTGACTTGATGTGTGAAGAGGTGCATTTATGCCAAGGTGGAAAATTTGGATCAAATGTATAGCGTACGTTGGGACAGACATTTGTACTGTGAGAACTATTTATATAGCCCGACACGTTTCCTTCTTCTACACAACCAATAATGTATGATTGATCTTCCTCTTCTTCTATGTTTGGATCCTCTAGAAGAGAATATTTATAAGCTCTTGGAAATATTTTGCATATCTTTTTCCAGTCTTGAAATCTATACTTATGCCCTCCATAGTTTAGAATAGTCAAACCACTTTCCAGGGTAGTATGCACAAATAGCCCATAACCAGCTCCTTCAATACATGAAAGTCGCACTTCAAAATCCACACCGTTAATATGGAAAATTACATCTTTGGGAATAGGAAAAGTTGGTGTCCCAAAAGGATCTTCATGCCAATCATAGTGTGAAATACATCTAGTTTTTATATCACTTAACTCCTTTGTGTCTGCAAAAAGAAGAAAATATTATGCATAAAATAATGACAATATCAAAGAAAGATATCATTATTTTATAGTCCAATAGGTCCATTGTATGGAAGACTTAGAGTGCCTCTTACATGGTGCCTCCAAGGTTTCCAAAAAATAAAATCATTGGAAAAAAAAGGCCACTGTGTCTCCAATCTATTGCCCATTTGAAGCATAGAGAGAACCAAGGTCCACCACTTGTCCAAGCTAGACATGGAGCATTGACACAAGATCCAACACTTATCCAAGAACCCTATAGTATATGTGGTAACATGGGATGCATTGATGCAACAAAAGTAGTCTAGCCTCCTCATCCATCTCTTTTTTCTTGTAGCCTAGAGGGATTAGTTTCAAGGTCTATCACTAGTCAAAAACTACACATAGAACATTGATACAAGGTTCCACCACATGTGAAACCTATCATCTCTAGTAGCATGGATGGTTTGATATCAAGGTTCATCGCGTGTCCTACCTATACTCTATTGTAGCATATAGATTCTGGTTTGGTGGTACTACACTTGTCCAAACTTGGCTTGTTGTTGATATCTGGAGGTAATCAAGGGTCCTCCACTTGTCCAAGTTAGGCATATAAAACAATTGCAAGGTCCACCATGTGTACAACATATGATTGATTATAGCATGCATGGTCTTATTTCATGGGCAACCATCTTCTCTCCAACATGTGTCCAACCTCGGCTCCATTGAAGCATGGAGAGAAGCAAGGTCCACCACTTATCAAAGCTATTATTTTCTCCCAGTGCTTTCAAAACCCATAATACGTTGTACATGGGGGGGGGGGGGGATTCTTGTTTCAAGGTCCACCCCTTGGCTAAGATTGGATCCATTGAAACATAAAGAGAAGCAAGCTCTACCATTTGTCCAAGCTAGGAGCCATTGAAACATGAAAACCCCATAATATGTTGTATACGGGGGGTGTTTTTCAAGGTCTACCACTTGTCTAAGCTATGGTCCATTGGAACATGGAGAGAAGCAAAGCTCCACCACTTTTCTAAGCTAGGATCCATTGAAACATGGAGAGAAGCAAGCTCCATTGTTTGTCTAAGCTAGGCTCCATTGGAACATGGAGAAAACAAGCTCCACCACTTGCCTATTATTGCATAGAGATTCTGGTTTGAAGGTCCACCACTTGTCCAACCTTGCCTTCATGTATGGAGATAATCAAGAGTGCAATGCTTCTCTAAGCTAGGGACATAAAAGAGTTTCAAGGTCCACTACATATACGATCTATGATGGGTTGTAGCATGGGAGGTTTCATTTTAAGGTTGACCACTTCTCCAGCTCCGCTTGTCCAACCTCAGATCCATTGAAGAATGGAGAATAAAGGTGTACCAACTCTCCAAAATAGGCAAGACAATCTCTATAAAACCCATGAATTGTTAATATATGCTATGCTGTGGAGTTTTGTTTGAAGTTCCACTCCTTATCCAAGCTACAATCCATTGAAGCATGGAACTAAGTAAGATATATCTCTAGTCCAAGATAGGATCCATTGAAACATAGAGAGAATCAAGGTCCACCACTTGTCCAAGCTATGCATGGGTAATTGATATAAGGACCACTACGTTTTCACCTATACTATGCTCTATCATGGATGGTTTCATATCCCACCAATTTTCCAACCTATTTAGTAGGTTGTATTATGGGGGTTTGGTTTCAAGGTACTTCACTTGTCTAAGGTGGGTTCCATTGAACCATGGAGAGAAACTATGTCTACCACTTGTCCGAAATATGCTCCTTTAAAACATAAAAACAAGGTCCACCACTTGTCCAAGCTAAAGTTTCTCTCCATTGAAGCATGGAGAGAAACAAGGTCTACCACCTGTCCAAAATATGCTCCATTGAAACATAAAAGCAAGGTCCACCACTTGTCCAAGCTAATATAACAAATGGGTGTTGGTTACAAGGTGTACCACACTTGTCTAAACTAGTCTTCATGCAAGGTCTACCACATGTCCAAGCTATATGAGCTTGTTTTGAAGGTCTACCACACCTCTTGAAATTAGGATCCATGTAAGGTCCACCTTTTGTCAAGCTATGCATTTAATGAGTACTAAAACTAAGTAAATTGCAGTACTTAAATACCTTTCCAAGCTCATTAAGATTTTGGTCTCTAAGGCCGGCCACCACCACATGTCTAATCTATGCTCTAATTGATTACTTATGCTAGTTCTCAAAGTCCAAACATAAGCTCCCTTCTAGCAAGGTTAGTTTAAATTTAGGCTCCAGCACCTGTCTAAGCTAGGTTCAATTTATGAAGCATCACCATTTAACCATGCTACGATCTAATGTATCATATCAAGGGGGTATTGATAAAAGGTCCAAAACTTATTGAGTTCAAGCTCTTAAGTAATTAAGTCTTTGTGAGTATTAAATGTTATAGTTTTAGTCTACAGATCCACCATTCAAAAACTCAAGTAATTTACTATTTACATTCAAACCTTGAATGCTTGAGATAAAAAATACAAACTCAATCAATACTATATAAAGCAAAATCTAACATTAAGAGTATCAAATCAGTAACAAGAAACACTAACATGCACAAGAAACTCAAAACATACGTGTCTCCATTTCCAAAAAGTCCTCCATTGACAGAGGATGGTGTTGTTGTTGTTCTTCTTCTCTTTGTGGAGAGCACTCCTCTGTAACAGGCACAATGTCGCCTGATTGCGAAGTGGATTGTTGAAGTCCAGCCCATTTTTCTATATCTTCATGAGACTTAACAAAGTCTAGCAGCATGGTCTCCACGCTTTTTGCCTCCTCCACACTATCAATTAAGCAGATAACTTCTTTTTTTGTTGTATTCCTTCTTGTGCAACCAAGGAGCCATCACCAAAAACATCAACAAGCTTGCGGTCTTCAAAACAATATGTACGAATGTAGTGCTTGACCAAAGCTCTTTTTTTGGCCTCCAAATATTGCAAATCTGACATATCGTTATCTGCTACTTGAAGAAGAGAACAATCAATTGGCATGGGATGTTCCTCTGATCTTCTTCTCAGGTCTTCAAATGCATTGCCTTGTCCCAAGAAGGCAATAACTGTTAGGAATTGAATTGCTCCTTTGCAAGGAGCTGATGGAAAGTGATGCAATGCACCACAACAATGGTAGCTCAGATTATCTCCCATGGCGTGAAAGGCACATTGCAATTTTGTGAAGTTAGTGAAATCCACAAATGCAAGAAAGACAAATCCAGGATCTGTTGACCCTCCAGCAATAGCCAAGATCCCATCCAAAGCATTGTTAAATGTCTCCTCACTCCACTTCAAATTGCCTCCAACGTTTTTTGTCATATCTAAAACACATAAGCCAATAGGCACTTTATTATTGAAGTGGCGCATCAAGTAGAGATTGCCTTCCATTTGTAGGCTCACCACATATTGACCATGGCAAATCTCTAGGCTCAGTTTTCTCCTTTTGAAGGTGAATTGCCCATTGCATGTATTTTATTGCTCCATCTGGAAAAGCCATTTTCTTTGTTCCACGCGTCAAACTAGATCTGATCCATTCCTCGCATAGCATTAAAATTGTTTTATAAACAACATCATTGATGTTATACATTTTGACCACCTCCTCCCAGTCTTTACATGGTGAAGACTCATTCAAATTGTTGAAGCCTTCAAGAAGTGCATCTTGAATCAATTTGTCTTGCTTCAACTGCTTGATTCGATCATACATGTCAGTTGCATCACCATCCTTTGCACTCTTTGACAGTAAAATCTTCTCATCTCTAATCTCTTCTTGAATAGTCTTTACCTCTGATTCCTCAAGGCCACAAAGGTATCTAAATACAGTTGTTGGGGGTTTCTTATTCTCCTCTTCTAGATTTTCAATGATTTCTATCCAGCAATCATAAACTAAATCAGAGTACGTGACCATGTGTGCCTGTTTAGCAATCCAACTTGCTGCTGCACTCATTCTTGCCAATCGAAGAAAAGCCTAAAAAGAAATAGAGAAATAATTAAACTATTGAGCAAGATTTGTTAATTAAACACTATCAAAAAGACAAAGAAAATAACTTACATCCCATCCGGCACGAGATGCATGTCCCTCTGCAATTCCACTTGCTGCCTTTGGTGGTCGTCCTGAGAAGATCCATTGACTCCGTAAATGTCTCAATATTTGGCTGTAAGGTTGCTTGACATACAATGCCTGAGCCTCCTCATTTGCAATGGCAGATATAGCAGTTGCAACAAATGGAGGAGCATTCACAACAATGCGAGCCTTTCTAAATTTATACACGCTAATCAGTCTTTCAAAGATCTCTTTGTTGTTTTGTTCATTGTGAAGCAAAACTTTTGCAGCATAGATTGAATGCTGCCCATCAAGAATCCAATAATGATAATCTTTAATTTTTTGCTCCTCTACCTCTTCTACTGCCAAAGGAGTCCCCTTCTTTGATTTTGCATTTCGAACAGGCATCAAATATGCACATGCTGCAGGCTTGGTCGTACTCCGTGAAAATCCAAATAACACACTTTCAGCGTGTTTTTTATCCATAATACGTGCATTATAGTGATCAGGAGCAAGCCAACAATTTTGAATAGGGATATCAAATTCCCTATATTGGAAAGGAAAATAATTTATGTACTTATTCATTCCACCTGTATCTTTTTCTTGTCCTTTCATGGCCTCAGCTTCTAAAACATCTGGATCCACAATTTCATCTTTGACATTGAACCCTCTGTTGATGAGGATGCCAAAGATGCCTTGTCTACATCCAAAATGGAACTAGTTCGCTTAGCTTCTACTTTCTGCACTTTTGCTTGCTTCTTTGTGGATGGTGGTCGTGAAGCTTTCACCTTTTTTCGTTGTAGTGTGGCAATGATGGAGCTTTGAAGTTGATCTGCTGTGATATTTGGATTTGATTCTGCAAACTTCCATCCTCGAGAAAACATTGTCTCTTCTTTGTTTCTAGACATGCGCTCCAATGCATATGCTCCTGGAGATAGTTGAAATTCTAGATTCATTGGAACTAGAATGTCAATGCATTCCACCTCTGGATGACTATCAACTACAGAGACAGATGCTTCCACAACTTGTCCAACATCTTCAAACAAGCTGTCATTCTCTTTTTGGCAATAAATAGATGCACCTTATGAAATTGTGCACCCTCTATACCATGTATGTCCAAATACCATTTCCTAAGATCATTGCAAGTATAGTCAACTGAGACAGCAACCCTTGCAACCTGTTTTTTTGGAGCCATCTTTCCTGAAACAAAAAAAACCAAATGTTATTTTAACATATACTTTTTTGTAATGGATTAAGTTTGTGTGAATACAAGTTCCACCACTTGTTCAAGCTAGATCTAAGCAAGTATACATAGTGATCATTTAAGCTAGTAAACTAAGGGAAGGGAGAAGTAAGGTCCACCACTTGTCCAAGCTCAGCTCTAGACAACATGGAGAGATTCGAGGTCTACTAATTGTCTAATATAGGCTAACTATATTGAAACATAGAGAGAAGCAAAGGTCCACCACTTGTCCAATCTAGGGTCCATTGAAACATGGAGAGAAGGATGCTCCACCATTTGTCCAAAATAGGCTCCATTGAAACATGAAGAGAAGCAAGATGCACCATGTCTTTGAGATGCTAGGCTCCATTGAAATACCTTAAACCCATGATATTTTGTATATGTGGGGTTTAAATTCAAGGTCCACCACTTGTCCAACCTATTATCCCTAGTAGCATGAGTGGTTTGGTCTCAAGATTCACCACTTTTCCACTCTATGTCATTATATTAAGAAGATTGGGTGTTAAGGTCCACCACTTGTCCAACCTATAAGGCTATATCTTAAATGGTATTATTTACCACCACTTGGAATGCACATGATGGGTTTTACATAGGGGTATGGTTCCAAGGTCCACCACTTGTCCAAGCTAACTCTATTGAAACATAGAGAGAATCAAAGGTCCACCACTTGTCCAAGCTAGGCTCCATTGAAACATGGAGAGAAGGATGCTCCACCATTTGTCCAAGCCAGGTTTGATTGAAACATGAAGAGAAGCAAGCTGCACCATGTCTCCAAAATGCTAGGCTCCATTGAAATATCTTAAACCCATGATATTTCGTACATGGGGGGTTTACATTCAAGGTCCACCACTTGTCCAACCTATTATCACTAGTAGCATGAGTGGTTTGATGTCAAGATTCACCACTTTTCCACTCTATGTCATTATATTAAGAAGATTTGGGTGTTAAGGTCCACCACTTGTCCAACCTATAAGGCTATATATTAAAGGGTATTCTTTCTCACCACTTGGAATGACCATGATAGGTTTTACATGGGGGTTTGGTTTCAAGTTCCACCACTTGTCCAAGATAACTCTATTGAAACATAGAGAGAAACAAAGGTCCACCACTTGTCTAAGCTAGGGTCCATTGAAACATGGAGAGAAGGATGCTCCACCATTTGTCCAAGATAGGCTCCATTGAAACATGAAGAGAAGCAAGCTGCACCATGTCTCCAAGATGCTAAGATCCATTGAAATACCTTAAACCCACGATATTTTGTACATGGGGAGTTTACATTCAAGGTCCACCACTTGTCCAACCTATTATCTCTAGCAGCATGAGTGGTTTGGTCTCAAGATTCACCACTTTTCCACTCTATGTCATTACGTTAAGAAGATCTGGGTGTTAAGGTCGACCACTTGTCCAACCTATAAGGGTATATCTTAAAGGGTATTCTTTCTCACCACTTGAAATGTCCATGATATGTTTTACATGGGGGTTTGGCTCCAAGGTCCACCACTTGTCCAAGCTAACTCTATTGAAACATAGAGAGAAACAAAGGTCCACCACTTGTCCAAGCTAGGCTCCATTGAAACATGGAGAGAAGGATCCTCTACCATTTGTCGAAGCTAACTCTATTGAAACATGGGGGGTTTACATTCAAGGTCCACCACTTGTCCAACCTATTAACGCTAGTAGCATGAGTGGTTTGGTCTCAAGATTCACCACTTTTTCACTCTATGTCATTATATTAAGAATATTTGGGTGTTAAGGTCCACCACTTGTCCAACCTATAAGGCTATATCTTAAGGATTATTCTTTCTCACCACTTGGAGTGACCAGCATAGGTTTTACATGGGGGTTTTGTTTCAAGGTCCACCACTTGTCCAAGCTAACTCTATTGAAACATAGAGAGAATCAAAGGTCCACCACTTGTCCAAGCTAGGGTCCATTGAAACATGGAGAGAAGGATGCTCCACCATTTGTCCAAGATACGATCCATTGAAACATGAAGAGAAGCAATCTACACCATGTCTCCAAGATGCTAGGCTCCATTGAAATACCTCAAACCCATATTTTGTACATGGGGGGTTTACATTCAAGGTCCACCACTTGTCCAACCTATTATCTCTAGTAGCATGAGTGGTTTGGTCTTAAGATTCACCATTTTTCCACTCTATGTCATTCTATTAAGAATATCTGGGTGCTAAGGTCCACCACTTGTCCAACCTATAAGGCTATATCTTAAACTTTATTCTTTCTCACCAGTTGGAGTTACCAAGATAGGTTTTACATGGGAGTTTGGTTCCAAGGCCCACCACTTGTCCAAGCTAACTCTATTGAAACATAGAGAGAAGCAAAGGTCCACCACTTGTCCAAGCTAGGCTCCACTGAAACATGGAGAGAAGGATGCTCCACCATTTGTCCAAGATAGGCTCCATTGAAACATGAAGAGAAGCAATCATGTCTCCAAGATGCTAGGCTCCATTGAAATACCTTAAACCCATGATATTTCGTACATGGGGGGTTTACATTCAAGGTCCACCACTTGTCCAACCTATTATTCTTAGTAGCATGAGTGGTTTGGTCTCAAGATTTACCACTTTTCCACTCTATGTCGTTATATTATGAAGATCTAGGTTTTAAGGTCGACCACTTGTCCAACCTATAAGGCTAGATCTTAAAGGGTATTATTTCTCACCACTTGGAATGACCATGATATGTTTTACATGGGGGTTTGGTTTCAAGGTCCACCACTTGTCCAAGCTAACTCTATGGAAACATAGAGAGAAGCAAAGGTCCACCACTTGTCCAAGCTAGGCTCCACTGAGACATTTAGAGAAGGATGATCCCCCATTGGTTGAAGATAGGATTCATTGAAATACCTTAAACCCACGATATTGTTTACATGTGGGGTTTAACGTCAAGGTCAGTCACTTTTCCAAGCTATTATCCCTAGTAGCATGAGTGGTTTGGTCTCAAGATTCACCACTTTTCCACTCTATGTCATTATATAAAGAAGATCTAGGTGTTAAGGTCGACTACTTGACCAACCTATAAGGGTATATCTTAAAGGGTATTCTTTCTCACCACTTGAAATGTCCATGATATGTTTTACATAGGGGTTTGGTTCCAAGGTCCACCACTTATCCAAGCTAACTTTATTCTTCTCATAGAGAGAAGCAAAAGGTCCACCACTTGTCTAAGCTAGGCTCCATTGAAACATGGAGAGAAGGATGCTCCACCATTTGTCAAAGCTAACTCTATTGAAACATGGAAGGTTTACATTCAAGGTCCACCAGTTATCCAACCTATTAACGCTAGTAGCATGAGAGGTTTGGTCTCAAGATTCACCACTTTTTCACTCTGTGTCATTATATTAAGAATATTTGGGTATTAAGGTCCACCACTTGTCCAACCTATAAGACTATATCTTAATGGTTATTATTTCTGACCACTTGGAGT
Source organism: Adiantum capillus-veneris (assembly GCF_014529385.1). Lineage (NCBI taxonomy): Eukaryota > Viridiplantae > Streptophyta > Polypodiopsida > Polypodiales > Pteridaceae > Adiantum > Adiantum capillus-veneris. Next base: position 128,820,213 of record NC_140944.1, read on the forward strand.
GACCATGAAAGGTTTTACATAGGGGTTTGGTTCCAAGGTCCACCACTTGTCCAAGCTAACTCTATTGAATAATAGAGAGAAGCAAAGGTCCACCCTTTGTCTAAGCTAGGGTCCATTGAAACACGGAGAGAAGGATGCTCCACGATTTGTCCAAGGTAGCCTCCATTGAAACATGAGGAGAATCAAGGTGCACCATGTCTCCAAGATGCTAGGGTCCATCGAAAAACATTAAACCCACGATATGTCGTAGATGAGGGGTTTACATTCAAGGTCCAACACTTGTCCAAGCTATTATTGGTAGTAGCCTGAGTGGTTTGGTCTCAAGATGAACCACTTTTCCACTCTATGTCATTATATTAAGAATATGCGCGTGTTAAGGTCCACCACTTGTCCAACCTATAAGGCTACATCTTAAAGGTTATTCTTTATTACCACTTGGAGTGACCATGATAGGTTTTACATGGGGGTTTGGTTCCAAGGTCCACCACTTGTCCAAGCTAACTCTATTGAAACATAGAGAGAAACAAAGGTCCACCACTTGTCCAAGCTAGGGTCCATTGAAACATGGAGAGAAGGATGCTCCACCATTTGTCCAAGATAGGCTCCATTGAAACATGACGAGAAGCAAGCTGCACCATGTCTCCAAGATGCTAGGCTCCATCGAAATACATTAAACCCACGATATTTCGTAGATGAGGGGTTTACATTCAAGGTCCACCACTTGTCCAAGCTATTATTGTTAGTAGCCTGAGTGGTTTGGTCTCAAGATTCACCACTTTTATTAAGAATATGTGGGTGTTAAGGTCCACCACTTGTCCAACCTATAAGGCTACATCTTAAAGGTTATTCTTTCTTACTACTTGGAGTGACCATGATAGGTTTTACATGGGGGATTGGTTCCAAGGTCCACCACTTGTCCAAGCTAACTCTATTGAAACATAGAGAGAAGCAAAGGTCCACCCCTTGTCTAAGCTAGGGTCCATTGAAACATGGAGAGAAGGATGCTCCACCATTTGTCCAAGGTAGGCTCCATTGAAACATGAGGAGAAGCAAGGTGCACCATGTCTCCAAGATGCTAGGCTCCATCGAAAAACATTAAACCGACGATATGTCGTAGATGAGGGGTTTACATTCAAGGTCCACACTTGTCCAAGCTATTATTGGTAGTAGACTGAGTGGTTTGGTCTCAAGATTCACCACTTTTCCACTATATGTCATTATATTAAGAATATGCGCGTGTGAAGGTCCACCACTTGTCCAACCTTTAAGGCTACATCTTAAAGGTTATTCTTTATTACCACTTGGAGTGACCATGATAGGTTTTACATGGGGGTTTGGTTCCAATGTCCACCACCTGTCCAAGCTAACTCTATTGAAACATAGAGAGAAACAAAGGTCCACCACTGCTCCAAGCTAGGGTCCTTTGAAACATGGAGAGAAGGATGCTCCACCATTTGTCCAAGATAGGCTCCATTGAAACATGACGAGAAGCAAGCTGCACCATGTCTCCAAGATGCTAGGCTCCATCGAAATACATTAAACCCACGATATTTCGTAGATGAGGGGTTTACATTCAAGGTCCACCACTTGTCCAAGTTATTATTGCTAGTAGCCTGAGTGGTTTGGTCTCAAGATTCACCACTTTTATTAAGAATATGTGGGTGTTAAGGTCCACCACTTGTCCAACCTATAAGGCTACATCTTAAAGGTTATTCTTTCTTACTACTTGGAGTGACCATGATAGGTTTTACATGGGGGTTTGGTTCCAAGGTCCACCACTTGTCCAAGCTAACTCTATTGAAACATACAGAGAAGAAAAGGTCCACCCCTTGTCTAAGCTAGGGTCCATTGAAACCTGGAGAGAAGGATGCTCCACCATTTGTCCAAGGTAGGCTCCATTGAAACATGAGGAGAAGCAAGGTGCACCATGTCTCCAAGATGCTAGGCTCCATCGAAAAACATTAAACCCACGATATGTCGTAGATGAGGGGTTTACATTCAAGGTACACACTTATCCAAGCTATTATTGGTAGTAGCCTGAGTGGTTTGGTCTCAAGATTCACCACTTTTCCACTCTATGTCATTATATTAAGAAGATCTGGGTGTTAAGGTCCACCACTTGTCCAACCTATAAGGCTACATCTTAAAGGTTATTCTTTATTACCACTTGGAGTGACCATGATAGGTTTTACATGGGGGTTTGGTTCCAAGGTCCACCACTTGTCCAATCTACCTCTATTGAAACATAGAGAGAAACAAAGGTCCACCACTTGTCCAAGCTAGGGTACATTGAAATATGGAGAGAAGGATGCTCCACCATTTGTCCAAGATAGGCTCCATTGAAACATGACGAGAAGCAAGCTGCACCATGTCTCCAAGATGCTAGGCTCCATCGAAATACATTAAACCCACGATATTTCGTAGATAAGGGGTTTACATTCAAGGTCCACCACTTGTCCAAGCTATTATTGCTAGTAGCCTGAGTGGTTTGGTCTCAAAATTCACCACTTTTATTAAGAATATGTGGGTGTTAAGGTCCACCACATGTCCAACCTATAAGGCTACATCTTAAAGGTTATTCTTTCTTACTACTTGGAGTGACCATGATAGGTTTTACATGGGGGTTTGGTTCCAAGGTCCACCACTTGTCCAAGCTAACTCTATTGAAACATACAGAGAAGCAAAGGTCCACCCCTTGTCTAAGCTAGGGTCCATTGAAACATGGAGAGAAGGATGCTCCACCATTTGTCCAAGGTAGGCTCCATTGAAACATGAGGAGAAGCAAGGTGCACCATGTCTCCAAGATGCTAGGCTCCATCGAAAAACATTAAACCGACGATATGTCATAGATGAGGGGTTTACATTCAAGGTCCACACTTGTCCAAGCTATTATTGGTAGTAGACTGAGTGGTTTGGTCTCAAGATTCACCACTTTTCCACTATATGTCATTATATTAAGAATATGCGCGTGTGAAGGTCCACCACTTGTCCAACCTTTAAGGCTACATCTTAAAGGTTATTCTTTATTACCACTTGGAGTGACCATGATAGGTTTTACATGGGGGTTTGGTTCCAATGTCCACCACCTGTCCAAGCTAACTCTATTGAAACATAGAGAGAAACAAAGGTCCACCACTGCTCCAAGCTAGGGTCCTTTGAAACATGGAGAGAAGGATGCTCCACCATTTGTCCAAGATAGGCTCCATTGAAACATGACGAGAAGCAAGCTGCACCATGTCTCCAAGATGCTAGGCTCCATCGAAATACATTAAACCCACGATATTTCGTAGATGAGGGGTTTACATTCAAGGTCCACCACTTGTCCAAGCTATTATTGCTAGTAGCCTGAGTGGTTTGGTCTCAAGATTCACCACTTTTATTAAGAATATGTGGGTGTTAAGGTCCACCACTTGTCCAACCTATAAGGCTAGATCTTAAAGGTTATTCTTTCTTAGTACTTGGAGTGACCATGATAGGTTTTACATGGGGTTTGGAACAAAGAGTACCCACATGTCACTTTAACAAAGACGAGTGAGTTCTCTAAGTGCAATATTGGTAGCTCAATCAAAGCAAGGTTAGAAGCTAAACCTTCTCTTGAAGAGAGAGCTCTTCTCTTGAGGGAGAGAGAAGTTCACATGGCACAACAAAAGAGTTGCAGAAGCCTATATTATGCATGGCGCACGTATTCAGAAACTCAACCACAAAAATATGTATGCATAATCCATGATAAGATGGATCAAAAGAAGACTGCCATTCCTAGATTACGCATTGTTCCCAAGGGTGTGGATTCAGGATATAATCTGCAGGTGGCATTGATTGGCATGATCACTCATGGACATGGAGAAGGTCATTACGGACACTTTGTCTTGAATGGTTTGTGGCCAGCTGATCCAAATCTTACAATTGGCTCAATTGCTAATTGTTTACATAACCTCGAGAGGATAGATAAGCATCCTCTTGGTGATCTAGTAACAAATGGACTTCCAAGGAGCAATATTTCACTACTGCATGCTTTGAACTCAAGGGATGCTTTGGACTACCATAACTTGAGTGATGGAAAAGAGCCCATTGTGCAGTCGTCAGAAATTGCAGAAGAGGAATTGGGGTCAACATTTCGCAGATTGCCAGAGAACTTGTTGCTAAAATTGGATAATTGTGCAGGGGAAAACAAAAATCGATACTTATTTGCCTATTTGTCAATGCTTGTTGCAAGGGGTGTTTTCAAAACCATCCAGCTGGGATTTTTAATGGTTGGGCATACACATGAGGACATAGACGCCATGTTTAGTAGGTTTTCAGAGAAGTTGAGAGTTACACAAACCTATACTTTGCCACATTTGATGGATACATTACGAAACAGCTCATCTTCATCTCCAGCTCCATTTTTTCTCACAAAGATCCCCGATTTCAAGCAATATTGTGATGGCTATCTTTGTGATGGACAAGACATACTTGTTGGACATTCCAAACCGCTTCAGTTTAGGTTCTTTATGCAGGATGAGACACCAATGATGCAATATAAGGCACATGTAGGTGTATCAAGTTGGAGTGGAAGTATTCGCCTTTGGAAAACAGACACAGAAGGCAAGCCAATGTTACCACATGGAGATCCACCTCTAGTACAAATGGCGGAGTATGTCAAGGCCCACGAAGAAGTCATTTTGGGGCTAAAGAACTATATAAAATTTTGGAAAAATTTAGGGAATGGTTCAAGTATTCCGCGATATTATAGACCCGTGATAGATTATTGGAGTAAGGTAATTGAAGAGATTGGAAAAGCAGTCATATCAGAGGGAGTCTTGTATGAAATGTTTTGGCCAAAAACTCAAGAATATTCTCACCTACAAAGCACTACAATGAATTTGCAACAAGGAGCAGAAAGATTCCTAGGCCTTGAAGAGTTGAACGATCATTTTTGTGGGCCTCAACGAGATAGGCCAAGGGAAGAGTTTGACCCTATGTCTGATGTGCACCAAGGTAATTTTTTATGCTTGTTCCGAGTGACACAGAAATCTATCCAGTGTGGCTTGCAATGGCTTTATCTGACATTGATAATGAGCCTACATCACCAAACTACAGAAAACTCTTGATTCAATATTGGGCACCTTGGGCGAGAAAAAGTGGGATGACAGATACTCAAGCTTATAGTAATTGTTGGAAGGGTTATTGGGCTGTCAACTATAAGGACCCACAAGTGTGGGAAACTATAGATGCAATTGTTTGGTCTTGGAGACCCAACAAATAAGGACCATTTTCTAGAATAAAGATTCCAGAAAGACATGCTCTAAAAGCCAAAGAAGGCCTCACTCGTGCACATCAGCCACACTTGGATCAAAGTTCAGATATGGTATCAAATGTGGAGTAGAATTATGTGGAGCTTCTATTGTGACTATACTAGTCAATTTGTAAACAAAATCTTTTTTGTATCTTCCTTTGTTTTATGTAATTTATAGTTATTATTCAAATCCATGTGTTGTACATCCTCTTGACTTTTGGTGTTTATCAACACCACAATCCTATGAGATTTTCACTTTATTTACTAGCCACACACCTCAATTTTTCCCACTTTAAGTGGAAAATTCCCAAATTACATGAATTCGATCGATTTGGAGATTCCCATAATGTGAGATTTTTACCAAAATACCTAATATGGTCTTTTCTTACTACCATAGAGGGAACCCTATGGCCTTCAGGCCACAGGGTGTCAATATAGAGATAACAGAGATTCTTACTAGCATAGAGGGGACCCTATGGACTTCTCTTTTAGGGTAAAACTACTCCCCTGTTCATACTCACGAGCACGACACAGACAACATACTTATCATCCAATGACACGACTAACCCGTAGGTGCACGTAGGCAATCTCGTTAGCTTGTCAAGATGAGACCAATCTACACATACACACTTTTATGATGCATCAATCACTAACCCTGGTAGAATGAAACCCACTCTATCCCTAAACGCTCACAACACCGTTTACACCTTCAATGAACTCGGAATCACATCAAACTTACTAGGCACCATCCTCTCACTAGGATATACTTACCTATAAGTCTAATCTCACCAGATTTGAACGCTAGTTATCTCGAATATAGTCGCGATAGACTAACAGGTCATAATCCAAAAGTGAGCGAAACTTAAGTTTATGAGTATCTACGTGTAGCTAATCTCTTTCTCATTCCATAAAGCACTTGATTATTGAAAATAGACACTGTTTGTGCTACTTACAAGCAAAACAAGCTCGAGGAAGGATTGATCGCGATCAGCTCAAAAAGGTGAATGTGTGGCGGGGGCGCGTAGCTCTTGGAGAGACTACCGCGATGGTGTGGTCACGTCGTGAATCCGGTGAGGGAGAAGTGCGTAGCAAAGAGAATAAGACACACTCACTCCCTCTCTCTCTCTCTCAGACTCGTACGACACAGAATTAATATTCAAAAATATTTTTCTAAAAATGGTTCTAAGGTGACTTTTATACTTTAGTCACCTTAGCTCAAAAATGTACATGGGTTTCTCTTACTCCTTATTACAAAGTGGGAACCAATCTGAGTCCTGACTAACTGATTAATCTTTACATAACCCAAACGAATGGATCAAAATGATAAGACGTCTTTGACATAAAATGGGAATTTGATATGCTTTACAAGATGGGCTCATTACAACAGTTGGACAAATGGGGCTCCAGCACTCCCCCCCTCTTAATTCATGTGCACCACGACATGATCGTCTTTGTCTTCATTGTCGTTGTCGTCTTTCTTGGTTGATTTGATGTAGAAACGCATCATATCGCATAGACTCGCTTGCCATTAATGGGACAAATTTTTTTGACTTGTACATGAAGAAGCCTATGTAAAATGCTTCTTCGAAGGTTTGGAGATGGTAGCTTGGCAGAAACATTAGCCGTTTGAAATAGGCATACAATACCGGCTCTGTAGGTGGTCCACTTAGATCGTATGACAGCTCTGAGATGCTTCTTTCGGTATTCATATACTCTGACGTCCAGCTTTTTGAGAAGACTGTGCGATAGGCCAAAAAGGTTCGAGCTATTTTACATAGCATCTTGCAGGATAGATCGGGAGAGACTCCGAATTCTGCGATGGCACCCTGAAGGGTTTTCACCATGTAAGAACCGAATATTCTCTCTCCCTCTGCTGGCCCTGGCAATACTAGATAATTTAGCCATGTCAGATTTCTGCTCTGTAGTGTTTTATGTTGGCTGTAGGTGTATGTTCGAGGAGTTGGGAAAAAAGTTCTGTCATTCCTCAGCTCAGGCAGTGCGTTGACTAAGTGGATCAGGTTATTAGGATGATCCAAAAGCCATTGACGCCTCCACTTTGGCTGGCTGTCTACTATTCTGTTTTGTTGTTCCCTATCTTGTACTTCTCCTTCAAACACTGGCACTTGTGCTTCTTTTTTGAGCTGCCGTTGATGTGTTAGAGTTTCGTATTTCAGCAGAGCATAGGGTAACATGGGGGCATTCCATTCCTTCCGTAGCTCTGCTATTGTTTTGCCTGATCTGGAGAGCCCTTGTAGCAACTCCTTTTCTAGTTGCATTGCATTGTACCATATCATTTCTGATTGTTTTTCCATCTGCTCGACCAGCCTCTGCTCTTCCAATCTTGTGACTAAATCTTCTTCTATTTCTTGGTCTTTGGAGCCAGTTTGATCAGTCTGTGTATCTGGGGTCTCCTGTTCATCTGATTCTTCCTCGTACTCATCTTGACCCCCATATACTTCGGCGAGTCCAGCCAAATTCGTTGTTGCTTGCTCCAGGTGCACGCGTACCTGTCCTTGGTGTTGCCTTGCAGTTTGTAGACTTGCGATTTGCGCAGCCATTGTTCTACTATTGATTTGTAGAGCTTGAAATTCCATTTCTTTTTGAGCGGCAGACTCCTCTAACTGTTTTAACCTGATATGCAAGTTTTCATTTTCTTCCCTGAGTGATTTAGAAACAATGATTTTCATTTCACTGTCAGGAGATGGTCCTTGTTGCTGTTCACTTTGTAAGTCTGAAATTTGCCTTTGTAGTTGGTCCTCTGCTCTAAGCGTACTTTCAGCTATCATTAAGCGTTGTTTTCTTTCCAGCTCCAGATCCCTCTTCAGTGCAACCACTTCTTCTTCTGGGTGGACTACCGGTGTTGTTGGTAGCGGCGTTTTTTGCTTCCTAGATCGTTCGATTTCCCTTTTCTTGTATATCTGTTACTGCTCTCAAATCTTTGATTTCAATTTAAAAGTCATCGATGATGACTTGCAAACTTTTGACTGTCTCCAGCGCATCTTGCTTTTCTTTTTCCAACTTATTTATGTGTTCATCTCTGTCACTGATATCTTCAAGGAATACGTTGATTGTATCTTCACAAATGGCATTGAAGTCTTCAGACTCCTGTAAATTGTCTATGAGGAGATTTACTCTGCTTTTGAGCCCCAAGATCTCAGCATCTCTGATGCTGATCAGCTTTAGAGTGTCCTCCCTTTGCTCCTACAGTCTTTGAACTTCTCCATGGGTTTTTTTTAACCTCATTTTGTTGGACCTGTTCTGATCAACTAGCCATTGATTGTGCAGTCTTGTTCGGTTTAGTATTGTCTCCATTGATTGCAAATCTTCATCTATAGTATCTTCCAGCTCAATTTCTTGAGAGGAGGAAGGTTTATCTTTTGTCTGATCCACCTCCTTTTGCTTGCCTTTATCACTTTGTGATATGGTTCCAGTGTTTGGGCGACCATCTGTTCTTTCTTCTTCTTCTTCTTCTTCTTCACTGGGTGGTGTATGAACTCTCTCATCACGATGTGAGCTTTTTGAATGCAAAGTAGATTCAGCAGGTGGGGTAGATTTCCTCTCACTTGTATCTGGCCTTGGTGATGGCGGCGGTGTTTCCTGATCTCGTGAAGTTGGCCTCAACTGATCTCTCAAACTTTGGAGATCCTCCTCTTCTAGTAGCAATTCTTGTTCGTCCCTAGCATTTCTTTCTTGGATGTACCTCTCGAACCAGTCCAACTCAAAAGATGGGTTGTTTCTATTCTTTGTTCTCAGTGTGTAAGTGCTACTAGAAGGTTTCCAAGTGGCGCCTACATCGCCTCGTAGAGATCTCTCTAGAGCAAATACTTCTAGCATCCTTTCTATTTTTGCTATCTTTTGCAACCTGGTGTTGCTTTCCATTTCCGCTTTCTGCTTCTTTAGTCGAGCATCTTTGTCTTCAGTTCTTCTTTCTTCTTCTATCTTTTCTTGTGTACTTCTTGTTACTCTTTCCAGCCTGCGTCCTCCAATGGTGTTAATAGAGTCCGGTACTTTCCTTTGCGATCTGTCTTCGATATTCTCTCTTAATACCAGCCAGTCGTTCTGATGAGGGGCAGGTGGCAACTGATCTGCCACGCCTATGGCCTGGTATATTACTGTGGTTAGGACTTCTCCTCCTGCAATGTAATTTGCTCTGTCCTACCTTAGCTTTGTCATTTCTTCAAACAGATATGACGTGTGATCTATATAGAACTCATGGATCATTCCCATTGCCCATGTCAGTGTGGTTGAGATGATCCTTTGTGGTGTAGTGTATCTTGGCGGTCTTTTGCTGTAGCTCAACAAACACTGATTGTAGATCTGTGTCAGTTCTCTTAGTTCCGGGTTTGCTATGAGTTCGAAAGAAGGTAGTTTGGAATTTTGCAAGTAGACTGTGAGGTTTTTCCTTCTTTCTCTCATGTTGGCTCCTTGATCTGACAATTTTAATGCCTCTTTGATGATCTCTTTGGTGATCTGGATTTCCATCACTTCATTATCCATGCCTGTCACTCTGCAAGTTCCATCTTCTTAGATAGTCTCAATTAGGTGTTGTACCCTCTTGAAATCTATCCCTACTGGTGGTAGCTATACGAAGTTCCATAAGCCAACTTTTTTGAGCCATGACCTTTGCGGTGATCTTTTCAAGTAATTTTCTGCCTCCTTGGGGATCATCACTATATCCACTAAATTTTTTTTGTCATCCACATATGAACCTTGATAGATCTGAAAGGATGCTACCTATTGCACGTCTGCAGGTATCCAAGTGGATGCTCGCTTTAGGGAATTGGGTAGAAGTGCATAGGGTACTCCACCTTCCGTTGCCAGGTTCTTGCCTTTTCTTTTTCCCGGAGAAGCATCCATAGAACCTGTATTCACAATTAACAGTTAATGCACAAACAAAGTACTACTCCTTTAAATTGATTACCACTTAATCATGCATCTAGATGAGCCTTCTTAGTCCCAAGATTAGTTAAGGTAAAATGTTAGCAGATAGACAAGCTCTTCCATTGTGCGACTTTGGCAGCTTCACATTAATGTTGTTGGTGAAGGAGAACAAGTCCGAATGCCTTGAAATTTTGTGTGTTGTAAGTTCACAGGGCATGTAAGGTCACTCTATAAGCCCAAGCTCAAAATCTGTTCATTTGCAGCTTTTTCTCTGTCTATCGTGATAGACTAGCCTTTTTTTTGACCAGGGTCCTATTTTGCAGTTGTTTCTCCACCAATTGGTTTCCCATACCTTGCACATGATCTGATCCCATTTTCACCTCAAATGAATGTCAAGTGACCCTTTTTGGATCAACTCCCATTTTTCCAGATTCCTTCCAAGGAGATGTTGGTCTATCTCCTTCATTTTGTGTTGTTTTGGGCTGAAACTTAGTGGGTGGTCCTCTTGCATCATGTTGAAGACAACTGTTAATTCAATTTTTTGATAAGCTGGTCCAATATCCCTCTGCTTAGTCTATCGCGATAGACTGGTACTTAGTGTCAATTTGTCATTTTTTTGGCTCTGTGATCATTTGTCTGCCTTCTCCCAATTGATGTAAGGTTTCTTGACCCCTCGCATGTGAATTTTACCTGTCTGCCCTTGAGATGTTCTGTTCTGACTCTGAGTTGTCAGCATGTCTTTCTCAGCTTGCCATATGAGTCCATTCTGTCACCAAATTTGGTGTACTGCCTTCATGTGCTTCCCCAAGTCTAGTTTATGAAAATTTTGAAGAGTCTTTCCCCCAATTATTGGTGTAGCAAGTCTATCGCAATAGACTAAGTTATTTGGCCAAAAAAGATCTCTCTTGCACTTTGATTTGATAATGGTGGTTACTATTCCTTGTTAGCACTGCTCATGAAGCCAAAGTCAAAATTTCCTTGTCTAATTGTAAATTCAAGTCTATCACGATGGACTAGTACTTGGTCATTTTTACCAGTTATGTTAGTTGACCACTATGGTGTTAATAGGCCCTCCTAGACACACATATCAAGTTTTAATCAATTTAGAAGAGTGTACTCCCTGTTTGCAGCACTTAGCTGTTCCTGGAGTCGCAGTAGACCACTTAGGTGATGGTCGCCGTTCCTTTTGGTCATTGTATGATTCCAGTGTCTTTTATTTCCTTTTGACCTTCCATCCAAGCAGTCAGTTGTTGTTTTGGTGTTTACAACACCAAGAACGACCATTTGGACATCTTTCTGGCCTGTTGCCGGCAATTTCCCTAGTGGAAGAGCTTTTATCCTGAATGGACACATTCCATCTCGTAGTTGACCTCTTTTGGATGTACCTTGTTAAATTTGGTGTCATTTTGTCACTTGGTTGGCCCGTTAGAGTATCGTGACGCTTTGTGCGGTTTTTGTCAGATAGGGACTTTAGGCTCTGTTTTGATGAACTTTTTCATGGTCTAACCCTTCAGTCAGTTTTTCGAGGTTATTGGCTTGCTGTTTATGAATTTTGGCTCATTTCCAATCACCTTGGTTTAGTTGCCCTTTTGCAGGTCCTGTGAAATTAGGGTTTTCTGAGCGGCTTCCTTCACGCTTTCCTAGGTCATAGGCTCGATCCCTAAGCTATAGGCATTGTGCCTTTCAATTTTGGTTCCATTTGGTGGCCTCTAGGTCTCCCTAACAACCGGTCTACCGTATGTGTGCACAGGTTGTGATTGTGATGCCGGCGAGGTTTTGCGACTAACTGAAGTAAACAACACTTAGAGTCAGTGTTGACGAGCATACCTCTCATATCTGATGTCGATTTGGTGACCGTGCGCGATGGATGAGCTTCTCGAATTCTCAACTGCTGTAGGGAGCTCTCTCTCTCTCTCACTATGGAAATGACTCAAATGAGAGATTTCTAGCCTATCCTCTCTATATGTAATCGAGACTTCGACACCAAATTTTCCAATCTTTTACCTGTGGCCATAACTTTTTGCGAGATGCCGTTTAGGCTCGCAAATTTCCTGATTTAGACTTCGGTTGCTCCAGTTTTACCATTTTTGTAGATTTCTCCTGTTGGAGGTCCCTTCATGACGGTGGTCATTTTGCCCTGTCACCTTTACAGTCCCTATTTTTTCTGTGTCTTCTTTACCTTGCTCCAATCAGGCGTCTCTTCTTTTGTGTTTCCATTTGGATTACGGATTTTTTTCTATAATTTCTGCTAGAAAATGGCTAAAATAAAGCAAATAAATCCCAAAATAACCTGAAAATAGCAATTCTAACCTAGAAAAATACCAATGAAAGGCAAAACACTTTGTAGCTCACTTTTCTCTCGTCTATGTATAGTCTCGCTCATTATCGTCAACCTTGGCCTATTTTTTGCTGTTTTTAGACAGTTTTTTGGCCAGATTTAACTCTCTTTATAGTCTATACACATCCCTAGGGGCTCCTGAATGATGATTTGGTCCCCAATTCTGATTAATTATGAGGGCATATTCTTTTTCCCAAAATCACACAATAAAACGCAAAAATGGTTGAAAAATTGCTCACAAACATTGCCCTCTAATATATGACATGAGTCCGCATTTGGAATGCCTCCCCCCCTCCTTGTTGGAGTCCTCCCGGACGATAGGGTATCGTGAAGGGTATGTGCTGTGCATGGGTGTGAACTCGTGCTAATGTAGGCTTTGTAATATAGCCCTATATGCATGTGCAGTCAATGCATGTAGAAAGAATTTATGCAGTGTAAGAGGAAGGTATAAGCGATTCGCTTATTGGAATTTGTCGTTGAGGCTTCCTGTGGTAGCTTGAGTTGGCTGGAAGATTTTCTTTGCAAGGAGTAGTTGTAAATATGCCGCTCTTTGTTTGATTGTTTTCCACTGATTTTGAATTGGCGTATGTGGTTCCTTTGAAGTCGATATTGTCGTATCTGGTGGAACATTCTTTCTTTCTGCTTTGATGACTTGGGTAGTTTTTGTTGTTGATTCTGTTTGTTTCCTCGTGCTGTTTGCATGATGTTGCTTAACCTTGACAGTTGTAGATAACTGCTCGATTGTCACCTTTGGCCTCCCTTCTGGTGTTTTTGACCCGTTTTGAATTGGCATTTTTGGCCGCCATACCAATATAGTCCGTTGCGTATTCGATAGATTGACTATGGTTCTTTGAAGTTTTGCTGGATTTCGGTGTTTTGTCTGTTCTTCTGACTCCTTTTTTATAGGAATCAGGCTGTCGTGCCTTATCCAAACTTTATTTCCTCTTTTGATGTAATTGTGCCTCGGTGAGCTCTGTACGCCGTACCCAAACTTTCTTGGTTCCCTGCATGGTTGTTGATTTTTTATAAGACATCGCTAGACTTGTAAACTTTGTTTGTTGTTGGGAAGATCTTTGCGGTTGTATTGAATTTTGTTTCCTCCTTGACATGAATTGTTTATATGATAAGAAGGGTTCTGAAAAGTTTTCATTTCTGAATAGTGCTTCATTAGTATCCAAATCAATGAATACCCTGTTATCTTTCATCCACGACACTGCTAAGATACACGGCGTTGCTGATCTACTTGCTGGTAGTACATGGAATTTTGTAGTGTACGGGTGTGCCTACACTGTGATTGGTATTATAATAGACCACAACGTGGTCACCTCATCTCCCAATGCTACTTTCAACCGGTGTGTCTCTGGGATCGTCTTCATTGGTCCAAGTTTCTGAAAGAGCTCAAAGCTGATGACACTCATTTTTGCTCCAGTGTCAAGCAATGCATAGATTTCAACTTGTTTTGTGCCTGCATAAGATTTTATGTAAGGACTACCCCACGTATCTTCCACGCCGTCAATGATTCTATCGTACTGAGCCCTAAGGTCTGTCATGGTCTTTTCTAATTCGTCGCTTTGTATATCCACTTCGATTGGTTGGGATGTTGGAAGAGGATATTCGCCAGTCATCATTGGGGTGACCATGTTTATTGTCCTGAGAAACTGATTTCGTTTAGCAATCCATTCCTTTGCTTCTTGTTGTGCCTGGTCCTGAATTCTTTGTTGTTCCTGTCTATAGGTTTTTCCATAATGCAGTTGAAACAACATTTCCGGTGTTAAAGGTAGATGATTTTTTTTTAAACGACACCCACTAATCTAGTTCGGAATTTTTTTTCCATCTAGTGTCGACAGTTTTACTGCTCCGCTAGACGATATTTCTTGGATCAAATAACGCCCCATTCCCCTTTTCTTTAGCTTTTTGGCATGCTGTTTAAGGGTGTATACTAAGACATAGTCGCCCATTTTAAAGTGCTTGTTCTTGACATGTTTGTCAAAAAACTCTTTCTGTTGTCTTTTTTTTGCATATATGGACACTACAGCACTGAGTCGTAACTCATCTAATTTTTCAAGGTCCTCTGACCGTTCTAAAAGTTCATACCCCGTCCAGTCCAATTGTGTGGCTACCTTTAGTGTGGGGATCAAAAAGTCAATAGGCAATATTGCATTTAACCCATATACCATATTAAATGGTGTAGCATTGAGTGTTGTTTTATATGCAACTCGATAAGCCCACAATGCCGCATAGAGCATCTGATCCCAATCTGTTCTTGTTTCACTAACCAGTTTCGTAAGAACTGTGCACAATATTTTGTTGGTCGCTTCCGCTTGGCCATTGGCTTGTGGATGATACGGTGCAGATTTGCGATGAATTACCATAAACTCATTTAAGAGATGTTGGATAACTTCATTTACAAAGTGTGTCCCTCTATCACTCACCAGCTCGATTGGAAGGCCATAACGTGTAATCATATAAGAATTGTGTTGTGGTTCTAGCATCTGCTTTCGTTGTGGCTTTTGCTTCCACCCATTTGGTCATGTAATCCGTGGCCACTATGATATATTGTGCTTCTGAACGATACGCTGGTGGAGTGATAGGACCAACAAAGTCCAATCCCCATTTAGCGAATGCTCGAGCACTCATCATTGGTCTTAAAGGTATTTCGTCTCTTTTAATTGGTACCTTAGTTCGTTGACATTCATCACATCTTTTCACGAATTCTGTTGCATCTTGAATCATGGTCGGCCACCATATACCTGCAACCATAATGATTTTTACGGCTCTCTCTGCTAAAAAATGACCTCCTGCTATGCCTGCATGAGCTTGTTCCAATAATGGAAAGTATTCATTTTCATGAGGAACTAACCTCAGCTGGTCATCAGTTCCTCTTTTATACAACTGGTCACTAATGAGGGTATACCTATTCGCTTCGATTTGTAAATCCTTTTGTCTGGCTTTAGACCAATCTCTTGGAAGCTCCTTATTAGTCAAATATTCCACAATAGCATGACTCCATGCGGGTGCTACTGTCACTTGGTATAATGTGGCATAATCCACAGTGGTATTGGATGTACAAAAGTCGCATTTCTTGATGTAATTAGCTACATCGCCTGCCATTCCTAGCCAATACACTCCAAGTCTTCTTAATCGTTCATACATCATTTGATTTCCTCTATGGAATCCCCCTGTTTGTGTATGGACCTCCTCTAGATACGCTTCGTACTCCTCTAGGCCTATACACAACCTTAGAATCCCATCGTTTCCATGATGGTACATTCTTCCCGCAAGCATTGTGTAATTTCGTGTTTGTCTAATGTCTTCCACCGTGTGTTTGTCGTCAAGATTCATTCCATATGTCAGCAACGGAATAATTTGCTATGACCATTTCGGTATCATCTCTATATTAAACAGGTATGCGTCTGGGAGATCATCATCTACTCCGGTAGCTTTTTCGCCATGTAGTAATCGAGAAAGGTGGTCTGCTCTTTGATGAGTTTTACCTTTCTTAACTACTACCGTAAAATCAAACTTCAGCAACACAATGAACCATCTTACAATTCGTCCCGTGTTACAAGGTTTGTTTACTAAGTATAAGAGTGCATGATGATCCACAAAGAATGTGAATTTGTTCGCGAGTAAGTAATGCCGAAATTTTTTTACCACATATATCATACCCAATCCTTCTCCTTCAGTGGTAGTATAATTCTTTTCTGCACTGTTGAGTTGTCTACTAGCATAACTGATTGGAAAATCCGTCTTACCCTCATCTGGTTGTGCTAATATACAGCCTATTGCAAATGCGAAAGCATCTACATGTACATGGAAGATCTTTGACCAATCTGGTGCTTTTAGAATTGGTGCAGATACCAATGCATCTTTTAGTTTCTGGAATGACTCTCACATTCATTTGTCCAAATAAAGAGCGTGATTAGACTATACAAGGGTTTTGCTATTACAGCGTACATGTAGATAAAACGTCGGTAGTATCCACAATGTCCCATAAATGATTGTACCTCTCGTACAGTGTTTGGTCTTGGCAATTCTATGATCACCTTTACCTTGTCTTCACCAGTGGTAATTCCATTAGCCAACACTATGTGGCCTAAGATTTTACCTTGTCGTACCATGAATACACATTTTTATGGGTTGAGGCAAATCCTATACATTCTGCATTTTTCGAATACCTTTCTCAGATGATCTATATGGTCTTCTCTCAATAGAGAATAGACACACAAGTCGTCCATGTAAATATCCAAGAATTTTCGCAAGTATTCTTTAAAAGCGTGTGTCATTAATCTTTGAAATGTGGCTAGAGCATTGGTCAAGCCAAATGGCATTACCCTAAACGCATATATGCCCCATTATGTTGCAAACGCTGCTGTTTTGTATTGATCTTCTAGTTTGACCCCCAATTGGTTATAACCAGAGAACCCGTCCATAAAGCTATAGGCTTGTTTGCCTACTACTCGTTCCAGGACGTGTTCAGTGATAGGAAGAGGGTAGTTGTCCCTTATTGTTGGTGCGTTTACCTTCTTGAGATTCACACACACTCGTAATTTCCCGTTTTTCTTGGGTACCACCACTATCGGGGACACCTAGTCCGTGTGTTCTATCTCATAAATAAATTCATCCTCCATAAGTTTGTCTATCTCCTCTTTTATCCTTTTGGCAAATGTCTCATTATACGTGTATGGACGTTGTTTGCTTGGCTTTGCATCAGACTTCAGAGGGATTGAATGTTCACAAATTTTAGGATCCACTCCCTTCAAATCTTTGTACGACCATGCAAATACATCTCAAAATTCCTTAAGTGTTTTGATCAGTAAGTCCTCTTCTTCTCGACCTAGATCTGTGGCAATGTAAGCAAGTCGAGGATTTTCTCCTGGCTCTGCTAAGTCTATTTTCTTGGCGTTCTCTGGCCCATCGTAGGACTCGTTTGATTTAGGTTCCCTCATTGGTTGCTGAACCACCAATCTTCTTTCCCGAATGGTGTACTTACAATAGTGAGGAGGTACATCTATCTTGTTACTCCCATCACTAGCGTTCGTTCCATCACTAATTTCCATTTTAGTTCTCCATACATTTTTAATTTTTTGTTTCAACTCATTGTATCTCCTTTTCCGTTCAATTTTCGTCATAATTGGACTACCACATACATTCAGTTTTTCTGTTGCAACTCTTTTTTTTGCTTTGCTGGTTTTCTTAGGTTTCAATAGTCTGGACTCAAATCCTGAGTCTTCAACAACCTTAAGAAATCTTCCTGACACTTTATCCTTAGCACAATCAACAGCATGAATGTTCATAAGGAAATGTGTCTTACCCTTAAACTCCGGCATGGGTCTCAGCCTGGTTGGTGGACTGATATGGTGTCGTTTACTCTTGTATCTTTTTTGGCATCTCTCACTTTGGTTTGGGAAGTTGTAGAAGACTTCATTGTCTTGATCTTGATTGTCGCCTCCCTCCGTATTTTCCGACTTCTCGTCATCCGCGTTATCGTTGTTTTCACTTTGATCAGAGGAATCATAAAATTCTTCTCCCTCCTGCTTGATTTCTTTAGTGGGGATGTCCACATAGCCCACTATCTTAATCTCAAGTTTCGTTTCTGTTTTATTGATCCTCATATTCTCAGTATATCCATCGTTCTCGTCCTCCTCCACAATTTTGCTCAACATGTAGTATGGTATGATATCGTAGCCATTCTCATCACAAAATTTGGTGGGAGTGACTTCATTGACACATACATCCAATGTAGCCAAAATTTGAGACCATTCTAGGGGTTTGAGCTTCTCTTCCGGAAAAGGTTCTCATATATATGCATCATCTTCCAAGACCCTCTCTAGTGTCCTTTCATTGTGGTCAAATTCACTACATTGAGATGCCCTGCACATCCATATCTCCTTTTTCTTACAAAGCCACGCTGGGACTTCTGATCCACTAATGGTGGCTGAGTCAAATTCTTCCATCGGGGTTCTCGCGACATCATGGTAGCTATGATTTTTCATGTTTACGCGTGTAGTAGTTTCAGCATGTCTTAGATACAAATAATCATACCCCCAGTCCTACACCATTTTGAGTTGCCTCATGAACGGCCTACCAAGGATAATTTCATAGTTGTTCTTCTTGCCGAAATCTACTATGGCAAAGGTATGTTCGTACTCTATGCCACAGGAAGATACCACAATTGCCTCAAGCAATCCTATAGGACTTTCTATGTGCCCATCCGCCAATTGCAATTTCATTCTAGTTGTTCGTATTGTTGGTTTTCCCCATTTTTCCCATAGCATTTTGGTTGCAATGGCAATGCCAGCTCCACTATCAAGTATTGCCTTAGTCTCTATGCCGTTATACTCAATTGGTAGAGTTGTGTTTCCGTCTTCACCTTCACAATAATCTCGTACCTTGTTGAGTGGCACTGGTCTAGTGTTGACTTCCTTCGGTTCTGTGTCATTAAGCTCGGTTTCGAAGAACTTAAGAGGTCTCCTTATGCCAAATTTTTCAAGACATTTTCCCACTTTCGTCCACATGCTTGGCCTAATTTTTAACAATTCTTCCAATGTGATTGTACACTTGACCGGAGTGGTCAACAAGTCTGTCAGGATTTTAGTGTCCAATTGATTTGACCCGCCTATTCTCTGAGAAGGTACTCTTCGAATTTCTGATCTTGCCTCATAGTTCCCCATATATGATGGCAAAGTTCTGAGTGATTCTGGTCTGTTATCTTTGGATGCAATTGAACCATTATCCCCTTGAAATGATTTAACATCTAAATCCCATGGAGGCTTATTCAAGTTCAGCTCCGAGAAAGGCACCGACTTGACTGTTTTTGTCTCATATTTTTCTTGAGCTTTTCGCACCGTTTCCCATAGCTCTTCAAGCCAATTTTCTTCCACAATAGGAGAATATGGTGGAAAATATTTCAGTGATTCATCAGTGCTATTAGGTACGTCTTTTGCATCCTCCTCATCCGGCAAGGATTTAACGTTTTCTATCTTGTCGGGTATCCTATGTTTGGTTTTGTGAGGTGTTTCATTGTTTGGTGGTTTGATTACTCTATCTCTCGCTTCCATAGGTGGAGGCTCCAGTAAAGCTTGTGCAATTTCAATCAGCTGTTTGCACATCTCTAGTCTCTGTTTTTCTATCTCTGGATATGGATATGTCATCCACCTTTGCTCTAAAGTCTGTTTGTTCTTCAATCTTGCTTCATATGCTTGCAAGATTGCATCTAAGGGTTCATTGATCTTATCTACCAATACCGACCCTCCTGAGCTTGCACTTCTTGGTCCCTCTGTTGATTTTAAAGAGTCGGACTCTCTCTGCTGTTTAAGTTGCTCTCGAGCTATCATTAGCTCAGCTTCTTCATATTTTTGTTTTCGCTCACGTCTAGCTTTCATTTTCGCTCTTCGTTCTTTCCAAGGATTATCACGACTGATGCTAGACTTGTCAGTCTTGATTTCTTCTTGATTTTCATCGTTACTCTTGGGCTGATTGTCATTTTTCCTTGCTTGGGCTCTTGTCAAGACCTTAACAGGAATCGGAGTTTCGTTTTCAGACCCTCCACTGGAAGTAGCGCTCCCAGCATATTCAAGGTAGTTTTTTCTCCTTTGCTCGGGTTTTTAGGGCAATCAGGGATCAAGTGAGTAATTCCACACTGGGTGCAATATGCGTTGACCCTAATGATTTCGTCATGAGGGAAGTCCCTCAGCCAATGGTCTCCACCACACTTGTAGCATGGTCCTTTAGGCTATTGAGGTGCTCCTGGAGCTCCTCTTTGTTGATGTGCAATTCTTTGCCCGCTCATGCCTCCGTTGGCTATGAACAATAGTGTTCTTTCGTCCAGGCTATATCGTCCTTCCCCCGCTGCCTGTGCATCAATTGGTGGTCCTGTATTTCCTATCATGCTCCATGGTTCTGGTGTAGAGGGTTCTTCTGGTGGATAATAGACAGAGTTCGCCGCATATCCATTGGGCTCATCGTAGTATGCATGCATAGGTACCAAAGCCTTCTCATCCGACTCAGTTACTGTGGGTGTGTATCTTATGCCGACTGGTCATAATCTTGGTAGGGGTGGTTGTTGGCCCAACACTGGTTGTGGTCTTTCTACACCAACAGGTCCTGGTATGTTGCCTGTTAGATATCTAGGTATCGGTGGGACTTGAGGGGATGTCGCCTGAGCTTGCAAATGCATATGGTCGTTCTCTCACATATCCCTTGTTAAAATAACACTCCTCCGTCCCATGGTTTGTCCATTTTTGTTCAATCGCACACCATTTTGGTTGTTTAGCTTGTGGTTTGGAATACAAGTTAATCTTTTTAAGCACTTCCTCTACAAGCTGCTCTTGGCTTACCGCTACTTCTCCTTTCAGTGTTGTCTTAGCAGACTTACTTCCGCTTTGTTGCGAGGAAGAATCATTATCAAGATCCTTGAACTCAACCTCTTTGTAGACCGCACAATTGTCCACAAGGTATAGAGCTTCCTTGGTTAAATCATTCAACGTCGTGCTCCTTTTCATATGTAAGTCCTTTTGAAGATCTGCATTCCTTAGTCCTTGGATAAATATAAGCATAAGTCTGGACTGAGTTGGCAGTTCTTCCACGGGGCAGAACTTAACATATCTTTTTAATCGGAGGGCTGCCTTTCGCACAGACTCTCCATCTTTCTGTTTGAATTTATGGATTTGTGAGACTGTATTATGAGCTATTCCCCTTTGTGAGAATTCCTTGATAAACTCGTCAAACACTTCCTCCATCGACTCAAAGTCTCTTCGCTCCACTAAGTCAAACCATGTAGTAGCATCATCCTCTAAGGTTAAACCGAATCCTGCAAATTGGGTAGGAAATTCTAACACCTCTTCAACTCTAATTACACGCACAAAGGCTACTACATGATCTCTCGGATCCCTGCTTCCCGTATATTTCTTGTTTACCCATTTTTGCACTTGAGAAGGTCTAATTCTACGATGATCTACATATTTCATCATGGGATCTCCCTGTCCTAGTCGATATACCTCCTCTGGTCTTCTGTAGTGGCCAGGTTCCTCTCCCAATGGTGCTCCTAATCCATAATTTCTAATAGTTCTCGTGAGAGATGGTTCATCTCTCCGAACTCGTTCTCGCAGTGTTCTTCCAGACTCAGTTGACCCCTGAGTCTTTGGCTTACTCTCTCCTTGATACTGTGCATAGAGTGGTGGTTCTTGTAAATACCTTAACCTCGTGCGGTTTGATAACCCTCTCGGGTTCGGTCTTGTTCTAATGTAGCACTCTGTCGAAGCCATGCTTGCAATGATGGCTGAGTAGCTGGTTGGTCCTGGTAGTTGGACGTCGCTTGTCGGGTAGAATGTGAGGTAGCGTCATACTCTTCTGAAAAGGGATTTGTCGACTTGCTAGGGGTGTGCGTGGCTCTTGGTACTTCGTCGGGGCCATAGGTCGATGCTCCCAGAACTATTGCCTTTTCAACCTCTTCTGGGAGAATACGTTTGTATTCTTGCCCGTATCTGTCAACAAAAACAATATCCTTCCCCATAGCAGATTCATAAGAAAATAAGTAAAGAACCTTGTCTTTGCTTAATTCGTTTGGGTAGGGTTCCTTGCATTGAAAGTAAGAGACTATTCCTTCGCTTTCATGCTTGTAAATCCCTACATTCTCATTATAGGTTGGGACCCTGATTGTTTTCTTATCATACATAAAAAGCGCTCCAGGTAGATCAATGTTAGGAGGCGGTTCTTGGGTTTCTGAAACCATTTTTCCTTTTGCCACGTTATCCCCATATCTGTTGTAATCCTCAGGGTTACTCACTATCAGATAGTGGCTCCCCTTTTCGTCTCGGAATCTGTCTCCATCATCATAGACTCGAATTATCTCTAGTCTCTGAGCCGGTCTTTCTTCAATACAAATACACTTGCGTCCCCGATAGTCAGAATAAACGAAGGCTCCCCTAGAGTTAGTTCCTTCCAAGAAGATTATAGTGAACTTGGTTTCGTTTAAAGGATGTAGGGAGGTGCTCCCCCCTGGCATTGGTCCTTCACCGTTGAAACCTCCTGGCTGTTGACTTCCCATGATGAAGAAGGACTTTTCCGATGAAGTGTCAGTATCACTACCTTCTTCAATGATTGGTGCTAATGGGTCTAGTCTCGTCTGAGTTACACTCTCTTCGGTGGACGTGGTGCTTACTTGACTTTTGACACTTTTAGCTCCCGACTTAACAAAGGCTCCTGACCTTAAATACATAAGAATGAAAGTTGGGTTGCAAACTTCAGGCTTACCTGGACTCCTTCTTGTGTGTCTTTGTGATGATCTCCTTCTGGGATCTACACAAGGATGGTTAGTCTGTTCACAAGGGTTTTCCCTGAATTACCAAAAAATCTTTCTAGTATATACAACAACTACTTAGTCAGTCTTCTGGTGGTCCAATTTCAAATATGAAATGATGGATGGGATCTATACAGAGAGTATGTCCTAGCAGTATAGTCACAAATTGCAAAAAGTGTCTGAATCACTACTTTCTTAGTCTATCGCGATAGACTAGGCAATTTTCTCACCACAAGTAAATTCAAAATTGTGACTTTACCCTTAAGTTCCAGTTACCCTCTATAGCCTATCCCTCAAGTTTTATGAAGTTTGGACACTTGGGTTGGGTTTTGGTCCCCTTTTAGTATTTCAGTCAAAGCTTGATTCTCTATTTGAACCTCAGATTGACCTTCAGTGATCTAAATAGCTTGAATTTTGGTGACTCTGCTATATAGGCCCTGATAAAGCTCTCCCTAGGGGAATTTTGAAAGAAAAGTTCCCCAACAACATTTTCCTTGGTCTATCGCGATAGACTTGGCACTTTCTCCATTTTTAACATTTTTCTCAAGTTTTCTCCACAGTTGGTTCAACCTCCCCTTGTGTAGTGCATTGACCAATTTTGGCACTGTTTGGATATTTGGTCAAAGACTTCTTGCCCTTGTCTCTGAATTCAGACTCTAAACACAAGTTTTGAAGTTTTGTGGTCAAAATGGTGTTCAAATTCACTCAATTTTTGTGAGTACCCTTGTATTGATGTGTTAAACCTGTGGTATAAAGGTTTTTTCCTTCTTGCTAGTCAATCACCACCTTCATTAGTCTATCGCGATAGACCAGGCAGAGAGCAATGGGGATTTAATTTTTTGTCTGTTTTTGCATAGTCTTGTTCCTTGTGCCCATATAAGTCTATCCCCCAACTTTTATGAAGTTTGGACTTATTTTGACCTTAAACTCAAGCACTTCACAAATTCCACTTTTCTTTGACAATTCACAACTCCATTGCACTTGAAGTGATGCAAATTTGATGACACTTCATCTTAAACTTGTGAACATCAGTCCTACCTCATGACACAGTCAGTTTACCCTAGGCTAATGGTTATATCTCTTCTTGGCCTCTTTAGGTTCACTTAGTGTTTCCTTATGACAATCACCTGTTTCTTGTTTGTTGGTTTTGGTCGCAGTATTTATGTTTTCTCGAGTGTTGGATCATAAATTTCAATGTCGAATCTTTTCACCCCCTTCAAGGGTATATGGGGTGGGTTTTGCTTTCAAGGCAAGCAAACAGTCTTATTGTTCCTTCTTTTTGTTTGTTTTTTGCGTTTTTACAGCGTTTTTCTACTCTATTTCTTCACAAGTATAACAAGCATTCAAAACCAAAAACCATAACTCCACATTATCCTACTTAACTAAATCTAACTAGTCGCAGAACCTCGGCAAGACACAGGCTTCCTGGCTATCCACTAGACCTCAGGATAGTCTATCCTGGATCTTGTTCTAAAAGTTTAAGCTCTCTCTAGTCATAACTAAAGTAAGCGAACCATCACACAAGTGACGTAGATCTCCCTACTTAAGGTCTTGTGTCCCCGGCAAACCAATGTTTTAGGGTAAAACTACTCCCCTGTTCATACTCACGAGCACGACACAGACAACATACTTATCATCCAATGACACGACTAACCCGTAGGTGCACGTATGCAATCTCGTTAGCTTGTCTGGCTAAGACCAATCTACACATACGCACTTTTATGATGTATCAATCACTAACCCTGGTAGAATGCAACCCACTCTATCCCTAAACGCTCACAACACCGTTTACACTTCCAATGAACTCGGAATCGCATCAAACTTACTAGGCACCATCCTCTCACTAGGATATACTTACCTATAAGTCTAATCTCACCAGGTTTGAACCCTAGTTATCTCGAATATAGTCGCGATAGACTAACATGTGATAATCCAAAAGTGGGCGAAACTTAAGTTTATGAGTATCTATGTGTAGCTAATCTCTTTCTCATTCCATAAAGCACTTGATTATTGAAAACAGACACTGTTTGTGCTACTTATAAGCAAAACAAGCTCGAGGAAGGATTGATCGCGATCAACTCGAAAAGGTGGATGTGTGGCGGGGACGCGTAGTTCTCGGAGAGACTACCGCGATGGTGTGGTCACGTCGTGAATCTGGTGAGGGAGAAGCGCGTAGCGAAGAGGATAAGACACACTCACTCCCTCTCTCTCTCTCTCTCTCTCTCAGACTCGTACGACACAGAATTAATATTCAAAAATATTTTTCTAAAAATGGTTCTAAGGTGACTTTTATACTTTAGTCACCTTAGCTCAAAAATGTACATGGGGTTCTCTTACTCCTTATTACAAAGTGGGAACCAATCTGAGTCCTGAGTAACTGATTAATCTTTACATAACCCAGATGAATGGATCAGAATGATAAGACGTCTTTGACATAAAATGGGAATTTGATATGCTTTACAAGATGGGCTCATTACAACAGTTGGACAAATGGGGCTCCAACACCTTCAGCCCACAAGGTCTCCTCAATATAGAGAAAATAGTATTTTTACTGGCATAGAGAGCACTCTATGGGCTTGGGTCCATAGGTTGCCAAAAAACTGTCATGAATGGTTTCTTTAAGATGTGTAGAGCATAGAGAGGTTCTTACAAGAATATAGGGGACTCTATGGCTTGAAGGCCACAGGCTCCCAATATGGATCATCTTACTAGCATAGAGAGACCAAATAGTGCTTTATACATGGGGCCTTAAAGTGTCAAAACAATGAGGTTTTTTCAAAACAATGAGGGAACCTTGTGGCCTTGGGGCCATAGGATGTCAATTTAGAGCATAGAGCATAGAGCATAGAGAGCTTCTTACTACCATAGAGGGAACCCATTGGCCTTCAAGCCACATGGTCTCAATATAGAGAAAACAGAGGTTCTAGCATCGAGGGGACCCTATGGCCCTCAGCCCACAAAGTCTCATCAATATAGATCAATAGTGTTTTTTACTGGAATATAGAGCACCCTATGGCCCTGGGTCCATAGGGTGCCAAAAAAACCCTCATGAAGGGTCTCTTTAAAACATACAAGGCACCTTGTGCCCTTAGGGTCATAAGATGTGTAGAGCATAGAGAGGTTCTTAGTAGCATACATAGAACCCTATGGCCTGAACGCCATAGGGTCCCAATATAGAGCATATATTGGTTCTTTCTAGCATAGAGACACCAAATAGTGCTTTATACTTGGGAGCATAATGTGCCAAAACAATGAGGGTTTTTACAAAACTATGAGGTCACCTTCTAGCCTTGGGGCCATAGTATGTCAATATAGAGCATAGAGCATAGAGAGCTTCTTACTATCATAGAGGGAACCCTATGGCCTGAAGGCCATAGGGTGTTAACATAGAGAAAACAGAGGTTCTTACTAGCATAGAGGGGACCCTATGGCCTTCAGCCCACAAGCTCTCCTCAATGGCATAGAGAGAATCCTATGGCCCTGGGTCCATGGGTTGCCAAAAAAACCTTATGAAGGGTTTCTTCAAAACATATAGGATGTGTATAACATAGAGAGTTACTTACTAGCATAGGGGGGACCCTATGGCCATAGGGTGCCAATATAGAGCATAGATTGGTTCTTACTAACATAGAGAGACCAAATAGTGCTTTATACATGGGGCCATAGGATGTCAATATAGAGCATAGAGCATAGAGCATAGAGCATAGAGCATAGAGCATAGAGAGATTCTTACTAGCATACAAGGAACCCTATGGCCTTCACGCCACAGGGTGTCAACGTAGAGAAAATAGAGGTTCTCACTAGCATAGAGGGGAGCCTATGGCCTTCAGCCCACAAAGTCTCCACGATATAGAGCAAATAGTGTTTTTACTAGCATAGAGAGCACCCTATGGCCCTGGGTCCATAGGTTGACAAAAAAACCATCATAAAGGGTTTCTTCAAACATAGAGGGCACCTTGTGCCCTTGGGGTCATAGTATGTGTAGAGCATAGAGAGGTTCTTACTAACATACAGGGGACCCTATGGCCTGAATATAGAGAATATAGAGAATAGATCGGTTCTTACTAGCACAGAGCGGACCCTATGGTCTTCAGGCCAAAGGGTGCCAATATAGAACAAATATCAGTTCTTACTAGCATAGAGAGACCAAATAGTACTTTATACCTGGGGCCATAGGGTACCAAAACAATGAGGGTTGTTCAATGGCATAGAGAGCACCCTATGACCCTGGGTCCATAGGTTGCCAAAAAACACTCCTGAAGGGTTTCTTCAAAACATAGAGGGCAACTTGTGGCCTTGGGGTCATCGGATGTGTAGAGCATAGAGAGGTTCTTACTAGCATACAGGGGACCCTATGGCCTTCAGGCCATAGGGTGCCAATATAGAGCATAGATCGGTTCTTACTAGCAAAGATCAGACCCTATGGCCTTCAGGCTAAAGGGTGCCAATATAGAGCATGGAGAGACTCTTACTAGAATATAGGGGACCATATGGATTTCAAGTCACATGGTGACAATATAGAGCAAATAGTGTTTTTACTAGCATAAAGAACATCCTGACCTAGGGGGATTGGTTGTCAAAAATCCATCATAGAAGGGTTCCTATGGCCTTCAGCCCACAAGGTCTTCTCAATATAGAGCAAATAGTATTTTTCATTGGCATACAGAGCACCCTTGGGGCCCTTGAGGCCAACCCTATGGCCTTCAGGCCTTAGAGAGCTAATATAGAGCATGGTGCTTTATATCGGCATAGAGAGCTATGGCCCTAGGGCCATAGCAAAACAATGAGGTGTTTTTGGAAACGATGATGGCACCTTGTGGTCTTGGGGCCATAGGAAGTCAATATAGATCATAGAGCATAGAGGATAGAGCATAGAGCACAAAGAGATTCTTAGTAGCATAGAGGGAACCCTATGACCTTCAGGCCACAGGGTGCTATTATAGAGTAAACAGAGGTTCTTACTAGCATAGAGGGGACCCTATGGACATCATCCCACAAGGTCTCCTCAATATAGAGCAAATAGTGGTTTTTACTTGCATGGAGAGCACCATACGGCCCTAGGGTCATAGGTTACCAGAAAACCCTGCTGAAGTGTTTCTTTAAAACATTGTGGCCACCTTGTGGCCTTGGGGCCATAGGATGCCAATGTAGAGCATAGAGAGGTTCTTACTAGCATGCAGGGGACCCTATGGCCTTTCGGCCATAGATTTCCATATGGTGTTGGTGTAGAGGCTCTAAAGGGGTATTTAGGCCATTCAAGGGATACTTCTTTGAGGGTCCTCTAATGTCATAAGGGAACATGTGATCACACTACCATAGAGTGGCCTAGGTACACTTGTAGAACCATTTTGTTGGCACCCTTTGGACCTAGGACCACATGGTTTAACATAGAGGTGTCTCTATGGCCCTAGGTCCATATGGATGTAATAATATCCATCTTGTCTAAATATATGTCATTCTTTTTACAGAAAATGTCTCAGAAGAGAAAGTCAAAGTCAGTTGATGCAACAGGCTCAACACCAAGTTCTTGGTATCTAGATTTTCACTTACCAAATGATGGAAGTGATGAGAAAGTCCAATTGTTCTTTCAAGATAAAGAGCAATTGCCCTTCAAGGATTGTGGTATTGCCAAGGAGATAAAGAAAGATTGTTCAGATCTTGAAATGTCTCCATGCCTTGGAGTAAAACTACTCAATGGTGACTCCTACTTGTTGGAGCCTGTGGACTTTGCTCAAAAATTGGTGAAGGTTGATTATGAAGGAGTGACAATGACAAAAGCAGGGTGGGTGGAGCTTCAAGACGACACTCCAAGTGAGAACTTTATAGACTTATATATTGAGGGCTTTAAGAAAGTCAATCAATATTTAGGTAAATTGAGCAGCACAAAGAAGAATAAGAAGCGAAAGAATGAAGACACCGGTACAGAAAATCAATCTAAGATCCTCAAGGAGAGTCAGACTCCCTCTCTTGGAGAAAATAGTGGAAAGGTGGCCGAAGAAAATCTTTTAGTTATACCCTTACAGACTCAAGAAGCAGGAGATTCTAGTGGACTTGCAACCCTAACAGTTGGAACCCCCTCAGTGGAAGTGGTTGTGGACTCAGCATCCTTAGCTGTGTTGGAATCTATTATACAGCCCAAAGAAAAAGATCTTGATAAAGAAGTTGCCAAAACTTCTAAGAGTGGGCTAGATGAATACGTCGGAATTGACCACTATTTTAAATTTGGTGTACAATTTACCCAATTGATCCCAGTTGAGCAATGCAACCTTGCACGAGAAGGCTATAGATGCAGACCATTGTCAGATGTATATGTGAAATATCTCTTGAAGCAATTTGCAGGGCACTCTAGGCCAGTCTTCAGTGCAGCAGACTTGATGCCGTATAACCCAATTACAAAAATGACTTTACAAACAGCTGAAGTGCATGGAGATAAGTTATCAACATACCACTATTGGATTCTAGTTGTTCAGCATTCCATCATAGTGGCTAGAGCTTTTCTGCGTAACAACAACACTAAGTATGCTTTGAGAAAAGAGTTCTACGAGTTTAGAACTGCAAGGATAGTGGTAGACACTCCGAAAGAGGTTGCCGTTCGAATTTCCAGAATGGAGAACATGGAGAGAATAACAACAATGAAACACCAGCCTTATGGAGGTCTTCAAGCGTGGCCGTAGTCAATGGCTTGCATATTCTAAACCAACAAAACCCAAGGCAGTAGGTGTTCCTGCCAGTCATCCAAGTCGAGCAGGTTGGGATGTAAGTTCCACTTCCCTATGCTTGTTTTTGTTACAAATATTTCTTGTAATAAAGTTAATTTTCTTTTCCTTATTTTGAAGCCCTTTGTAAATGTGGCAAACATCGTGTTCAACCATAAATCATTTGCCAACAAAGAAGCATACATGGTCATGTACGATGATGAAATCTATGATCAGTGGATACACATCTTGGAGAAGCATCAAAAATCAACTTCTCGTGGGCGACAACCAAGCATAACAACCTTTAGATGCCTAGCTGGTTTAGAAGATAATGATGTCAAGCTACTACAATAAGAGGTGGCAGATGAGAAGATTTTCTTAGTGAAGCAACAACGTCAACAAGCGGGCATGCTCGACCTCACTGCACGTGCAACGGTCTTAAAGAAGACCAAGGTTTTTGAGCCTCAAATGTTGATGGCATTTAAAGAGATAGATCCATCAGCAATAGCAGTTACTTCATGGGATAAATGTAAGCCTCATTATAACATTACAAATGAGATTTACAAATCTCTCTTCACGAGCTGTACGCAATGGCTAAATCTTCTACTACAAAAAGGAAAGGAGAAAGAGCCAATTCCTGAGATCACTAGGGGATATGTGCAATGGATCATTGCGCAAAATAATGGCACTTCTAGTTTGCAATTAATTTTACCATGGACAATCAAGTGTGTTGGAAAGAATTTGGAAGGCATTGAGTTTCTCTGCAGTGAGAATAGCTCTAAAATTCGTGTTGGTGTTTGCATCATAGACACAACACACAAAAGTCTTACATCTAGTGGTTGGAGTGTTGCCCAATTTGGTAAAGTAATTGATGGAGTATGTGGGGTAGCACATCAACCATCAGAGTTTTTAATTGCCGGCTTAGTCAAGTATCACCATGCTGCTTCCCTAGAGAAGGCAATTTCTGAAAAAGCTAAATGGTATGAAATGCATGTTCTACCTTTGAGCTCCTTAATGGGATCAGAGAACATCCAAACATGTGCTCTTCGCGAAGTAGTTTTTGGGGTTTGGGCATTTTTCAGTCAAGGAGAGCGGTACACCAACTACTCTAGTGTTAAAGAGTCATTGTTGGAGCCAATGCATACTCTCTGCATCAATGACGACGAGTATGATGCTGTGACCACTGCCAAATCCTTTTTTGTACGTCGTGCAATCAAATGCATCTGTCTCAAAGAAGATGATCAAGTGATAGACATCTTCTCATTAGGCTATGGGACTAAAGAGGCACTACAACAACAGAGAAAGGTGATATCAGTTGCATGTAGTAGTGATCAAATGAAGCAATTGGAATCTCTTTTCCATTCCATAGTGGAAGAAGACCTTGATCTTAGAAGGTGGGCAGGTGTGGATAACATAGAGAAAGTCAATGCCAATGATTCAGAGGAAGAAGAAATTGAAGAACCATTGGATGCAAGTGCTGAGGCCATTCTAGAAAGTCTACAGGAAACAAGTTAAGCTAGCCACCCATGATATTACATTAGTGATATTTAGATTATTATTGTTGTCATTTTATTTTATTTGTCCCATCTCAAATCTGCCCATGATGTTAAAAACATTGATGTTTGGCTCGTTATTGTTCTCAATTTATTTTCTTTGAAAAAATGTGAACTTGTGAGTTTGAGTTTTTTCACAATAAATGAATTAGACTTAAGTGTATGATATAAATGGACATGTTTTGGTAAATAGAATTCTACATTTATATATGGTCATAAGATATATATTATGTAATACTTTAAAGTTAATTGATCATATGAGGTTTGGGAAGAATACACTATGACTTGAGGATCATAGAGTTCTTTGTAGACATGACACCCTATGGCCCTAGGGCCATAGAATCCCCCAAAAGAAAATGGGATACCCAACAACCTTACAGATGTAGGGTGATTACACCGAGTCTCTAAAAGGGCACATAAGCATCTGGGTTACTCTATAGCCTTAGGCCCATAGGGTGTCAACATAGAATCCCCCAAAAGCATTTGGCTACCCTACAATCTTACGGATATAGGGTGATTACATAGAGTCTTTAAAAGGTCACATAAGCATTTAAGCTAGTCTACAGCCTTAAGGCCATAGGGTGTCAACACAGCTATCCTACAATATTATGTATATAGAGAGATTACATAAAGTCTCTAAATGGGCACATGAGTATTTGGGCTATTCTAGAAGGAAACATAAGTTATCCAAGAGCATTTGGGATACCCTAAGGCCTTAGGGCCATAGGGTGGTGACATAGAATCTCCACAGGGGTACTTAAATCACCCCATGGATGCAAATCACCTAGCTCTTATGGACACATCTTATAAAACATCACATGACACCCTATGGCCTTTAGACCATAGGTTGGTTATTCAAGGTCACCTACAGACTCTTTAAATGTTTCAAGAACATTTTTCAATGGCCTTATATCTTGTGTCCATATACATTAGGGACATATATTTCTTATCTTGTGATTAAGGTTTAATATTCTATTGAGAATGAAATAAGCTAGAAAAAACTAAAAAGTATTTAGTCCTCAAAATTCCAAAATGAGAGTTTGAACAATTGATGTATGATCATTTTTTGTTGGGTGTAAGTTCTTCTATTGTGAATTGATGGTGTAAGCGTTTGAAATAATTATCTTTGCATTGCAACTAACTAGATTAAACATACATTCAACATTTGTTGTAAATGCCAATTATTTGCTTAGATAGTGAGGCGGTCCGGGACAGGCAACAAGAAGAGCGGCCTCTAAACACCCTTCGAGGCTCCCGTGCTGCTCAATTGGGGCTGGGGCAAGCACAATCAGAGACAACAACAACCCACAGCCAGAAACCAAACAAGAAAAGGGGCACCACCTAGTTGTAGATGCGAACTAGGATGCACGTGATATCTCCTTGTACTCAAACGCACAAAGAGAGGGGAATGCAAGCTAGCCACACACACCAAACACAAACATTCACCACGCCAGAGAGAGGTAAAGCACACAAATGAACTTGAGCAACTTAGTCTTAGCCTTAAAGACTAGATGCACACAAACCTTGATGAGAAATAGAGAGACAACACAAAACTTGACCTTGTTGCCAATACACAAATTGTCTTAGGGTCACGGGAGCCCTCTCACCGAGCACCCTCTTACAATTTACCTTTTAGGCAAACAATTCAACAAGCCCTCAAATCACCAAGCATGAAATGGCATAACAAACTTCAAGGACAATATACCTTCAACCACCTGATGAGCCAACTTATCAAGTCAATTTGGAGAGAAGAGTCGTAGTTGCAGCATACAATTGTACCCAAAACTATGAATCTTATTTATGGACAAGAGTAGGCTACAAGTGTGATTGCAGAGTATAGTATCACTCCACTCCTCTAGATGGCATAACTAACTTCAAGCTTCTCCATGCACCTATGTGCAGTGATGGAATAGAGCACTCACAATGCACACACTCTACACAACTAGGCTTGAAGAGTGGTGTGTTATGTGTTGAGAATGGTGTGGTGTAGTGGGATCATGTGATCTTTTACAAGGGAGAGAAGGGCTCTATTTATAGGTTTTAGAAGCCCCGATTTGGATTAGGCCTAATCAAGTTTATTTGAAGGAATAAAAGATTATGCATATTTTTATTTTTTTTAATGAGGGTGGGTCTCTCTTGTCCTTTGAGTCACATTTGTGGGCTCAAGGGAAGAGAATTATTGAGGATGAAAGGAGAGAGGGATTGAGTGAATAATTTGGGAGGGCCTACTCTATTAGAGGGTGCATTTTAAAATAAGGTTAGTGGTTAGTAATTACCACTAAAAAATATTTTCAAAATCATTCACCAAATGGTGATATATATGATGAGAAAAGTTAGAGAAGGTATGAGCTTGTAAAGAGAGATTGAAGGTTTGACATTCACATCTTTACAGCACCGGAAGAAGAAGCGGTCAGCATGGCGAAGTAGCACGTGTCGATGAAGCTATGTTATTTCAAACCTTGGAAAATTCATGATAAAAGCCTTTATTTGCAGAGGTTACCTTTGGATTTTTGCTGATTTTTTGAAGTTATTTACAAAGTTGAAGAGAGTATGGTAATATGGACATATATGTAGAGAGAAAGGGGGACACATAGGGTGTAGAAATGGAGGATGAAGGCTATGGAGGTGTGAGAGTTGTGGCAATGGTGAAGAGGGTGAATTAGGACATGGGAGTTGCAGGTTTGGGAGTGGGAAGGAGAGGGAGGAGTGTGTGTGAAAGAGGAAAATGATAAAGTGGAAGAGGGAGTGTGACTGCATAGCATGGGCAAACTGGGGTCCACCAATAAAATCATAGCTCACAGCTCATAGCTCAAAAAAATATGAAAAACTTTGATGTGAAAGTTCATCTCACGAGCTACAACTTTTGTTTGTATCATCTTTCCAAATTCAGAGAGCATGTGATCTTTAAAAATTCAGCAAAACCGACTGTTTTTTCCACTGCACAAGGTCCTTGTGAGGTCCTTCTTTGGATGATTCTTTTGAATACCTCCAAGAGTGAGCTCCCCATGGTGCATGCATGCAGGACACATACCCTTGACCTTATTTGGTAGGTCTATAATTGAAGATATTCTTAAGATCATGATATAAGTGAATAGTACAACTAAGAAAATCAAATATTTAGGGGTCTAAAAAAATATGTACATGTCAAATATAAATAATATAGGTGGAAAAAATATAAAGGGGTCAAAATAAATCTGTCTCATTATAAGTCTACCATAAAAAGATGAATATTTTTGGTGTTCTAATTTATGAGAGTAAAAGAGAATAGATGTAGGAAGGAAAAATCACAATAGTGAAAAAATATACACATAAATAAAACTAGTTTTTTTGGATTTTTGTTGGGATGGAGTTACATAAAAATAAGACAAGCTTGCATGAAATTATTTTCATATGGAATAAAGAGTATGAAAAATGGTAAGAAAAAATATGTTAATGGTGAGTCAATGTACATAGCATAAATAACACACCATAGGTAGAAATATTTAAATAAATACCAAAATAATTATGAAAAATCCTTTATTTAGGCCCTATATACAATGAAATATTTACACACAAATGGGCCATACTATACTTATATTTTTTATATATTTTTTATTTTTTTGGCTCAACTGGCCCAGTGACTAGCTAATTAAGGGTTTTTAAGAAGATATGGGAAAAGTCCCCTAACTCACCCACACCTATAAACAGTGAAATGGTAGGGATAGCCACAGTGTTTGGACGATTTTGGTAGGGTGGGTTAACTCACTATGGCAATTACGGAGAGCCAAAAAACGGCTATCAATAGTAAACATCGAGTATAAATGGTTATTGAAGCATTTGTCCTTTGGATTATGTGAAGATCTATTCTTTGATTGTAACAAGATTTTATTTAAAGATATAAAGTGCGAGTATTTTGTTCCAAACTATGATTTTGTTTCTCTTCTAGATGATGCAGAGAATTGGAATTTATATCTTGAATTTTTTCAATAGAGAGAAGCTAGGACTAGTAGAATTTTTTAGCTTGTCATGTAGCAATCGGAACATTGTATCAAGGTTTATTGCAAAGAAATGATTGTATAATGTATAACCATTGTTTAAGTTTGTAAATTGGAAGTAGAAGGCAATGCAAGTTCCAAAACATGTGCAATGCCATAAGGAGAATCCAGCACAAATACTTTTGCCCCTTAGGAATGTAGCAATCGGAACATTGTATCAAGGTTTATTGCAAAGAAATGATTGTATAATGTATAACCATTGTTCACGTTTGTAAATTGAAACTAGAAGGAAATGCAAGTTCCAAAACATGTGCAATGCCATAAGGAGAATCCAACACAAATAATGATCCAGCAATAAATGTATGATGTATGATAATGATTCAATTTTGTATATCGTGTTGCATAGTTATCGCATTTTTTAGCTTACACATTTTGCTAGCATAGAGGACACCCTATGGCCCTAGTACCATAGGATGCCATCATATCCCATGTACAATTTCTCTTTTACCATAGAGGACATCTTATGGATCTAGGGTCATAAGACGCCAACATAGTGCATAAATGTCTTCTTATAAGTATACACGTAAACACAGTGCATAGAGGGAATTTTACTAGCATAAAGACCGCCCTATGGCCTTGGGACCTAGGGTGCCAACATAGAGCATAGAGGGATTTTTATAGAACCTTGTTGCCCTTGGGACGCCATAGTGCCATAAAGTGGTTTTTGTATATATAGTAGAGAATTCTCACACACATGATACCTTGGTCACTATCTAGCCCTTGGACCATATGATAGTAGCATAGAGGACACCCTATAGCCCTAGGGTTTCCTTCTATCCCTAGGGCCATACACTGGCAACATATAGTATACATGGTTTCTTCATAGAGAAAACCTTTTAGTCCTACACTATAGAGTGGAAACCTAGACCATATAATGTATCCTACTAGCATAGAAGGAACCCTATGACCCTGAGGCCAAAGAGTACCAATTTAGGGCTTAAAGGGTCTCTTCCTAATTTGAAGGACACCTTGTGGCCCTAGGGAGCACCCTATGGCCCTAGGTCCATAGGGTGTCAACATAGTCAAATGGGGTGTAAACTTAGAGCATAGAGGGTTTATTACTATCATGGAGGACACCTTGTGTTCTTGGTGCCATAGAATGTAAACATATAGCATGGAGGGTTTCTTGCTACCATAGAGAGCACCCTATGGCCTTGGGGCCATATGATTCCAACAAAGAGCATAAACGGTTTTTTTATAGCATAGAGGATAGCTTATTTACGTGGGGCCATATGATACAAAAATAAAAGAGTCTTAGGGTGAAAGCATGTTAACCTGTCATGCTTTTTCATGTCCCAGACAATGCTAACTAGCACAATTTTGACATATGCTAACTAGTACAATAACTTGAGCTACATCTCCAAGATCTATGACATATGGTATATCAATAGAAAGCACCTGAAACAAGGAATCCAAATGTACAACCTCCGACAGATTTTGATATTATTTGTGAAAATTTAACCGGATGCCCAACTTTTTGAAGATGTGCTAACTTTAAACTGCTAACTAGCACAAAAAGCGCGACAGGTTAACATGCTTTCACCCCTTAAGAAGGGAACCTAGGCCACTAAATCACCATGGGGCCATAAGCTAGTCTTTGTGGGGAATGCTCCTAAAGGGTTTTTGGCTATCCTATGGCCTTTGGGCCATAGGCTACCAACATAGAGTTTAGATGGTTTCTTACTAACATAGAGCTCACCTTGTGGCCTACGGTCTTTAGATTCTAATATAGAGTTTCAATGATTTTATACTAGGCGTAAGGGGCACCCTATGTCCTTGGGGACATAGAGTGTCAATGTAGAGCGCAGAGGTTTCCTTTCTAGCATAGAAGGAACCATGTGGCCTAGGAGCCATTTGATGCACCCTATGGCCCGAGGGCTGTAGGTTGCCAATGTAGACAAGGTTTCTTAGTAGCATTATAAAGGGTACCTTGTGGCCCTCAAATCTCCATAGGGTGCTAACATAGCGCATAGAGGGTTTTTCTTACTAGCATAGAGGACATCCTATGGCCTTGGGGCCATAGGGTTTCAATATTGAGCATAGAGTATTTCTTACTAGCGTAGAGGCTACCTTGTGGCCCTAGGTCCATAGGGTGAAAACATAGAGCATAGAGGATTTGTTACTAGCACATAGGGCACCCTATGGCCCAAACTCCATAGAGTGATAACATGTAGCATAAAGGGTTTCTTACTAGCATAAAAGGCAGACCTTGTGGCCCTCGGGTCATAGGGTGCCAACATAAAGCATATATGGTTTCTTGCTAGTGCTCATAGAGGGCATCTTGTGGCCCTATGACAACCCATGGCCTTAGGTCCATAGGGTGACACATAAATAAAGTACCATATGGATTTGAAGCCATATATCTATTTATATGTTGAGACCTCCCAACAATCCTAACCCTATGGCCTTGAGGCCATAAACAGACATATTTTGGATTATCTTAAATTCATAGAGATATCTACAAAGAGAACCGTATGGCTTGAAGGCCATAAGAAACTTAGTCAAGGAAATCATCCAATGCAAGAAGATCATGGCAATAGAAAATGAGACTTCTGCTCTAGAGCTTAAAGGAATAAATGTTTCTCCAAGTATACTTCTAGGCGCCACCATCATGGACAAAGAACTAATGTAGCTAGATAAAGATTAGGAATCTCTAGACAATAAGGAGCATAAAAATAAATTCATTGTAGATGTGTTGTCAGTTAGTAACTTTGCTATTTGCGATTAGTTTTTTCTAAGAGTGTGACAAAAAAGAGTTATCAAAATGTAGATACTTTGGAATCTAAAATTAAGTGTTCTTTAAACTTGCAGTCCTTCAACAAGATATTGCGGCTAGCAAAGTTTTACTCGAGATTGTTGGTATAGAGGATGCTAATTCCATTGACCCTACTGAGAAAGATTCTATCAATCTCCATGTCAACCAAAGAGTTTCTGACGAAGATGACAAGAATCTACAAGTCTTTAAAGGTCAACTGCTACAACGACTGGAGATAAATTTAAAGAGTAATCCAATGGAACAAGACAGTGAAAGTTCCAGAACATGTGCAAGGGAAGAAGAAGAATCCAATGAAAATATTCTAGTAGCCCAAGAGTTGGGAATTGGATTGCATGAATGGAAGTAGAAGGCAACGGAAGTTCCAGAACATGTGCAACGCTAGAAGGAGAATCCAACACAAATATTTTAGCACCCTAGGATTTGGAAATCGATGTGCATGGTGAGTCAGACCTTCCATCCACCAACAAACCAATGCTGACTATAATAGTGAGCTTGTGTGGATTGTTCCTGAGGAGATGCTGGCAAAAGTCCAAGAAAATGAAGAGCTTAAAGTTTGGACATGAGCATATTGTTCTTCATCCAGGATGCATTGAGTTTTTAAAGGCTCTATTTAGCAATTTCAATGTAGGGATATGGTCAACTGCTAATGACATGCATGTTATGGACATCATCAAGATTTTAGAAAAGGAAGCTAAAGAAAAATTTCCATTCTTTATGATCTGAGGTAAAATCCAATGTCAACCATGCGTAGAATCAAGGATCACTTGCTTAGATAATCTAGGAGTAGAAGCACTTTTCAAACCGTTGGCTATTGCATCATCAAAATTTGGGCTTGATGCAAGAAGATTGCTTCTTGTAGATGATGAACCATTAAAGGGATGTGTGAATCCTGCATTGAATTGTATTTTTCCACCATCATTTAATGTTGATGATGAGGAGGATAATATCCTCCTTGGGGAGCTGCTACCATATATCAAAGCTCTCAATCATGTTAATGACATTCACATAGTTACAGGGTCTCATTTATATGGACAAGCACCCATTGCTCAAGTTCATGAGCTTTATAACCGTATACACGAGGTTGTTGCAGAGTGGGAGGAGAGAAATCTAATTTTTCTAGGAAAAACCTACTCCACGGGAAGACTAGCAGAAGTTTCTCGTCCTCTTCACGATGAGAATGTTACAAAATCTAGCACTAATGGAATGTCCACTCGAAGTCAAGACAAGAAACTTTCAGCACCTGATCGAGAAAAATTAAGGTTCTTAAAGAATATCAAATCATTATCAGCCTTGAAAGGTACAGAAGCAATCACGCTTGCCCAAAAATTGGGATACAAGGAGCCTGTGATCAAAGTACATGAAGCCAAGAATTATATAAAGCATCTAAAAATTTAGTATGATCTCAAATAGATCTATATCAAGAAATGATGGTGTAACATTTTGGCATTTACAAAGATCTTGATGTACTCAGAGACTTTGTTAGAGTGCTTAGGGTTTCAAGATATATGAAGATGTAAATGATTAATAGTTTTTTAAATTGTCTTTCAATACTATAAGTAACTTCAGAGTTTCATGTGCCAAATGCTCTTTTTTTAAAAATCTTTTATAGTTGTTTGCTTTGAAATTTGAGTTCACTGTGCCATCAAGGACAATCTACATGCTCATAAGGTCAAATCTCACCCTATAGGTCCTTGGGGGAATTTCACTTTATGGTCTCAACACCCTATGAATCTAAGGCCATAGGGTCATAGTTTGGCATGTGTTCTTGCATAGGACTTACTAAGTGTAACCACAAATTAGCACCCTATGTCCCTAAGGTCTTCAACACACTTAAGATCTCTATATTAACTTAAGAAGTTCACTTTATGGTCTCAACACCCTATGAATCTAAGGCCATAGGGTCATAGTTTGGCATGTGTTCTTGCATAGGACTTACTAAGTGTAACCACAAATTAGCACCCTATGTCCCTAAGGTCTTCACCACACTTAAGATCTCTATATTAACTTTTTTTTTAAAAATCATTTCAGGGCTTCTAAGAAAAAATGTTTTACTATTAGATTATTACAAAATAGAGGAGCTCCATTTCATATTACATCAAATATCACATTCAAACCAAGAGCAATGGTTTCATTATCTACCAACATCTTTCAAACAGGACAAAAGAACGCGTATCTTGGATTTAGAGGGTGGGTGTGTTACAGTCATTGGAAAGTCTTTGTGGCTCACCAATGAAAAGTTAACGCCTGATTATGCGCTTCCAACAAATATATTTCATATTCCTCATGGTTTATGCACACTCTTAGGATGTGTAAGGTTTCTAGTTTCTAAAACCTTAAAGATTGTATAAAGCTTAATCAAACTGATATGACTATTGAAAAAGCAATGTAGAACTGTCCGACCGTGGCAAATATTGGTATTTTTGGAATCTTAAGCACAACAAACCCCGGACTAGAAATTTTCAAAACAAAATTCCGATAAAATCTGGAAAAGTTACGGGCTCTGAAAGATTACACTAGAAATTTAATTAGTTAAGTAAAATTGGATGGTTTCAGTAATTATTATCAATAAAGACTTTCTTATCCTAAGGTTCTAGAAATTACTGATATTTCCAATTTTCATCATTAAAAATCAGAGAAATTAGTAAAATTCGATTCTGTGTATTTGGGGGGCTGTGTGGGGTAATGATGAACTCTCCCAGACTAGATTTAGTAGCAGGGGGCATTTTTTGACTTCTAGGGCTGCTTGGGATGCAAGTTATTACCATTTTTCAGCTTGTGACTGCCCAGAAACCTATAAATATGACCCTTGCTTCACAATTTTAGACAGACTTGGAGCCTTGGCATACTCTCTCTCATCTAGAGAGACTGCTACGCAGAAATCACTAGAGATAAAGCTCGAGTTGGATAATTAAACGAATAAGAAGTTATGGCACCTAAAAGGACTTGAGCAAATCTTACCTCAGATGATGAGGACGTAGCTCCAAAACAAACTAGAGCGTCACACGACGATGAAACCGGGTCTAGTAGTAGGCCTATGGAGGAGAGTCTTCAGACGCCAGGATAGCAGCAGATGGCCAATCAATCCCAGGTGGGTTTCCCAATATTTAATTAAGTCTTTAAATATTTTAAGTTCTTTTATAAGTTAGCATTGCATACGTAAGGAGTGAGAGAATCAGGAAAGGAATAATTGACCAGAAACGAAAGGTAAATTCCAACGTGCATTTGTTTATGATGTAAGAAAGAATTGCTTGGATTAAGACTGGTTGAATTAGGAAAGATATGATTGATCATCCTTAAGACGGCTTGTCTCAAGACACCTCCAACTCGTTGGTATAAATTGATGATAATGATGGCTTTCCAGCTACGGATAAGTTGGTTACCCCCATGAACGATAAGTTTCTACTCCGTGTCATGAGTTTCTAAATAAGTTAGGATACCGTTTTTATCCTAGGGAAGTCGCCCGGTTGTATGGGCAACTGGTATGGTGTATGGGCACTCGGAACCTTGGATGGGGGTTTATCTACTCCGGATTGTGAATAAGAAATGGGTGCCTTTTTTTTCACCCTTAGGTGATCTTGAGACAAGAAGAGTACTGGTCATGGTAATTATGGACAATGTTTTGATTGATAGTACCCTGTCTTAAGTTTAAAGATGTATGTTTTCTAACAGAATGCTTTCAATGTTGTCTTTAAGGAATTACTGTGAAGTAAAGTTAAAAGAAATTATTATTTTAAGTGTTAAAACAATGCGATAGTAATTAGAAAACAAAAGAATCATATGTGAGTGTGGGGTGGTAAGTGGGGATTGACTAAGGTTGTCAATCATGGACGGGTGGACCTGATTAGTCAGGTAACTATCCATCCCTGCATACTCAAACGTTTAGAAAAATTCTTCACTTGGAAGAGGAGTCCACCAACGGCTGTGCCCTCACATCTGTTAGGGGGAAAAAAGCGTTCGTTGAGGATACCTTAACCCAGTTGTGGCAGTTATAGGGCCGAAATAGTTTTTTGGACTTTTAATATGATTGTCCCGTTTCCGCTGCAAGACAGGACTAGGTCTTCTTCTAAGGCTATCGACCCAAGCCATTGTCGATGGTAAAAGTCTATTCCTTTGATTTTTCTTGTTTAGAGACTCTGATTTTTATCAGACCTAGAGACTTGTCAAGGATCCCATCCCGATCTTGGTATTTGCAGGTTGGGGATCTCACAAGTGGTATCAGAGTGTGTGTTAATTAAAATCGTGGACCTAGGGAAAAGTCAAGGTGTTAGGTTGAAATAAGTGATCTTGATGAATTAAAGAGATATTTGATTAAAAAGAGGGAGAGAAAGAAAGAGAGAGAATTATCCCCATAATTGTAGGATGATTTCCATCAGGCCTACTGCAAATCCATGGATTTCAACATTAGATTTATGAGAGTTGCCTATCCCTAGACTATTCAATGCGAAAAAGCGTGATGAAATGACTAGATAAGAGATTTTCTCCTTCCACTTGGAGGATCAGCTGGTAAGGAGCTGGTTGAATTTTCTTCATTGATGTGAGAGAGTTAGAAGGTTTAGAACTAAATATGAAGAGTTTAGAGTATACTTTTTCATTGGAACGGAGAATCTAGAGGAAACCCTTGTAATAGATGATGTCCAAGTATCACAAAATCAGTGGGTGTTTGATCAGGTGTCTAAAGTAATCTACCCAGGTAGAATTAGACCCATAGGAGTAGTCCCTAGTTTTAGTGGACCAAAAGATGTTGTATATTTTGATCCTATATCTGATCCACCCAAAGTCTTCAAGATTTTAGTATAGGACTATCATCACCTTTGTACATAGTAGGATCTTCATGAGTTGTATTAACTCTTGTACATACTATGGTTCTCATGGGTAGGCTATAATTAGTTTTTGTTTATGGTTTGGCAATTGTCTCCATCTTATGTGCAAAAGTCTTGAGTAGGAGATAAGTTAGGAGTATAAGTAAGAAAGATTTCATATG
Organism: Adiantum capillus-veneris; assembly: GCF_014529385.1. NCBI lineage: Eukaryota > Viridiplantae > Streptophyta > Polypodiopsida > Polypodiales > Pteridaceae > Adiantum > Adiantum capillus-veneris. The sequence goes on from NC_140944.1 coordinate 128,863,046, forward strand.
GTACTAAATTTCACTAATTCAATCTTAGGAAAATACTCGTGTAAATAGCCTTTACACTGTTAGTCAAGAGAAAAAAATACTACTAAAGCAAGTCCAACTCCCTACTTTTAAGGGAGAGGGACCCAATTTAGAGAAAGATGCCAAAGCGTGGTTAGATGCTATGGACGAATATTTCAAAGCTATAGGAACTGCTCTAGAAAACCAAACAATGTTGGGTATGTTTCGTCTCAGCGGAGATGCCAAACTTTGGTGGAAGCAACACTGCAAAGATAATCCCACGAGTAGTCCATCTTGGGAGAAAATGAAGCAGGCAATCAAAGAAAGTTATCTCCCTCCTGCACATCAGGCTATCAAGATGAACGAGTTCTTTGGTCTATGCCAGCTAGGATTTTCATTAGAGGAGTACTACACCAAGTTTGTGTCTTTACGACGCTATGTTCCCCAAATGACCATGGAGCAACAAATTACCCATTTCTGTCAAGGCCTCAACAAACCCCTGAGTACACGTCTCAAAACCATGAGGCCTACATCAATATAGGATGCCCTTCTAAGGGCTAAGCCTCTTCCAGCCAAAGGACCCAACTCCATAAGGAACTATAATGGATTTAGTAACTTTAGGGAAAGAGCCAGGGAAAATTCCAACCAGGGATATCAACAACTTGGAGTAGCTGCAGCAGTGAACTTAGAGCAGACCTTCCCAAACGTTAGGTGCTATGGATGCAATCAAATGGGGCACTATACAAATAATTGTCCAGAAGAACAAAACCCTCGAATTAGTGCTAGAGCCATTCCTCAAAATCAAGGAGATAATCTACGAGGAGGTAGAAATGGAGGACGAGGTAGAGGAAGAACAAGAGGATCCAAATCTTATGCAATCATAGGAGAACCAACCTTATGAATGAGAAAGATAAAAGATCCACTCACTTGGACATAGTTAGCAATCTTAGAGCTTTGTAAACCACTATAAATCAATAATGTAAAATCTTGAGCTACTTATATATTATAAGGGTATACATGATTTTCTTCTCCAAAATTACTCAATGAATCTAAAGTTAAGTTAGTATTCAATCAAGAAATTAAGGGCAGATCTATCAAATGATAAAGAGGTTCTCGTTAGGAAGGAAAAATTCAAATCTTAGAAATGAGGTAGTTATCAAGAAACCAACTCACATTCTTTGTGCACAGGATAGCCTTCTTTGAAAAATGACCTAGATATGAAAGTATTAAGGTACGAAACTAATAGGAAGCTGAAAGAAACTCTTGGTATGATAGTTCTTAAAACCCTTTTACATATTGTTGGTCAACCAGGTTAGAGCACAGAGGGGGTACCTTTGGTGCAATGGTGGAAGCTTGTGCCGAACGCAGACTGCTCAGAATGGCAAGAACACGCCGAGCGCGTTCAGATTGGCAAAGTTGAAATACATGATACTTGTCGAATGCTGATTGCTCTGAATGGTCAGTTAGATGAGCGTGTTCATGTTGACAATCTGGATATATGGATATTTTATGGAATTGATTTAACCTAGTTTTTGAGATGATACAAATGGGTTGTAAAGGTTTTTACGATGGGCTCAACACTAAGAGTTTCTTGAGGAAAAATTGGCTAGCAAGTAACTCCAACCAGAAACTAGAAAGAACTCTTATAGTAATCAGTAACATTTGGTAAAGTGAAAATTTTATCCCTTCAAAGATGCCACTTGGGAGGATGAATTTCTCTTCTCAAAGATTTTTCCAATTTCGGTTGAGATGAGGGCATCTCAAATTCTTAAGTTGGGGTGATTGTAAGGTTTCTAATTTCTGAAACCTTAAAGATTGTATAAAGCTTAATCAAACTGATACGATTATTGAAAAAGCAATGTAGAACTTTTTGACCGTGGAAAATATTGGTATTTTTGGAATCTTAAGCACAACAAACCTCGGGCTAGATATTTTCAGAACAAAATTCCAATAAAATATGAAAAAGTTACGGGCTCTGAAAGATTACAATAGAAATTTAATTAGTTAAGTAAAATTGGATGGTTTAAGTAATTATTATCAATAAAGAATTTCTTATCCTAAGGTTCTAGAAATTATTGATATTTCCAATTTTCATCATTAAAAATCAAAGAAATTAGTAAAAATCAATTCCGTGTATCTAGGGGGCTGTGTGGGGTAATGATGAACTCTCCTAGATCAAATTTAGCAACAGGGGGTGTTTTTTGACCTGTAGGGCTGCTTGGGATGCAAGTTTTCTCCATTTTCCAGTTTTTGAGTGCCCAAAAACGTATAAATATGACCCTTGCTTCACAATTTCAGACAGACTCGGAGCCTTGGCATACTCTCTCTCATCTAGAGAGACCGCTATGAAAAAATCACTAGAGATCAAGGTCTAGTTGGTTAATTAAATGGATAAGAAGTTATGGCACATAAAAGGACCCGAGAAAATCCTACATCTCATGATGAGGACGTAGCTCCAAAACGAACTAGAGCGTCGCATGACGACGAAGCCGAGCCTAGTAGTAGGCCTACGGAGGAGATTCTTCAGGTGCCATTGCAGCAGCAGCTGGCAAATCAATCCCAGGTGGGTTTCCCATTATTCAATTAAGTCTTCAAATAGTTTAATCTCTTTTATAATTTAGCATTGCATAAGTAAGTAGTGAGAGAATCAGGAAAGGAATAATTGACCAAAAATAAAAGGTAAATTCTAACGTGCATTTGTTTATAATGTTGAAAAGAATTGTTTGGATTAAAACTGGTTGAATTAGGAAAGATATGATTGATCATCCTTAAGAAAGATTGTCTCAAGAAACCTCCGACTCCTTGGTATAAACTCATGATAATGATGGCTTTCCAACCACGGAAAAGTCGGTTACCCCCATGAACGATGAGTTTCTACTCTATGTCATGTCTTGTTGTTTCTACATAAGTTAGGATACCGTTTTTATACTAGGGGAGCCTCCCAATTGTATGGGAAACTGGTTTGGTGTATGGGCACCCAGAACCTTGGGTGGAGATTTATCCACTCCGGATTGTGAATAAGGAATGGGTGCCGTTTTTTTTCACCCTTTGGTGATATTGAGACAAGAAGAGTACTGGTCATGGTTATTATGGACAATGTTTTGATTGACAATACCGTATCTTAAGTTTAAAGATGTCTGTTTTCTAAAAGAATGCTTTCAATGTTGTCTTTAAGGAATTACTGTGAAGTAAAGTTAAAATAAATTATTATTTTAAGTGTTAAAACAATGAGATAGTAATAAGAAAACAAAAGAATCATATCTGAGTGCGGGGTGAAAAGTGGGGATTGACTAAGGTTGTCAATCATGGACGGGTGGACCTGATTAGTCAGGTAACTATCTATCCCTACGCACTAAAACGTTTAGAAAACTTCTTCACTTTGAAGAGGAGTCCACCAATGGTTGTGCCTTCACATCTGTTAGAGGGAAAAAAGCATTGGTTGAGGATACGTTAACCCAATTGTGGCAGTTTTATAGGGCCGAAATAGTTTAGTGGACTTTTAATACCATTGTCCCGTTTTCGCTGCGAGATAGGACTAGGTCTTCTTCTAAGGCTATAGACCCAAGCCATTGTCAATGGTAAAAGTCTATTCCTTTGATTTTTCTTGTTTAGAGACTCTGATTTTTATCAGATCTAGAGACCTGTCAAGGATCCCATCCCAATCTTGGTATTCGCGGGTTGGGGATCTCACAGGATGCCGTCGGAGTCTAGATTATATAAACGTCCCCCAATCAACTGAAAGTTGTTAGCTTGGTGAATCGTCCTTTGTTTAAGGTCTAGGTCCGTTTTGTCAAATTCCCCGCCCTGTGATAGTAGCTTATGATGTCTTGAGACCACTTAGGTACCATTTCTATATTGAAAAGATATGCATCTGGGAGATCATCATCCACACCCTCTGGATCGTCTCCATTAGGTAATCGAGAGAGGTAGTTTGCTCAAAGATGTGTCTTCCACTTTTTAACCACTACTTTAAAGTCAAACTCCAGCAATATGATGAACCATTTTATGACTCGCCCAGTGTTGCATGGTTTATTGACAAGGTATAGAAGGGCTTGATGTTCTGTGAAAAACACAAACTTATTTGCAAGGAGATAATGCCAATTTTTTTTAATGGCATAAATCATTCCAAGCCCCTCTCTCTCAATGGTTGTGTAATTTTTTTCAACACTATTTAGTTGTCGCGGCTGGAATAGCTGACTGGGAAGTCCATGGTTCCCTCTCTTGGTTGAGCCAAAATACACCTGATAGAAAATGAAGATGCATCTGTACGGATGTGAAATCTTTTTTCCCAATCAAGTGCTCATAGCACTAGAGCGGATACAAGGAGAACCTTTTGATTTCTTAAATGATTCCTCGCACTTATCTGTCTATTCAAATATCACTATAAGTCGATACAGTGGTTGTGTAATAATTGCATACATGTGTATGAACCTCTTGTAATAATGACAATGTCCCTTGAAGCACTGTACGTGCTTTGCATTGATAGGCTTATGCATTTTGACAATCACCTTAATCTTATCCAAATCTATGGAAATGCCATGTTTCGAGACAATATGCTTGAACATTTGTCCTTGTCCTACCATGAAAACACATTTGTATAGATTAAGACAAATTCTATATGTACTGCATTTGTCAAATACATTTTTGAAGTGTTCTGTATGTTCCTCTCTTTGCAAAGAGTGTACACATAGGTCATCCATATAAATTTTCAAGAAATTCCTCAAGTACTCCTTGAAGGCATGGGCCATCAATCTTTGAAATGTTGTTGGTGCATTTGTCAACCCAAATGGCATGACCCGATATGCAAATATGCCCCATCCTGTGGCAAATGTCATTTTATATTGGTTCTTGGGTGCAATTGCAGGTTGATTGTAACCAGAGAACCCATCCAAGAAGGAATATGCACGCTTTCCTGCCACTCATTCAAGGATATGGTCCGTAATTGGTAAGGGAAAGTTACCCATTATTGTAGTTGCATTGACTTTTTTGAGGTTGACACACACTCGGAGTCTACCATTCTTTTTGGGTACAACAATGACTGGAGATACCCAATCAGTGTGTTCTATCTCATAGATGAACTCCGCTTCCTTTAGTTTATCAATCTCTTCTTTGATACGCTTAGAAAAGGTATTATTGTACGTGTATGGACTTCGTCTGCTTGGTTTTGCATAAGGTTTTAAAGGGATAGTATGCTGACAAATTGTCGGATCCACTCCCTTTAAATCCTTGTAAGGTCATGCAAACACATCCTTATATTCCTGAAGAATTATGAGAAGCTCCTCTTTCTCTTCTCGGCTCAGGTTGGTGGCTATATAGACGGGTTGCGGTTTCTCTCTAGGTCTGGCTAGGTCTACTTTCTTCGCATCTTCTGGCCCATCATAAGACTCTTTGTCCCATCGTTCTCTTCCGGGCTTTGTCAGCACTATCTTTTGGTCTTGAATAGTGAACTTTCTGTAATGAGATAGTACGCTCATATGGTTTTCACTATTGTCTTTCTCATCCTCTCTGTTGTCAGTTTCGGTTATCCATACTTCCCTCAAAGTCTTCTTGAGATCTTGGTACCTTTTCCTACATTCAAGTTTTTTCAATTTTGGTTCTTCTAATTTGTTTGATTCTGTTTCCATTCTTTTGGATTTAGTTTTTGCCTTCAACTTTTGAGTTCGGTTTTTTACATCCCTAGGACTGTCTTTTGTCCTAGGGTCTCAATCTCGAGAGAACTGGTCTGATATTTTGTTATTAATGTAGTCTTTGGCCATCACAAAAGATAAAGATTCCGGTTTTTTTTTCATGTTGGGCATTAAGTTATCTCTTTCTTTGTACGTCCCCTTATTCTTTCTGTAATGTGCTTGACATCTAGGTTTTTTATTTGGAGAATCGTAAAACCTTACATCAGGTATTACTTCCTTTAGCTCACTGGGGTTATCAGAACATTCATTATCTACATCATCATCTCATTTAAGATGATATGTAGAATCTTGGAACAACTCCTCATCTATTTCTTTCTTATTTTTGAATTTTTCTGGATTGACCTAATATTTGGTAATCATCACCTTCTATTAACTCAACCATGTAGTATGGAACCACATCATAACCATCCTGGTAACTTTACTTAGTTGTCGGTCCCTCCGCAATAGTATATACATCTAAGTTTGCTAGAATATGTGTCCCATTGTAAAGGTTCTAAGGACTCTTCTGGAAAAGGTTCCAAAATGTATTTTGTATCCCCAATTGCTATGTCTAGAATACATTCTTCTCGTTTTAGGCTTCCACAATTGGATGCCCCACACATCCATAACTCCTTTGGTTTAACTAGCCAGTCTGGGAGTTCTGACCTTTCTATTGTAGCAAAATCAAACTCCTCTACCGGGGTTCTATCCACATCTTGTAGCTATGCTCTTTAAGGTTTATTCTCGTAGTAGTCTCCATGTGTCTGAGGTAAAGGTGATTGTAGCCCTAATCTTGGACCACCTTTAATTGTCGCATGAAGGGTTGTCCAAGTATTATATCATAGTTATTTTTCACATCCGACTTTGCTTCGTACTCTCCCATACATGAGGTAAGGTTTTCAGAGATATAGGTTGGTTATCCCAAGATTTCACAGATCCCTTGTCTCCCCAATAAGAGTGAATCTCAAGATCTGCTTGAATTCTTGCCTCAAATTCTTAAATAGGAGGAAGATAGGTGCCTAATTGAGTTAATTGCCTGCTTGTATGGTGAATTGCAAGCGCGTGTGCACTAAAATCAAGTGTGTGTGCATTCTAATTGAGTATGTGTATGCCTAATTTTAGGTGTGTGTGCACTACTTTACCCTTATTTGTGCACCTAAAAATCAATGTGTGATTAATGATTTTTTAATTGTGATGATTGATTTTTCTTGTGATCATGTCCAACTAAATTTGTGAAATCACATTGTAGTTTTGACAAAATTTACCCTTTTGTGTGTGCACCTAAAGATTGGCAAAAACTGCCAATTATTACTATGTGTGTGACTAAAAAGTGCATGATTAATTCAATTTTTGATTGCATATTTGATGTGTGTAATGGTTAATTGCTACATTTTTGAACTTAAAATAGGGATTTACACACTCCAATTGCGTCGAATTTTGACCTAATTTTGTCGCAATTTTTGCCGGTTTAATTGGCTAGTCTTGATTTTATTGATGAAATTGTTTTGCAATTGAATTGATGTGAATTTTGGGATTTATTTGGCTGCACTATTCCCCTATGTGCGGAAAATTTTTAGATTTTTTTGGGTATTTTTCGGATAATTTTTGTAATTTTTTGACAATCTTTTGCAAATTTTTGGTTAATTCCATAAAAATTTGATATTTTGTGATCTTTACAATTTGTTTGGAATGTGTGTTTTTTGCTTGATTTCAAGCGCATTTTGACTTTCGTTTACCAAATTTTGAGCGTTTTAATATTTCCAGGGATCAGGTTGATGGTTTCGTCGAATCTTGCATTTTCGATAGAAATTGCTATTTTTTTTGCGTGTCAAAAATATTTGGTTGTAAATGGTGATGATTTTCTAAGGTTTCTAGAAAATTTTAGAAAATTTTTGGATTTATTTGACAGTTTTTGGAATTTTTTGATGAATTTTATCATTTTTGGCTAATTTGCGGCCTATTTTTGGCATTTGTGGACATTTGAAAACAAAAAATTAATAAAAAGCCGGTTCGAGCCTCGACACCCATGCCTTGCGGCACATAAACTTTTCACCTCTCGGATAAATCTTTATGGTCTTTGGCGATAATTTCCGCCGACATTAAAATTATCTTCTCCTTCTTGTTTCGTAGCATGTGAACCCACCTCACATCCTCACTCTCTCTCTCTAACTTTCTCTCTCCTCCCCACCCCTTCCCCAGTCCGATTATTATCACTCTCTCAGTTCCCCCATCTCCCTCTTTCTCCTCCCTCTCCCCCTTTTAATCCCTCTCTCTCTTCCCCACCCCCTCCACAAGCGATAATATACAACCTCTTTCTAACCCCTCACTTCTCTCTCCTTCTCACTTCCCCGCTGACCCATCACACTCTATCTTCCATCTTTGTCGTTTTCCACACACACAAACCCCTCTCACTTGTCTCGTTCTGCACGCCAGATGCTCACGTTCCCCCACCTTCATCGCTCCGTCTTTCTATCTCTCCTCCTACACGTTCTCACTGCCCCGCTTGTCGCACTCCCCCTCTCTGTCCAATTGTCTCCAGCACGCCCCTAGGCCATGGTACTCCCTCTCTCTCTCTCTCTCTCTCTCTCTCTCTCTCTCTCTCTCTCTCTCTCTTTCTCTCTCTCTCTCTCTCTCTCTCTCTCTCTCTCTCTCTCTCTCTCTCTCTCTCTCTCTCTCTCTCTCTCTCTCTCTCTCTCTCACGCTCACGTGTCACAGGTATTCCGTGCCAGCAGGCCATGGTTAACCATCTCTCTCTGCTCTCCCGTACTGAGCGTTGACAGGTTCTCCCACGCCGCTGATAAGCTGCAGGTCTGCCTCAAATTTCGCACGTTGTTGCCATCTCTGGCTGCCCCGCCATGCCATTACCTATTCTTTCTCTCCTCTACACGCATAACAGACCCCCGCCTTCACTTGCTGTAGCCCGCAATTAACGCGCCCACATGGCCGTCAACAACCGAGGTCAACAGCACTGTAGATAAGTCTAGGTAAATTTTTTACTTTATTTTTTTAATTATTTTATATAATTTAGTTTGTCTATTAAAAAAAACTAAAAAAATCATTAAAATACATAAAAATATTTTTAAAAAATAATCCATCAGAAATTTTTAAAAAAGATTTAAAAAATCATAAAAAATAGATAAATAGGAAAACATTAAAAACTTGCTAAAATATTAAAAACTCTTAGAAAATTCATAAAGATTCAAAAACTCCACAGATAAATCACAAAAATTGTAAAAAAATCATTAAAAGTCACGAAAAAATCATAAAAGTTAAAAAACTGATTGGAAAAATCTCGATAAATCATAAAAATTTCATAAGACCTTTAAAAATTCCATAAATTTGAAAAATTTGCAAAAAAGTCATTAAAAATCAAAACTTTGCCAAAAAAAAACATAAAAATACTAGAAAATTTAAAAAATCAAAATTTAAATAAATAAATTGAAAGTCGTCAAAAAAGACAAAAAAAGTCAAAAATAGGCAAAAAAGTAAAAAGAAAAGCCAAAAGAGCCACACACCAAGCAAATTGTGCAAAAGAAAACAAGTCAAAGGAAAGAAAAGCCAAGAAGTGCATCGCAAAGTGAGCAAAAATCAAGAACGGCAGCCAAGGAAAAAACCGAGTAAACAGCGAAACAGTCGGAAATAGCAAGAGAGTAGACAAAAAAAGCTGAAATCGACCAATTCAAAGCCGTTTGAGGAGCAGATAAATTTCAAAAGTTTTGCATGCTAGAAATTGGCTAGTACAATAATTACATTGAAAATTAAGCTTCCACTTGGATAAACAGGGACCACTCATATGTGATAGCAGATTATGCTAGTACGAGCAACATAAATTATGCTAATCGATACCAAAATCTTCTAGGAGACAGCTTTTACAACACAAGCTGACATGGACTCAAATCGAGCCGAGGATTCAAATACAGCAAAGCAAACTAGTAGCAGTGGCAATACAAGTACAACTACAACAAAGAAAATTTTGCATCTATATGGCTACAATGGAGATAAAGTCTTATATGGAGATTTAGAAGGCCATAGATACTTGATGAGCAGCAAAAGCAACATAGAAGCCAATATCCTATTGATCAAAGTAAAGCCAGATTCAGAGAATTCCCAGATGTTCACAAACTTCAGTGGATCCAGGTATTGCAAGCTCAAAGATGAAGTGTAGATAGAAGTTCAAAAAATTAACCCTAGTGTTTATCTAGAAATATGCACAAGTCCGCAAAGCATCTATTTAGTGCATATGCAATCAAGGTCATTATACATGGATTATAGTGGAGGTCAGATCTATAGTCCTGAACCAAAAATGAAAGATCCAGCAAATCAACCAATAGAAGCCAGTATAAATGGAGAACCAAGTCAAAGACGGTACAAGGGTCAAGATGGAGCAGTCTATAGCTTGATGCTTAGTGTTTTGAAAGAAGATACTGACAACTTGGCAAGCATAGAAATAGAAGCTCCTCGGGTAGAGCTTTACATGACAGAGCCTGTTGAAATACCACCAGTTATGGCGTGTTTGCTGAGATTGTGGACAAAAAGGTGGACATTTTTGTGAAGATTGTCCAAGAAATCCTGACAACAGGGATACATCAACTACCAAGCAAAGTACAGAGAAAATTGGAAATGCAAATCTTGACATAAGTGCATTTAACTCGTCACTTTTAATGCAATCAGATGATTTTTCATTACCATTAGAAGCACCAATAAAAACACTACAAGATCGAAGCTAGCATAAAGATGCACATGCACGTGAAAAGCTTAAAATTGATTCCTTGAACAACAAATTCTTGCATGAACTTGGTCAAGGTGTCTAGATAGCACCAAATGTTGAAAAGACTATTAAGTTTGCAAATGATTTTGCATTCACTGCCATAAGTGTGCAATCATTCATGAGTCTAAGGGACATATCAAACAGAATGCTATTAGCTTTGTATGGTACACATCATTCATATGCACACTATGTAGACCAAAAAGGGAAACTATACAAAAAGGATCAACCAATGTTTGAACGGCTCACATACCAGCTCATAGAAGTGCGTCCAGTGATAGATCAGAAAGGATGGTTCATTTCAGAGGAAAGAATCTATTATAGCCAATCCTCTCTAGAGCTGAAGGATATTATTTAAGTGAACCTAGAAATCTGTTCCGAGCCAAACTCTCCTCCATCAAAAATCAAGCTTCGATGTTGTGACCAAACGAGCTTATACTTTGACCAAAGCAGTCATAGATATATACGAGAGTCTAGCATCTATGATGCCTTGAGTCGTGAAACCACAGAAGCTCATATCATAGGAGACTCATGGGATAGACAATATCAGGCAAAGATAATGCTATCTATAGCTTGACTTGGGGAATAATTTATCATGTTTCACGGAGGTACATAGGAAACTATGTAGAAGGTTTACACATGCCAAACATCAATAGTGCTACCCAAAGTGTGCCTTCAGAGTCCTGAAAGGTGAGACTAAACCAAAGCCAAACAATTTTGAACTCTTATAATGAATCAGACTATAGTGATTACCCTAGGAAGGGGGGCTGTAAATCCATTAAGCTCCACTTATGTACCAGGAATCCAAATGTCGATTAAAAGCCCTAGAGATTCTAGCCAATAGACCCCTTCAATGTAGAAACCATTGAAAGATCATATGGTTGTTGTAAGTTTCCAATTGACCAGATTCCATCAGAGTCTATAAACAAATGCTTATAACAAGATCATCAAGGACAAAAGTTTCAGGGGATCTCCACAAGTCAAAGTCAAAAGTCAACAAATCCAATAGTGTTCAGGAAAATACATGTGACCAAGCTCACATATGCATATCGAGATGCACATGGTAATGAATATTAGCAAGATCATGATCTTGTACAAACCCATACGGATGACCCGATTGAAGTCAAAGACTATTTGAAGATGATGCAAAGCCTCAAGCTGCCAGAACAGGTGATAGAAAAGTCAAAGTTAATGGAAGCTAAAGTCCGGAAAGCTACACAAAAGTCACCACCAAAATCTCCTCCAAAGTGACAAATTCTGCCTGAAAGTACAATGGATCTTTTAAAATCAAAGGTTACCCATATGCAGGTGGACAATGCTCAACAACTGCAAAAAGGTGCAATATTACAGCCAATGGAGTCAACATCAATTGATCAGGTGATCAAAGCAAAGTAGTTGAAGAAAAATTCAATTCAAGGACATTGTCACAACAAAAGTAGTCAGTGCAGAAAGAAATCATGAGACGATCAAGTGCAACATTGTTGGTGAGAACAAAGAAAAGCTATCAGGAGAAGTAAAGCTAGATTTTCAACTAGACAAGAACCTCATGTTCTTTCGCACTTGAAAAAGATGTGGCAAACCACACCTGGAAGATGATCCTGAATTTGTGAGCATATCTAGAGACAAACGAGCAGAATGCTGAGGAGTCATCTCCACCACCATTGAAGTAAGTTCACAGATCATCATAGCTCAATTCCACGTGATAACAGTAAAAGATATGCCAGATGACATCATAATGGGAATGCCAATCGCTTAGAAGATGTTAGAGACACAGAGTTCAATGAAGATGAAGTCTTTAGATACAACAAAGAATGAAGACCAAGATTGGTCATCCGTGGACGATAGAACAAAGTCCTCAAGCATAGTTAAAATGGAGACTTATATCAAAGCATATCATATTAAAGATGATTCATCTCCATCAATCAGAACTTTAGAAGAGCTTAAAGCAAATCAAACAATAGCAAATGCGTCAAACCAAACAAAGAACAACCACAAAAGCTATTGAGCAAAGAATGCCATCAAAGCCAGAAGTTAAGAAAACGGGGTTGCAGACAACCTGCAAGAAGCAATAGGAAGTCCAAAGATCAATCAAACATTGCCAACTAAAGCAGCTAATGGAAGTCATATTGGAAATCATAGTCTGAAGTCACTCTCCATAGAGACACAGCTAGATCAAGATGAGACCATGGCAAAAGCAGGACAAAGATTTTCAATAGAACCACCAATAAGAATAGTTATAGTCCTCAGTAGTGTAAATGGAGCAATTGTCAGATGCAATTCTCTATTGGATAAAGAAGCAAATTGCAATATGGTTGCAGACAACATTCAGAACATTCTTGAGATTACTCAGAGCAAGCCAGATAATAGAGATATCATGGGTAAGGCTACAAGTCAAAAAGAAATGGTTGCTACCCTTAACATTCAAAATCATGAAGAGTAAGTAAAGTTTCACGGGAAGCCTTCAAAGGAAATGCTTGTAGATGTCACACTTGGACACGTAAGGTCTCTACCTGCCCTAGAAAAGGGTTACCTTTGTAATTTTTAAAGCCTAAATATTAGTTTGGTAAAAGATGCTATTTTTAGCAAGTTTTAGTGATCAGATATCATTTGTGTGTTGTGATCCTTGTAGAACTTTTAATTCTGGTCAAATTCAATTTTTATGTAAAAATTTATAAATAGAAAGTTCTCGACCCCCGGTATGGTCTAGGATCGATCGGCTCGTCAAACTCTGCACCGACCCAGGTTTCCTTAAAAATAGGGTTTGGACATCGAAGGCTGCTAGTCGTATCTGTTACCTGCAGGTCTGTGTCTTGAGTTAGCAAGTTTCAGAATTGAATTTGGGTTAGTGTAAGTCTAGTTAGACTAAGGTTAGTAAATTCCTAAGGTATGAGTATGGCATGGATGTGCATGTGCATGTATGGTTATGCATGGGCATGGATGTGCATGCATGGTGATGGGTATGCATGGACATGTATCCATATCATGTATGGCCATGGGTCATGTGTATAGTTAGTCATGTGACAAGTGTTAGGTTAGGCATGCAAAGTGTAGCATGAGAACTAAGCATGCCCTAGATAGGGTAGAGCATGGGCCAAAGAGTGAGGTGTAGGCAATGGAGCATGGGACTAGGACACCACAAACCCTCAATTTGGCAAGAAGCTAGTGCTACCTTCCCTTGTGGAGTTTGATTTTTTCAAGTGTGTGTGTGTCAAAGAGAGAGAGAGAGAGAGAGAGAGAGAGAGTGAGAGAAAGGGAGTATTAGGCAAGTGAGGACACCTCATTAGGGAAAACCCCACACTTCACATGGCACTTGGATGTGTGTGTGTGTGTGTATGTGCATGGGCTCTCCAGTTCCAATTTTAGCAAGCCAAGTCGACCCTGCTTGAGGGGGATACCTATATAAGTGTATCTCACCCCTCTCTAGGCACACACAACCTCCAAGTCTTACAAGAAAGTGTTGCTGCCGGAGCTTCAATTGGAGGAGCTTACCTACATTAATTAGCACAAACAAGCAGGCTTAATCAAGGTGATTAATTCAATTTATGTCACTCTAATTGCTCCATAGCCTCTTCTCTCTAGAGGACCTTTGTTGAGCCTACCCTATTCTATTAATTTTGCTAGTTGGTTACAGCATAATTTATAGACTCTTACTATTGATCATTCCCTTCCTTGCCGGGTTAAGGAGCACTAAAGCTACCCTAATCTCTCAAGGAGGTCTAATTCCCTTAATTATGCATAATTATTGTTAAATTGTTTCCTACCCACTTATGTGATTTTAGTACATGATTAAGAAAGAATTAATCTTCCCTCTTATATTCTAACTAATACATGATTAAAGGGTGAAATCAATCTCTCTTTGTGCATTAAATTTTTGCATGATTATGTTCCCTTGTGCATTAAAGATTATGTATGTTTAGAACTCTATTTGCACTAATCTAATTGCACATATTTATGCATGGTAAAGTAGATTTTGATCCTCTCTTTAACCCAAGTCTATGCATGGTTATGGGCATACATTGTGCATAGCATTGATGAGTCAAAAGTGATACATGGATGTGATTCCTATATTGCATATGGTGGATATAGTTTATGGTAATATTGTGGTGAATATTATGTATGTCTGTTTATAGTAAGCTTGTTTTCTTCATTCATGTCAAGTGACTAATTAAGAAAGGATTACCCTCCTTTCTATGAATCATTAGATACCTAATTAGGGAAAGAATTCTTGTACTCACTTGTGCATAATAGTATGTCGACTATTCTTAGCTAGTTTCCTCCTTGTCAATGATTGCTCTACACAAGTCTCTGTGTGATTATCCATAACTCAAATCAACTTCTACTTGAGGAAAGCTATGGCTTAAAAGTATTTCATTGCACTCTCCTAGATGTAGAGTATTGTTATGAGTAAAGATTAGGTACTCTTTTTCCTAATCCTTGTGGATGCCTAATCATTGTTAATATGGTTACTTTATACCATATTTTAGCCCTTATTTCTTTGATTTTTTGTAAACCCAAGGTAATGAGATATGGCTCCCAAGAGGACACGTTTTGGTGGTGCTAACGACTACGAGGCAAGAACTAGCAACATGGCGAACAACGGTAAAGCACCAACGAGAGAGGAAAATCCGACCATCTCACGAGGCAACGACTTTAGTATTTTTAAAGGTTTTATTCAAGTCTAAGTTAGAAGTAAATAGGAAAGAGTTGCTTTATGGAAAGTCTGTTGTGAGGTAGGAAAGAATGGTTGTTACAAAAAACTATCTCAAACAAGTTTCATTCATCATTCCAATGTCAACTTAGTCTGAACCCCCTACTGATCACAGGGCGGTAGCTTGCAAAGTTACCGCAAGAGCTAAATCGATGACTTGATTTCTATGCGGTGGATATGTCCATGGCTTGCGTTCTATGTGGTGGATACATGATTTTACCCAGAGAGTTACTCCAGGAATTGGGTGAATCATGGACTGGTTGTATGGGCGGCGAATTGACAACAACTCCACTCGTCACTGGAGGTCCTCTTCACGACTCCAAGACATTGGAATTTTTAATGAAGTACTATTTGTCAAGTACTTTTTCCTAGGAAAGATATGTTTTGGTGCCGATTTGGCAATGTTTGAAGGGCTTCTTAACGAAAATTTTGTGATGGAAACCATAAAAAGGAACCTTAAGTGTTGGAACAACAATGTGTTAGCAATTAGGCCACACAAAGACTCTGTGTGAGTGTGAGGTGGAAAGTGGAGGCTTGGATCAGGTTGCCAAATCCTACGAGATACCCCCAAGATATACTACACCCAACCATGTTGTTTCCTCTATCTTCACAATGGTGTTAAATTCAAAGAAGCCTATGGAAATTTATGATGCCCTGTATGTGCTCAACACTATGAAGAGTAGAAATAAGATTGATGGTGTATCCTTCATAGGGGATCTAGAAGTACTCACCAAAATAGCCTATGATGTGGTGGGAATGACCAACAACTGGCCACTTGGACCCAATCAAAATGTTTGGCTAATAGACAATATAAGCAACAAAGAGGAGGAGGAAGAATCTGAAGTGAAAAAATCCCTCTGCCACCAAATCAAAGAAAAAGTTGATAGAGAGCTTTGAACAAGAAGAAGATGAGGAATTTGATGGGGATGACCAAGATGAAACGGACAAAGAGCTATCCCTTCAAAAATAGAATAAGAAAAGAAAAGAGCTACAAATGGTAGACATGAAATTGAGGAGAGGAAAAGCAAACGAGCAAAAGTGCTACCACTAGTGTGAATTGAGGAACTCTCTCAAAGGGTAGATCGACTACAAAGGAAAAGAGAACATTTAAAGTTAGAAAGAGTATCACAAGGGGATTTTGAAGAATAATGGCAATGTTATCCTCAAAGCCTTCAAACTAAAAAGCGAATGCTATGACATGTTGATGACCCATTGGTAGGGTTCGAATACCTCTATGGCTTGGAAGAAAGGACAAGAGCTCAAACAATCTCTAAAGAAGAAGAGAAAATACTCGAGGGGGGTTATTATATATAGATTTTGTATATAATGTTGGATAGGGGAAAGGGGGTACACACCTAGAACTCAAACAATTTACCTCTCTACAACTCAGGGTAAGCACAACACCCCAATCCACTAGGATTCACCTTCAAAAATCTTCTTTTTTGCTAGCAGACCACCGCCTAGACACCTCTTGACTCGACCACATTGTATCAAATCAAGATCCACCAGACAAACATTGCACGACACATTTCACAGCTTCCCAAACATACCAAGAGCCTCTTTCCCGCTCTTTGCTAGAAGACACCATTGGTTCAATGGGGGCACACTTGCCTACACACACACCCGACACCATGGACATAAGCATAAGAGCAATAGAACAGAGGGGGGGGAAGGGGAAATGACACCAAAGTGCAGGAAATCCTTGCTTTGTTCCTTTATTCAAGACATCCAGGTACAAACGGCCTCGTCGGCACAGCCTCCGTAGGCATGATTGCTCTATCCCTCCTGGTAAAACTCTGCACGTGTTGTACAATTATGGCACACTTTACTGCCACTTTCACCAACATGGCCATTAGCATGGAACCACACATCGCCTTCACCTGCACACCATCACGTGTAGGCTTGAACTGCTCCACTTGGTTGTTACTAGGTACCTCTTCTTGCATTTCATACTTCTCCTTCCATATATTCACTCACATGCAAGAGATCAAACTCATCATACCCGGATCGAGATGACTCGGTCTCCCAACTTGTATTTGCATCCATAGAGCTATTATCACTTGAATCAATCTCTTTCCATGTAGCTTTACAGATTTGAACTCATCTGCAAACCACACTCTTTGGTCTTTACCACACTTCAATGGAGCTTCTACATCCACACTTGAACTTGGAAACACCTCCTTTTCCAAATCTGGAACCACATGCACGTCCTTCACAATTGGAATCTTTCTAGATGGCATCTTCGGCATAGGAAAATCCATGTCTCTCTGGAACCATTGGTTCTTCTTGCACATGCACTTTGCACCACCTCTGGCTCGGCTACCACCACATCACATTGCCTTGGCATCACCGCACTTGGAATACTCCGTCTAACTTCCTGTTTCTTCAATATCTTTTTGGTCCGCCCTTTTTCTAGAGCTACGGCCTCTTCAAACGACACCAATCCATCTATGTCCACCTTGTCATGCACTTCTTCATCTAGGCAATCCATGATTTTACTCAACTTTAAAAAACTTTCGTTTTCTGCAGCAGTTACCTTGATCAACTTCCCTCAAAAGACTTCGGACCCCCACTCAAATTCTTGAAAATCACCTTCCAAGCCTTGTTTCAATCTGTCTAGCTTTCTCTTTACCTCCTCCAGTTGCACATCCGCAAAATACCTGCTTCAAAATCTACCTCTAGGGCTTCACAATCACTCTTTTTTCATCAAGTAGGCCATCAAACCATATCCTCGCTTTACCACGAACTAGAAGCGGGAACACCTATACCGCACCATCTTCCCTCCACAAGCCTCTTTCCAGCATGAACAAACCGAGTCTTGGATCCAGTTTTCCACATCTTTGACCCCAGTAAAAATGGGAAATCCAGACCACGCAATCCCTAGCAGCACCTGCTCTTCAAAGGTCACACCTTTGGCATCATCAAAATCATCACTTCGACATCAGCAAGGAGTATCAGACCACTCCTCAGTGGGGGCACCAGAAGATGGATAGGGGGAAGGGGTACACACCCAAAACGCAAGCAATTTACCTCTCTACAGCTCAGGGTAAACACTGCACCCCAATCCACTAGGATTCACCTTCAAAAATCCTATTTTCTACTAGCAGACCATCGCTTGCACACTTCTTGACTCAACCACATTGTACCAGATCAAGATCCACCACACATAGACCACATGACATATTTCACAGCTTCCCACAGACACCAAGAGCCTCTTTCTCGCTCTTTGCTAGAAGACACCACTGGTTTGATGGGGGCACACTTGCCTACACACACACCCGACACCAGAGATACATGCACAAGAGCATCAAAATAGAGAGGGGGAAGGGGAAAAGATGCCAAAGTGCAAGCAATTCTTGCTTTTTTCCTTTATTCAAGACAGCCACGTACAAACGTCCTCTTCAGCACAACCTTGATGGGCATGAATGTATGTATGTCGAGCGAAGAAGAAGCTCGACCCAAAAAGACAAAAAAAACTCCGATTCCTTTCCGTCCTAATTGCTCGTCAATTTCAAATTGGGTGCACCTTAGTGCACATAACCCCGATCATCGAGCTGCAAATTTCAGTTGATTCCCTACATCACGTGCAATTGTCAAGAACCTTATAGAGCTCAAATAATCTCCTGTTGGTGCGCCTACCAACACGGCCCATTCAACACACAACTGGCCCCCTTGAAAACTTCGTTGTCCCATAACTTTACCGCCTGAGCTCCAAATGGCAATCGAACAAGATTGGCATGCTCCCTAATTTGAGTACTACGCATATATCCACTGACATCATCCTGGGCCACCTCTCCCCAATTGTCGTATCCGTTGGGGATCTGCTAAACCTTCCAACTTTGAACTGCAATATCTTGAGCACTGGGGCTTTGTTTGACAAGCCGTGTAGACCGGCTTCCAGAGCACCTTGAACACCTTCATTCCAAACTACCAACATGGCACTTTGGGCACCTTTACGTGCTATCCATATAGACCATTATTTAGCCTTTTTGTCCTTAAAAGCCGCTTTAGACATACATTCTCGCTGCCTCTAGTCTGCCCAGGGATCTCATACCTGCTCTAGCATTCTACACTACACTTGCATGCACCCTTTGCTTGGCAATGATCACTTTATTGCATAGACCAACTTTGGCTGCACCAATGTGTGTTCAAGGATCATTTTTAAAACTCATTATTTGTAAATATTTTACAAATAAAATACACCCTTTTTCTATTCAATCTGTAAACGTTTTTCTTGATTCCATTTTATTGTACCCTTTTGTGTGTGAAAATGTGAGAAAAAATGAAATTCAATAAAACCACTTTTCACTCACGTGATAGTAACATAATTATTAAGTGACCCCCCCGGGAGAGAAATAGCAATAGAAAAAACCATGACTCTAGACAACTCAAAGGAACAAGGTACTACATCAGTATCGAGAGATTCTACAAAGCAAGATACTCCTTATCTACTACTATAGTGCAGACAAAGCAGCCAACCTTGTCACTTATACAAGAAGATCCTCTAGAAGGTGATCTACTTGCTCATACACTTCCAAGAAAAAGTCAACAATGGGAGGACAGCAGGGCATGAAAGGGAGAGCGTCCAAGGAAACTGATTCATTTAGAAAGAGGATGAGGTCTAGGAGGTGATTAGGATTTTCGCAAATAAGTGTATGTCATGTGTGCTAGAATGGTCGGTGTGTAGGAGATGTGTAAGAGTGGTCAAAGGATGCACTTT
This sequence comes from Adiantum capillus-veneris, assembly GCF_014529385.1. Lineage (NCBI taxonomy): Eukaryota > Viridiplantae > Streptophyta > Polypodiopsida > Polypodiales > Pteridaceae > Adiantum > Adiantum capillus-veneris. Next base: position 128,882,902 of record NC_140944.1, read on the forward strand.
TTCCCCCAAAAAGGAGGTATACAATTTTATGATTTTTCGCCTTCCATAACTCCCACATATGATCTATGATCTGAGCGTAGATCATAGATCTTTAATCTACAAGTTAAGCTCTTTCCAGAAATATGCTACATGATATGGTTTTACCCTCTAGACTTTAAATTCCATTTTAAAGGGGAAATTTGAATTCAAAGAAACTAGCCGTTTTGTATGTTTGAATTCAATAGTTGTACTTTGATTACTTTCTTAATACTAAAGGTTTGACTTCCTTAAACTGCCAAATAAAGAGGCACTCCTAGACCCCATTCTCTTCCTAATGCTAGACCTATAGACACTAGGGAGTCCACTACGTAAATATTTCATATTGCACATGCAAACAAGAGGTATTCAAATAATCCCTTACATGTATACTCCCAAGTATTATATGTACCCCTTCTGTATCCATTTTTGTAAAAAAAACTAGCCTGTATGTATGAAATTTTTTACTATATCAATTTAAAAACCTAGCATCACACCTATAGAATTTGAAGTGGGGACTGCGGTTAGTGCCTAGCTTAAGTAGTGTAGCAAAACTAGATCTCAAATCTATGGTGCCTGAAAAGATGGATCAAATCTAGAAGGAAGACATGCAATGGGAAGAGAGGGTTTTACACTCCCTTAATGTCACCAAAATCACACCCAATATGATTAATGAATAATGGAATTAGCAGTCTCTCTTGTACCTGATTATCAAGTTGAAGCTGCTCCTCCATCAAAGAAAGACTAGTAAAGGAGCAAGAAGAAGATCCAACATTGGCACATCTTAAGAAAAGAATCGGGTTGTGAAAGTATCTCAGGTACCTCATACTTCACACGAATGCTCTTGAAGATATTAGGAAAGATCATATACAGTGCTTGGTACCATGCTTGTACAATTGGAAAAACCAGAAGGTAGTCACAAAGAAATATGCGACATGGTTGAATTACTCAAGGCTAGAAAAGCCCAAAAATGATAAACCATATGAAAAGTATATGGTTCAGACTCTCACAAAGGCAATGCAAATGTTCAAGAAAATTCTAGACCTAGCTTGCATGATGTTGGTCAAGATATCAAGAATTGTATTGACTTGTATAGAGACATTCCAAGAGGCATAGCAGAGTGACACAATCCAATTTTTCTTCCTTGAGGGTAATAAGGGCTTGTACTATAACCTATCTAGCAAGCCCTTCTACAAAATTCTTTATGGGTTCTATCCTAGACTCATGTTTTTGCCTTCACATTACATACAAACATATGAAGAGATACACTACACGGGACTCTTTACCTTTCCAATCTCAAATCTTTGGCCCAATTGTACAAAACCTCCATGCAAGGTTTGTGGCTTACTTAGCTATTAAATAAAAGAACAAAATCACCATGCAATTTATCACCATCTCATAGAAAGGGCTTTTGTATTATGTATCACAAATCTTTGGAGGAACTCAACAAGTGTCTTCAAGTGTGATGGTCTGAGTAGTACCTAGCTATCAGCTAGCTCTGTCACAAATGACACATAATCATGGGGGGGGGATCAAGTCTACAAGGGTGCTTTGTAACTAGGGACGCCTTCAAAATTACGAGTGTCACTTAAGAGACACCTAATAACTTGCCCCAAAAATTAATAAAAGAATCACTAGGTGCGTTGCTAAATGCATTGCACATTGTAATGTCTGTAGCGATGCTTGCAAACTAGAAGGCATCGTATAAGCAACAACATCTCTTAACCAACACTAAAAACTTTTTTTTAAAAATCCCCAAATTTACTTGCATGAGTGAGCTTCACTCTTGTGACAACCGAGCTGATACAGATCCCCCCAATGCCGTCGCCTCACAGTGACCCCGATGCCAATCTCTATTTGGTCTGAAGTAGCCCGCACCCCATCTCGAGCTCATATAGACTCCCCACCCCATTTGTCCAGCTCTTCAACGGCTAGGGATACACAACCACACACACACACACACACACACACACACACTTAAAATACAAATACAGCTATTAGACCACAACAACTTATTAATATTTTCAAGGCCTCCCCCCGACATTAGGCGATAATGTTTTTGTTTTTTCCACTCTATGTGTATACACTACCTTAGTAGGTTTTTGCCTTTGGAGCTTAATCCACACAAAAAACCCTCCTTATCGAAGCGTGACTCTTTTATTCTCCAACCCATGCTTGGGAATTATGCCACGTTTACTGTGGTGTCACTCCCTATTCCCCATGTTTACCCGTAGCCAGTTACCGTATTCACTCTAGTCTCTGTTTTTGTGTGTTCGATTTCCAAAGACACACCTAACCAAACAAAAACACCCCCCCCCCCCCCCCCCCCCCCCCCCCCCCCCCCCCCCCACTGGATTAATCATGGTGGTTGTCACTGGATATTGTATACCTTGTGATGATGAAAATTCAAAGATGATTCACCAAGACTATGGCTCCTTAAAACATTTACCAATTGGGTATCTAAAACCAAGTGACGGTTGTTATATGCCACTCATTTAGCCTTGGTTCTTGCATTTTTTGGGTGTGTATGTGAAAGAGAGTTTTTTGAGGGCCTGAGAATTTGCTTACTATGTGGCTATGGAGATGGTTGAACATAAGGAGGCTTCACAGAGTGGTATTAAGACAAAATATTTTTTTTTTCTACATTCTTTATAGTATTCTGCACCACCTAAAGGTTTCTAGATGTTGACACTCCTTGGTATGAATATGAATTGGTGACTAAAAATTATGATGGGAGGTTTTTGATTAATGGTTTTTTTTCCATGTACAAGTTGACTAGACCTGTAAAACTTGCATCATTATGGTTTTTTAATGTACTCTGACGTAATACTACAAAAATGATTTGAAATTTACTGTGCTGAAAGTTTGTTGATAAAGGGGGAGTGAGTTCGAGGGTTGGGATTGCATGCCCTTGGCATTTGCAGGGACATCGATGCAGTACTATGTAATGAGTGTTGTTGCTCCTTGCCCCAAGGGGCATCATATCTTTGGCCTCTAGTTTGGGGTTGATAGCTTATGCCGCTCTGTTGACTACGACCTGTTGATACCATCTTTTATTGAGCTAACTATCAGGATGCTTGTGAAATAAGGATGTCGCTTTTTTCTTTTTGGCTCACTTGTGGTTTGGGTTTGATGGTTTACTATGTACTATTGATACCATCTTTTATTGAGCTAACTGTTGGGCTGCTTGTGAAATAAGGATGCCTCTTTTTTCTTTTTGGCTCACCAAAGGTCGGCCTTTTACTGTTATCCTTATGGCTGAGTAGAGTGGGTAAACTAACATCTCTTCATTTGGTATGACACTTATTGATAAAAATCAAGGTATAATGGGATACCTCTAACCCTATTGGGGGGCTTTAAAGGTATTATTTTTGCTTAATTTACTTGGTCTAAGCTTGATGACTAAGCCATGCAAAGGTATTTCTTAATGGGTATTTGATGCCAAAGATTAGGTCACTTTTAAATGGCTTTATTAAAAACCAATAAAAGGTTTTTTCCTCACTAGAAAGATTTGAATTTCCTTGACAGAGTAAGGGAGACTCTAGACAATTTCTGTAAGGTAATTGAAGGGATGACTCTTTTGTGCTGATATGGGTATTAAGACACTTAGATCAAAAGGGGTCTAATGAGAACTATGAGACCAAACTGATAAAATCCTTGTGGATCTAATACAATGTCTAGGTACAAAAATAGAATGATGTAAACTCAACGACTAAGACTAAAAGTTTAAAATTGTGAGCCTGAAAATCATCATCATCATCATCCATGCTTGAGATACCCGACATTGGGCATTGTCGAAGAGAGTATTGCATTGGTCATTGAAGAGATTTGTCAATGTCTTCCTCTTTGAATAGTTGTATTGGGTGTCTTTGATGTCGTGCTAGAATAGTCTTGATTCTCTGTTGGACCCTCCGTCAATGTCGTGTTTGCCCCCATAGATGTGGGCGTCTAGCTGTCCCAAGCTCAGTGGCTCTGTCCACTAATATACCTCTAGTAGAAGTGGGCCCTGAAGTTTGTTGTGAAGCATGCTCATCTGGTTGTTGAGTCCTTGCTCTAAAGACGTTACTGATCCCTCTCTGTGAATTTCTTCCACTACCTGGTATCCTCAAGAGACTCTCTCTGTATCTACTCTAGCAAAAACAATCCGAGGCATCTCGGATCGTTATATTTGATGAATCTAGCCAATGGCCCAAATCCCTCTCTGAATAGACAATGAAAGCACCCTCGTATCTCATAGTATACTAGACAATGCCAAATGTGAGATAACTCTATCTATGGATTTATATGACATAACTGGCATATCCTGGCTTCTACTAGAACTCTCAAGAATTTGTCATTGTCAATCTCTAGAGCTGATGATGATGACATTGTGCACATCTGACCAATAGCACATCGTATCCCATAGGATAAATGAGTGTCCATATAGGCCGGTTTGATCACATATCCATCATCTACTAGCTGGAGAAGATTCTCTCTATAGAAGAACATTTTCATGTCCAACTCTTGTACCAATTGTATCTATGTGCTTTTGGTATCTAGTTGAATCAAATACTGACGTATAATTGTAGTGGTCTCTATCTACACACACACAGAGAGAGAGAGAGAGCGAGAGAGAGAGAGAGAGAGAGAGAGAGAGAGAGAGAGAGAGAGAGAGAGAGAGAGAGAGAGAGATGAAATGATATCTTTTTGTAAGGATTTTCTTTCCCGCACATGGTTATTTGCATTCCAGATGAGCATATGATTTAAGATGTAATAATAGGAGCTCCATGGATTAGTGTATTTTTTGGACACTGACCTTGAAATATTACTCAAGATTTTGGCAAGAAAATGAATCTTATTTATGAATTTGGCGAGCAAAATATTTTAAAATTAAATTTAACATTTTTTCAACAAAAAATTTAATTTAGACCTTATTTGGTCATTTTTTTCAACATCACATGTAAGGATAAAAGAAACATCTCTTACAATTTTTTATAATAGAAAGAAGTTGTTTAAGTAGTGCCACTAGACTTTTCAAATAAGTATCAATGTCACAACACATCTTATATGTACTAGGGTTTTGCTAGGAGACAGCATCTCAAAGACTAAATGAGGAAGTGTGAAGATCTCATACCTCCTACATAAAATCTAGTCAATCAGACCTACTTGGCCCCCAATCTCCCCTACCATCAAGTTCTTCAGTGGGCATATCTTTGGTGACTAGCTACCCCAAAATACAAAACCTTATAGCAAAGTCTGGTGAGAAACATTAGTAAGGTCTACACCAGCGAGAACCAAAAGAAATCTCAAATTTTCAATATTTGCCAAATTCGCGATTTTTAGGCAAAAAAAATACATTGCCATGGATGTAGACATTCAAAGATGCCTAGGATTGGAATGCAAAAGTTTTAAAACTGGCACTTAAATGCAGACAATCAAAAGCATCATTTTCTCGTATAGTAAAGAGGAATGTAGGTAGATCTTATAGCTTCAAAGTCGATAAGACAATGTCCAAGCACTGCACCAATGTCAAAAACTCAAAATAGATCTATTTTCATAGCTCAAGCATGCAAGGAACCTGGCAATATTGGGTATCAAAATGCTGAATTGCAAGAAATACTAATTAGATTTTGGTGCCCGAGGAGAAATCAAACAAGAAGATTACATGCTCAACAATTTGATCAAACAACAAAAGATGGTTGTTGGCCAAGGACTATGAAAGAGCAATAAAAACTACTCCAAGATCTTCTTTTCAAGAAAATTAGTCAACAAGAAATCTTGTCATCATAAACCGTTGAGAAATCCGCTCAAAACCCTCCTCTTGTGTACTATAGTGATTTGAATTGCATTGACATTGCAAGCATGGGCTAGAGCCAATCAAGGCTCTTCATAGATACAACTTATTGACCCATGCCCTACACTACATGAGCTACACATAGTCATCCCAAAGGACTCCAATTAGGAGGGGGGAAGGCATGTTGAAGGTAGACCTGAACATATGAATTTTTCTTTGAAAAGGGAAATGTTTGAAGTGTTTGTCAGCAAACGTTTGAGTGTTTTTGCAAGACTCATGAGAAAATCCCTTATAAGTAAAGATAATGGGGATAATGTAATCTGATAACCCCTAAATGTATGTAAATAGTATAAATATTAGAAAAAAATCCAAATTATTAAAATTTTACTATACTTGCATGTTTTTTTGGCCAAACACGTAATTAAAATTAAACAATCGACAAAAATATGGCCAAGTATAGTGTTTATGTGTGCTTAGGTAGTTTTTGGATTTTTTTCTATTTTTTTGAATGGTTTTATAGATATTTTCTAATTTTCCTAATGAAAAGGTGAAAAGTAATAAATAAATGTTAAACAAGCTCAAATGGAAAAATGAAAGATACCCTCATGATGATCAAGAAGAAGAGATAGATAAGCATCTCAAATACTGTTTAATTCTGACGATGGTGATAGGAGGTCTAAATTAGGCCCACAAGACTTGATTCTATAAAATGTTTAGAAATGAGGCAATCATAGTCCAAAAATAGAATCTAGTAGGCCAAAAAGAGCCTCCTTTCCCCTTGGCATCTTTGAAGAGAGATCTTAGAGGCTTCTTTATGTGTGTTGTATGTAGCTCCTAGTGGATTCCATAGTACAAAGTCCCACATGACACATGAGGGGTAAGTTCCTAACCTACTAATGAACTTATTTGAATGTGCATATGGGATTGGGGTAGCTCAGAGAACCCTAAGTTAGCATAACCTTCCCACGAAAGAACGATCCAAAAAATTAATGTAACAACTATCCTAGTACACCAAACTTGAAGGGGACCATAGCATAAGCATACAGAACAATCTCAGAAGCTCTGATTACAAATTTTTTGGGCTTTAGATAATAAGCTCAAATTTTTTTCAATGTCAAAATCGAGTTCTGACTTCACAGAATGCTTCCTCATAGGTGCTATATACAATGTACTAAGATGGTATTAAAAGAAGATACTATTTGTAGCCTATGACACTAGAGAATATCTAGGAGGTGCGCAACACTTGCCATTTTCTACCAAAGGTAGCAAATCAATTCCAAACTGAACAAAATTCAGCATGGGCATTCTAGTTGATGTATGGAACAAGCCCAAATGCTTCAAAGTCGTCACAATCAGAGTTGGGGACAATATCATGACTGTTAGAGAGAAAAGTGGAGAAGAGGACTTCAACACAGTCATTTCAAGCTCAAAATATGGCTAAAGTTTGTGTGTCACATTACAAAAGTTTGGGAGGTCATTTGGAGGGCCTTCTAAGAAAATACAATATTTTGCCTTCTCTCTCCAAAAAATTGGCGTGGTAAAAGAAAAGGTGTCATCATAAACCGTTCAAAAAGGTTATTTCCAGTTGGATTCTTTCAACATGGTCATAACGGCCACAATGAATGATGGGATGTCCCTTTTCAGTTATGTTGAATGCACCTCGTCATATAGGAGGGAATTTCTTTTCCATATGATGTATGCAGTAGGGAGTAATGGTGCTATACTCTTTTGTTTCTTGATTTTCTTGAGACTATGTGTTCATGGTTTTTTCATCCACCCCCTCAAACCTTCTCATTAAAGGTCATCAATATCATCTACATGTTGATCTAAATCCAGAATATGAGCCTTTGTGCAAGCAAGTAAAACAAACACAATAGTAACACCCACGGAGAAATCAAGACTCAGAGTAGAGGGAGAAAAACACATAGATTTATGGACAAATAACTCACTCTATACTTTGAATCCTATGACCAATGCCTCCCCTGCATTTGACAATCCCACTACTTTATTGACCTTTGCAGGTGACGGATATAATGTTGTACTTGGCTACTGCAAAGCTCTAATTGGGAAATTAGAAATTCAAAAAACCATGGTTCACCATCAAGCAAATCAGATTATATGACTTTCTACTTTGCATTGTGAGGACCAAAAACCCTTTGTAGTGCACACAAGACATACAGGTATTGCAAGAAAAAGTACAAAACTTACAAAGGAGAGATACAAGCTTCGGTGATCGTGTGCGAAAGAAGAGACTACAGAATCTTGAAACCTTGAAGGTTGGCTCTGGAGGTCTCAAGAAAAAAATCCAAGCATTGAGGTTAAGATTGTGAACCTTTTAGTTTATTTTAACTATACATTGTTTTTTCTTAACTCTGCTATATTCTCTATGTAGACATGCTATATATCCAGACGAAGAAAACATAGATTCAAAGGCCAATGTAGGAAAGAAATTGAAGCCTTTGATAACAAGTAGTCTTGCAAAGGATATAATGCATGATAGAAAATATAAGGTTTTGTAGCAAGATGTTGTTGACCATTTTATTACAAAAAGTGCAGTGCTTGCCAGTGAAATACATGGCACACCTGAATCCCTTGGTGTGAATAAGAGAGGGTAATCAGCTATTCAGAATTCTATCTCCTCCATTTTTGTGAAGAATAGAATAAATTCTAAACTTCTACCAACAGTAGCAAGTGTTTGGAAAGAGAGACTTCAACTCAACCATGCACAAATAGATCTCATTGGTTGTCCATTTCATATTGATGGTATTTATAGATCTCAAGGAATAACTGTAATCTACGATTAGTTATTGTTGTACTAATCTACGATTAGTACAACAATAACTTCATGGACCTCACTTTGTTGCAAAATATAATGGTTGACGTCTACAATAATGTAACATTTGAAGAGACAGGTGGAGTTCTGCATTTTGTTTTGAAGCTAGATGAGTGTGAGATCCTCGAAGAGAAGAAGATAGAACGAGTCACAATAACATTGGTGAATGGGCCTCTTTCAAAATGCCCCATTGATGATCATTCATACTTCATTGTTCAATAAAAAACAAACATATCGTGACTGGGTCTTTTTAGGTAGTCCATTTCCACCTTCTCTTCAACTTTCGTGAGACCTCTTGAAGCTTAATTTTAGATTTGGTTCCACATCTCATGCGGATTTAATCTTGATGGCAAAGAAAGAAGACCATGACATTTTATATTGGGTGTTCCATAAAACCCCTATCGTCGCTGATATCATTGATAAACAAATGAATCAAGGCAAGGTGCTGGTTGTCAATGGGAGGGGGAGACTTTCAAGTCCAAGGGCATCTCGCAGATGACCTTAAAACACTGAAGTGTATGTATAATTGTCAAATGGGTGCTATGGTAAAGACTCCATATGGGGCTGCAAAGACGATGGACCCAAAACGGTGGAGAAAGGCACCTACTTGCCACAATGAGGATCCTAGTTTCCACCCAGTTTTGGATATTCCACTTGTCAATGTTCACATTTGTACAATGCATGCTCTTTCCAAAATTGTGAGTAAGTTGTTCTATCTGTACATTGGGTTTTCTTGGAAAATCAAGAACTCAAAAGAATAGAAGGTTGCAATAGAGACGCTTGAACTCGTTTTGTCACAGATGGGTCTCCATGGGGGCAATGTGAAAATCGAGCGGGACAAGAAAATTTCAACCAATGATAAAGATGTACTATTGGTGGGATAAAGCCACGTCATTTTTTATCAAAACCAACAGGCGTCAAAGATAAGAAGCTAACCAAGTGTGGAAGGATATATCAATCCACTTATGTTAGCAAAATTGAGTTTCAGGAATGGAAAAATCTTCATATGGAAGTGAAGGACCAAGAACCCACAACTCTGAATGCCAAGAGTGAAGTGTGATGTTCTTTGGATGTGCATTTTCAGATGTGTGACAAAAACAAGTGGACACAAAATGATCTAAGAAAGTTTAAAGAGAACCTTCAGCTACTAAAGAAATCATTTATGACAGCATGGACTGAAACTCATATTACTCATTGCATAATTTTCTTAATGCACCCTTTTAAATGATAAGGTCTAAAAGTTTGTTCAAAATTATTGACAACTTGTTTTATTTGCAGCACATCACCTAGGCATATGGAACAAGTAAAGCTTGGAAAGGTCTCATTACATGGTCAAGAATGCATATTTCACACATACACAACATGGTGGCTCTCAAGATAAGGTAAACAATTTGAAAGATTTGTTTCACTGATTTTATCACAGAATCATTCATCGACTGTAGTAAAAACGTGTATTGGACTATTCAGAAATAGCACAAGCAATTAGGCAGTTGTAACAACGGAAACGGAAACAAGTAAAGGCATTCAACAACTCCAGTGCTTGTGAAGTCTAGAGAAAGTGGAGAGATACAATGCAATATGTCAACCATAGGTCGATCAAGATTTGATTTTAGGTCACAACATGTACAAGATATGCCTAAAGATATAATAGATATAGTACAAGTCACAAGTCTCTCAACTTGATGACAGACAGTAGATATCTTTTGGCACATTACCCTTGCATCGGATCAGTAAATGTTTTCCATAATATAATAGTTCATTTGGGTTTTGTTTCCCCAAAGTGAGGGTCATTTCTTTGTATCTTTAATAATAAGCTGCACGACCACCAGTGTACCCCAGAAAACATCCAAAACATTCTGTAGCAAAAACTTTGTCAACGAGGATAACTTTGTGTGCATTTTGTGGTAGCATTGGTCCACCTAGGGAGAATGAGAGTGTCTTGAGGGAAAACGTTGCAATACTTCCCTCTTGGGACATTCCATTATGAGAGACTAGTAGGGGGGCCTCGCATAGTCTGGCAAGGTATTGTCCTAGTGTTGCATCCCTTCCACGATACTCTCTTGTGCGACGGCAAAGAAAGTCATCCTTTTTAGCAATCGATGACTGTACACAAAAGGACGAGTTAGAGAAAGATAGTAACAACTAGAATTTTTGGGTGGGGGGGAGGGGGGCTTACCATGTAGCTCTCCTCTTCCATATATAAGTCATCCTTCCATAGGTCCACTGATCGCGTGGACCCTTGTGTAGGACACATAAATAGTCCTCTTTTTCCTGAGTACTAGTTGATGGCCTGAGATTGTTTTTGATAGCTTGGAAGGTGGCCTCATCTGGGAGTGTCTCTCTATACTTTTCCTACCTTGTCAAAGTAGATCTTGAGGCACTCCATTGGGTTACTAGAGGTTTCCATTGCCGTGTTGTCACTGTTGTCATAAGACACAAATCCACTCCTCTCCTCTTGAAATTTGGAGAGCGTGGCAAGTGCAAAGTCCTCCCATAAAGAAAATAAACTTTGAGTGTCATGGAGGAAAATGTATGATCTCTCACCAAATTTTAACTCTAGCATCCCACGAAGCATCAAACTGGCTTGATTCTCATCGAAGCTAGAGACATCTAAAGGTAGGTTGATGTCAGGTGTTTTAGCTATAAGTATTTTACTTTGTTGCACCACTTTAACCTCTGCCTCAAAATTAATATCCTCCTCAATCTCACGAACCTCATTGGACTCCATGTCCTCATCATTTTGTTCATCATTAGGTGGTAGATCCTCCTCATCCATAAGCTCTGAAGGATCTTTCAATATACTAGCAGATAGAGAATTTAAGAATAGAAGGAACCCAAAGGATACTTTGATTAGCTTGCAATCTTGTTCATGCATGGGACACCGTGAGGGTCTATAGATGATAGGAAGCTAATGTTACTTCTTGTGTGACTGTCTTGTGAAATCACAACCTTTTAAGTGCATTACCACCATATTAGCAAGAACCACCCTGCCCATGTGGACCTCAATCTTAAACTTATCTCTTTCAAAGTTGAGAAAATCATTGCGTTGAGCTATAAGGTCATCCAAAATGCCAAATGGGGCATTGAAGATAGAAGAGACCTTGTCAAACATTTCAACAGATACTGCAAAATCAATCAGTCTTTCATCCACACATGCAATATTTTCAACCCTATCCACCCCTCCTTACATTTTGTAGATGGCTCACTTGCAGAACAAAGATCAATGTTTCTCTTTTTGGTGCTAGTCACGTGAAGCTTCTAGATTATAGGCACTTCTTCTTGTTCTAAATCTTTTGAGTCATTACGGGGTTCCTCTTTCCCCACAACATCATCTCCAAGAAATGTACCTTTGGCCTCAACAAATTTTATATCTCTCTTTAAAGAGCCTCTTAGCGACTTAGGTGGTCTCTCTTCTGCTTCTTGTTCACCTAAGAAAATTTCTGGATGGACCCTCTACCTCTTCACTCTGTGAGATCTTAATCCTAAGAAAAACATAATACATGCAAAAATAGGTAAGTATTGGGACACACCAACATTGAAATTTTTTATACAATATTATAACACATCTCTCCTAGATTGCAAGCTATTGGTCTCTCTCTCTCTCTCTCTCTCTCTCTCTCTCTCTCTCTCTCTCTCTCTCTCTCTCTCTCTCTCTCTCTCTCTCTCTCTCTCTCTCTATCTATCTATCTTTGTGTTTATGAAAGATTGGTCTCATAGGTCATGTTTACATTTTATAGAGGTTACTCAAAGCAGCTCATATTATTTGAGTTCCAGCTCCTCTCTCTTCCTATTTTGCTACCGCTTTTATGCACAACTGTGTGCAAAGAACAGTTAGAAAACCGATACTATGTATATGGTCTCTCTCTCTCTCTCTGTCTGTCTTTGTGTTTATGAAAGATTGGTCTCATAGGTCATGTTTACATTTTATAGAGGTTACTCAAAGCAGCTCATATTATTTGAGTTCCAACTCCTCTCTCTTCCTATTTTGCTACCGCTTTTATGCACAACTGTGTGCAAAGAACAGTTAGAAAACCGATACTATGTATATGGGTGCCATAAGATATCAAATACAGTTTTCTTTTCTCTCTCACTCTGTGTTGGTCTCTCTCCCTCTCTCTCTCTCTCTCTCTCTCTCTCTCTCTCTCTCTCTCTCTCCCTCCTAGATAGGTCTCATAGGTCATGTTGGAAGTTTGAAGATGTTAGTAGAGCATCTCCTTTTATTTGAGTGCCTACCCCCCTACATACCCATCTAGGACTCTACGGTGCACGAAAAACAATCACCTGACCAACAACACCCTTCCATGCACCATAAGACAAGTAAAATTGTTATCTCTATCTCTCTCTCTCTCTCTCTCTCTCTCTCTCTCTCTCTCTCTCTCTCTCTCTCTCTCTCTCTCTCTCTCTCTCTCTCTCTCTCTCTCTCTCTCAAAATGTACGTTAAACCACACCTATAAGAATTAAACAAGAGTAGGGGTTACCTTTTCCTGGGCTAGGCATGACAACCTTTAAGAGATGGTATTTCTATGGACCTCTCTCTCTCTCTGTCTCTCTCTATCTATCTCAACCACCCTCTCACTCTATTTCTCTCTCTCTCTCTCTCTCTCTCTCTCTCTCTCTCTCTCTCTCTCTCTCTCTCTCTCTCTCTCTCTAATCGTTCATAGTACGGTTTCTAGAGTGCACAAAAAATATATACATGCTTTACACATGTCAAATGGCTAAACTTAGCTAGTGGGCATTTATTGCAGCGTAGAATTTTGATTGAAATGTCACTTTCACACATAATGGGATGTACAATATTCATTGGCATGCTTATTGTGGCACCTTAGAGAGAGAGAGGGAGAGAGAGAGAGAGAGAAGAAGAAGAGAGAGTGAGCATCCATCATGAGATAAAGAGAGAGAGGAAGAGAGAGAGAGAGACAAAGAGGGACAACAACTCAAACGAGCATCGCACAAGGTGACAACACAGAGGGTCTTACTTTCCATCTTAGAAACCCAAATTCTACATATACCTACATGTATGAGAGAGAGACATAAAGAGGGATGTAGATTAAGAGCAGAGAAAGGGGAGACAAAGAGTAGTGTTGTGTGTAATTGTGTGCGTGAATGCTAAGCTAAAAATGGTAGGCTATTGGGACTGCTACATAAGCCAAAATGACGACCGCCTTGACGAGTCTCCACAATAGCTTGCGAAGACGACTATACGCTCAACCAAAATGTCATACTCGTGCAATAATGCCACTTTGTTGTAGATAGAGAGTCAAATATGGGAACCCTAAACCACAGAGCAGAAGTATAGCCAGGGTACAGAGAGGAAGAGAGAGATAAATAGAGAGAGCGCGTGTGTGTGTCCCTATGTGTAATAGAAAATAATTTTAATATAGTGGTAGCATAACTTGGAACCTTGTGTGAACAGTGTCACGTGGATATCATTCTATCAGTCACTAAATCGCCCCCGCGTGCCATAATGCCACTTTCACATATATATATATATATATATATATATATAGAAGGAGAGAGAGAGAGAGAGAGAGAGAGAGAGAGAGAGAGAGAGAGAGAGAGAGAGAGAGAGAGAGAGAGAGAGAGAGAGAGAGAGAGAGAGAGAGAGAGAGAGATTGGATTATAGGTAAATGGCAAGAACAAAGGTGACTATGAGAAAGGCAGGCAAAGGACCAGGTTTTGGCTGCTAAAGTATGAGGAAGATTTTCTAGTAAAAAGAAGAGACCAGGAAAGCCCATGAAAATCTTGAAATCTCCAAGGATGAATAGGCTACAAAGGCATATCAGGCTGTTCAAGGAAATCAAGAAGGTTTAGAAATGTATCGAGCTTCTAGTACCAAAGCTTCCATTCCAAGACTAGTCAGGTCAATCTGTGAGGAAGCTTGTTTTGGGACAATGAGGTGGAACCTGTTGCACTGTTGGCACTACAGGAGGCACCGGAATATTTTTTTGATGGAATATCTCAATGACAACAATTGTTGCATCCCATGCACATAAGAAAACAATTATAGACAAGGAAAATGAAACTCCAAAAAGAGTAAGGTGGAGATATGATAAGCTGCTCCAGTCCAATGAATTTATAGATAATAAAATGAAGGAAATTTTCCATCAAATCTAGAGGTGGTAAGGATTGTAGAAGTCACCCACGATGTGAATACCATGGCCAGGGCTCAGTAGGAAAATTGGCATGCAAAGGAGATGAATAGACTAGAAGAGAAGGAAAAGGTAGCAAATACTATAGAAGAAGAGATTAATAGCTACCACATTGCTACACATGAAATCGATGTCAGCAACAAAAAAAAATTGTCATCTATGGAGGAAGGATTAATAGTAGATATACAGCTAGAAGATGGTACAAGAAGACTTACATTAGATTCTATGGATATCAATATATTGCGGTATCCAGATGCTCAGATTATAGATTCAATTGTATATATCTTTCTAAAGTAAGATACTTTCACCAGCTCTAGCATATTTTTATTCATCCTTGAGGCTGAAGACTAACAACTAGTAGTTGTCTTGTAGTTTGGTAAAGAGCCAACTACCTCCACAAAGCCATGTAGAAACATATATATTGGATTCCAAGATTTCTTCCTTTCTCAAAATGAAATATACCCCTATCGGCACATTCAAGAAGTGGCTTGCTCATTGTCCAATGCTGCAAGTAACAACCATATTTTTTCCATATGAGAGCAACCGTCACTAGAGCCTCATTTGCATTGAACTTGACAAGCCAATTGTCTGGACACTAAACTCAATTTGAGGAACGCATCCTGAATTGAGACTATGAGTATTGAGAATTATAAACTAATTTTATTTCTTATAACAATGGAGACAGTTATTGTGTTGGGTTCATAACAACTCCTCCTACTTGTAGATGCATAAAAAGACTTGCACGTATATGGAAGGCTATGCAAAAATCTAGAGCTGTACAGGTCAAAAATTAAGGAATTCACAGTGCCTTTATAGATGGATGGCAACTTGTGTGGATGGAGATGCCTCCTCCATGCTAAGTAGAATTTTTGCTCTAAAGCCATTCATGTCAAAGGTTTGCATTTTGCACAACATTACTATAACATTGTGATAGTTTGGACAAAAATGTGTCTCAATTTCTTTTTGGTTTTGTTTTGTCTTTTGCAGAGTGCATTGGAGAAGTACACCGTAGAATATCTACACTGATACCATGCCACCTTAATTGAGCATCTGCTTGCAATGTCACATCCCGTGAGCATGGATGTAGAACAAACCCTATTGGATGACCCACAATGTAGAGTTAACAATGACTGCTGATGGACTACAACAAATAGATTCCATATGGGCAACTGCGAAAGGGCAGGATCAAGAGGAGGAAGGGACTTCAGAGAAAGAAATGCTACAGAGGGAGAGTTTGACAAGGAGAAAATTCCATATGAGGGGAAGCCCACGTAGGAGCAAGACCACACAGATTGAGGGGATTACAAAGAAATAAGTGTTGAAACTCCCTCTGTGCTTGGAGAATCTCAGAAGGATGAAGTTTATGCAGAGGGAGGGGATGACAAAGAACGCTATAACCCTCAAGCAGAGCATACCTTTTCCACACCTCCTGTAAGACCGCGGGGGACTGGACCATGCAACTCTCCACCCAACCGTGCCATATATAGACTCCTAGCCCCTAAATATAGCGCCCCTTGACCGCATGTCCATCCTGGCCCTTGGCCCTGCCCTTGGCCTGACATTACTCCCCCCTTGGAGAAGCGTTTTCGTCCTCGAAAACACAAGTGGTAGTATCTTCGTAAGAACATTGATGTTTTCCTTATTGGCATCCTCTACACGGGCCAATTGTCCATATGACCGATACTTGGTGCAGTGAGGAGGTTCAATGAAACCAAGAGCAACATCTTGATTTTCAACATTGTTGTCCTTTTGCAACCACCCGTATCTAAATGGTAACTCATGATAACTCATGTGAGTATCTTGAAAAGCTCATAGCTACTGAAAGATAGAATAGGGAGTACGTGTCCTCATGTCAGACTTCTGAAACTTTTGGAACACACAGAACCACATGTTCACCCCTAACAAAGGTTACATGCCAACATACTCTGTCAGCACACCTACTAAGTCCTTGACTTATGAAACTGTCGGTATCCAACCCCACCACAACAGGTGTTCAAAGTTGAAAACCTAACCGAAGCAAACTCTAGAATAAGGAGAGAATCACCTATTCAGAATGCATTGTGCTAACGTATGCTCTTAACAGATCCTTTAGCATGGTTTACTAACATATGCGCTTAGCATATCCTTTAGTACTAAATAGAATACTTGTAAGCTGCCCATCCAACGTGGGATGAATAATAGCATTAAGAGTGAGGTACTTTCCCCAACCACTTAGAGACAGTCTTCCACGACTGACGACAAACTATGACTCAACCATTGAGTATCCAGCCATATACTCGATATGGAATGGAGACAACCAACTAGGTTGAATGTAGATTGGAGGTTCCAGCAACCAATCACTAACATCCATCCTCATCCATCACCTTGTATGGTAGGGTGTAAACTCATACAAAATCTACAAGAGAGATTGCACTAGCAATGAAAAAGGGTGCAGAAAGAATAAAGTCCACGGATTTTCATGCCGCTCCAAATAAATTTGTGTTAAATACTAGGGCCCATAACACCTAGTGTGTATGCATTTAACACAAACATATCCAAACCGCAATTCCATGACGAGACTTTCCACGATACTTACGTGAAAATATTGCAACAAAGTTGGACCATAATAGAATGTGACAACCCGGTCACACCTAGGAACCAACCATGAGACCTTCTCATGAACGTAGCATACTTTGCAGCAAAAGTTGGACCATAATAGAATGTGACAACCCGGTCACACCTAGGAACCAACCATGAGACATTCTCATGAACATAGCATAATTTGCTATATGTAGAAACGACCTTCCGTTAAGGTGGTTTCACAGCACTTGTAATCACAACAAGTCTGTACTTAGTACCCGACAATTTTTGGCCACTGAAATTGTTCCTGATACTGTGTGCATCAATTGGTCTAATGAACGGATGCGACCAGCACCTGGGGACTTCGTCGCGACACATCATTTCGAATTGGGCGCCAATGTCAGTCCCAGAGACTCATATTCTCCACATGTGGAATATGTCTCAAGTAAGGATGCCAGGAAAAGTGACATCCATCAAGTACGAGTTGTACTTGTGTGTGGAGGTAACTACGAACACTCTGCGACGCGAGTGAGAGGGACCCTCATTATCATGCTCGACACTGGCTAAACCAAGCTCCTTGAGTTCCTAGACCATGTTGTATCCCATGTGACAACATGTGCCAAATCGAACCCTACAAGTAGGTTCGTAACAGCAGAAGGCAAAAAGGTAGATTGGACACTTGGCCCAAAATACTTTGTGCCGACATGCCCTTGGCATGGCTCTGTAACATTCAAGCATACTTATACGTCTTGAAAAACCAAGTAAAGCATATTGAAAAAGGAATAACACCAAATCAATAGATGCGTACCTGGAGATTTGAACGGAATGTTCACTTACCCGTATTCAAACAGAGAGGAGCACGTCTCCTACCTGAAAAAAAACAAACAGTATTGCACTGGAAACCATGGGTGTTGCCCTCGCAATCCAACCCCTTTGGTTAACATCTACGTAGTCAAACCCCTTGGTAAGACCCTCTGTAGAAACTGCACAACTAGCAGGTAACGGTTATCAACATAGTCAACCGTATAGAATCTACGTTGTCAAACCACTTGGTAAGACCCTGTGTAGAAATTGCTCAACTAGCAGGTAACGGTTATCAACATAGTCAACCGTATACATATTGATTGGAATCAACCAAAAGTTGAATTTGTCCACTACCGCGTGGTAGATTGCAAAATTCGTTCCTTGAAAGGCTAACTGGGAGAGATCAAACTGTGATCCTCGATGCCTATGGGATGATGTAGCAGTCACCCGCCGGGTCGTACCCCAAAACAATATGTCCATAGACACTCCGTAGTGCTATAGAGAGAACATGGAATCCACACAAGTGGAATGCCTAGCTCTGGTGGACATCCATGCTGTCACAACTGATTGCTGCATCTATACTTCCTTGCATAGATCAGCTGCTATGAGTTGAAGATTTATCAAAAACTCAACTTGAGTGTCGCACTGAAATCATGTAGTGCAAAAATTACATTGTAAACATCCTGAATGACAAGACCCTTGCTTGTCCATTAATGTCGATGTATACTTCCCTGGGTAGATCTGTTCACTCTTGGAAACAAGCACCCAAAGAATGTGAGCATTGGGATCTTACCCTAGGTCTGACAATGGCTCTTAGCCTGTGTGGCTCATAGCCCTTATGTCAGTTAGTGTTCAATCGACAAACCGATGAAAACTAAGTTGGATGGCGTCTTAGTCGATTTATAGCTGAGAGTTGAAGCACCTTGGCTTAGGCTGACTCACGAGCAAAACACATATCAAAAGCTTCTTGGAAGATTTTCATGTTTCCCTTAAAGAGAGAGAGAACTAGCGACATGCTGGGTTGAGGAACTTTCCTTAAGAAACACAACCACATCTTGATCTCGGCATTGGTAGTGGTACATCATAACGGAATATCACCACACCTAAAATGGGAGCAAACTGCTGGTCATACCAGTTCCCCAAACTTGTGTGACAATGCCTATGATTCCAAGTCAATGGGCAGTAACGTAACAAAAGGGAGAAGCCTCGCTTCGTGTAAAAGTCACAATGACACTAATTGCGAAGGAAAGTGTAAACATGGAAAAAACAAGAAAAACTTAAACTTGGCTAACCTGGTTGTTGTTGCTATAACCAGTGGTCCCGAGATTTTGTGGAAGAAAACTCACTCAAATGTAGGTCAGAACCCTCTCTGTTGGGCAAGAGAGAGTTGGCATATATATCATATACATGCTTTGAAATATCCTGCCGTCATATGTAGAAATTTGCCTAGGGCGTATGCTCATAGCATACCCCACCTACAAGATTCTTAAATTGAAGCCTTGCTTCACATAAATATGTGTGTGTTGACAGCCAATCGGATGTGGCTGCAAATATCATGACATCCTATACTGGCTTGTAGAAACAGTTCCAAGGAGTCGGCCATGTCGAGCAACTTGCTGCCTTCAACAAGTCCAGTAATAGGCCTTGCCTTTGAAAGAAAATGTAACCTTTGACGAGCGTGCTCTATCAAGGTACGCACGAGAAACCATGCCTCAAATAATTATGTCTGGCCTCATTGCCAATAAATGCTATTGACGACAGATGTCATAGCGAATAGAGTTAACTGTGTCGAGCATGCACAGATAATGGACCTTGTCAAATTGTACCGTCTATCGAAGATATTTGCATGACAAACTATAGGCCTTGCCTACACTTACCGTACTGTAACTAGAAATGGTCATACCATACAGTTGCAAAAATTTCCCCAATGAATATGCTCCGAGCATACTCCAAATGTAAGACCGCGGGGGACTGGACCATGCAACTCTCCACCCAACCGTGCCATATATAGACTCCTAGCCCCTAAATATAGCGCCCCTTGACCGCATGTCCATCCTGGCCCTTGGCCCTGCCCTTGGCCTGACACCTCGAGCTATTAGCTTGAAAATCAAGAGTCATTTATGCCTGACACACAAACAAACCATAGCACATTAGAAGAAAATCCAGGTGCAATGGATCCTTCAATACTGGAAACACAAGAGTCTCAAACAACAGAAGCAGAAGAGAAGAGGCTCGAGGATGTCAACACAAGACAAGACAACCTCGACGGAGGCAAAACCAATATGGACCTTTGCTAGAAATCCCTATGATTGTTTTGATAATAACCTTTGTAAAAGAATATGAAAGTCAATTTATTTTCTAACTACTTATTTTCGATAAAAAATGTTTGCAGAGACTAATTATTTTTGGTGTCAACGGATTGTTGTTGTTTTGGGAGTCGTATGACCCCCCCACAGAAGTTATGAACCTGCTCACCTTCAGGACAGGCGATCAAAGAGCCATTACGTGTCTAGAAATCAAGGAATTTATATAGTTTCTACTTCGAAGGTTTCAGGTTGCGATATGGGCCTCTATGTTGCAGAGAAACCTCAATTCCCTAGTAAGTATGGTTTGCACTATAGTTGGAATCAAACGTTCGCAATTTGATTTTTTGTATTTGCAGAAGGAGTGTGTTTACATTGAATACCACTACCACCCTACCAAACCAAATGTATTCCTATTCTATAAACCTTTTTTCCACATCCATGTCCCATATGGTGATATCAACACTTTGTTAATAGATGACACACCCATAAGGGCTTGCTAAAGCCACCCGGCACCACTCTCTCCCCACCCTCATTTGAAGGTCATGAGCATGAATTCTATCTAGAGGACATTTTGATCCCTTATCTCTAGGATTTGTATTTCAGCCCATTAACTGTTTCAGAATTTGTACTTACAAATAACCTCCAAAATGCTAGCTATCTAGATTAATATGATTCTTTGTACTTCTCAATGTGGTGCCATGGAAATGTGTGTGTGTGTGTGTGTGTGTGTGTGTGTGTGTGTGTGTGTGTGAGAGAGAGAGAGAGAGAGAGAGAGAGAGAGAGAGGGAGAGATTATACATCAAACTCTGCATATATTGTTCAAAATATAAAGTAACCACACTTCCAGCTAACAAAGGGACAGAGGTAGTGAGATAGACCTCATCTTACAATTGAATTAAAGATATAACCAAACTATGGGTATCATCTCACAATTGAAACAAAAGATTTAAATTGCAAGAAATGTTGGAATGGAAGTCATGAATATAGATTCATTCAAGTTACATTGGCATGATTTCAACTCACCAATTGGTTCTTTACAAACAATCTCTTTTTCCCTTTGTTGCATTACTTTGTGTCCAGCAATTAAGAAATAGAACTGCAAGAGATCGTTCTCCTCCATGATGTCGTGCCACAGTTGTAGAAGGTTTCATTGATCTCTTCAATTATGACCATTGTCACAAGGTTGAGCTCTTTGGTGAATACGTCCATATCTAGGACACCATTGTTCTAGGCCTAGCAACTCTTGATCAATAGGAATAAATTTAGAGTAGCCTGTAACAATTTGAGAGCACTCGTACTAGAAGGAGATGAGAAGGGACTGTGTGCCGATCATGTACTTGGCCACTAAAGTGTCCAATGTAGCCGCGCAATGTATGTCATCCACCTCTTTAACATACCACCCACTATCAAGAAGCAAGAAGTAGAGATTTACATACCAGCATTGTCTTTGCAACATGTATGTGGAAGTGTGAAATAGTTCCACAAATAAACTTATAGGACAAAAATTAGCGATCTTTACCAATTTAGTGGGCACTGAATCTCGTTGGGACCTCTGTATATCCCTAAACATCTTGCGTCTGAGAACTTAACACATTGTGGTGTCCGAGACTAGCCATTCAATACAACTCCAATTGGTAGGGAGAAGGAGTTTAACCAAAGTATCTTTTTAATTTTTTTGGTTGAGCTGGTAGAAATACATGTAGAAGAAAATTCCCTCATTTGCAAGACTCTTGCTAGTTCTTCCATCATACTGTAAAACACCAATGCCAACATGGATTACAGAGATGAGACCTATAATACACTCCACTGGCTCCCATTCCTTGTATGATGAAGGATAGACATCTGCAATTGCAACAAAAAAATGGAATAGACCACCCAGTCTAACTATTGAAACGTATGAATAACTTATGAGAGCTTGATCTACCTCTGTTAATATTGTTCTACCTCTTCAAAAAGAAAAAAGAAACTAAGAGAATAGAAAGGTCTAAAAGAAAGAATAGAGATGGAAGGCTATGAACACACTTACAGTTGCATCGAGGATGATAAGCCAATGAGACATATCTGCCATTAGCAATCACATTGGAGTGACTATAACCTCCTTAACAATTTTCTTGACCACCTCCACTTTGAAATCTATCACTCATGCTTTAAATGCTGAAGGAAAAAGATTAGTTGTTGAGGATCTTTTCCTTCTTCTTGGTTGCAAAAGAGCCCAAGAACCTTTGTATATTGTCTGTTGCTGCCATTTACTATCTATATTGACCGAGTTTGAGATAGTGATAGAGCTTATGGTGCTACTAGGCCTCCTTGGGAGACTAATGGCGAGGCTGGCTGGGGAGGGAGCACAAAACCCCTAGAGATATTAGGGCGGGAAGAAGAATATGAAGAAACCATTTCTTTTTATGAGTGGTAGAAGAAAGAGTGAACTTGCTTCCAATGGAGGAAAATTCAATTTTGAACGCTTGGTTAATGGAGAAAGAGTTTTTGGTGATGGGATTATGATACATTATCGTAGCTGTCGTTCAGTACCATAACTACATGCAGACCCTGGGCCCACATATAGATACCTTAAACGTCATAGAAACAAGGTTTTATCTCATGTTTCGTCTTTTTAATTCTTTTGCATTTTTGATTTATTGCTTCCTATTTCTACGTTATGTTGGCTTGCCGTTCATTGGATGAACCTCCTTTTCTCTCTCCTCAATAAGGCCCTCCAAATGACCTCCCAGATTCCCTAAGACGTAGTTAGCATGTGTGACACCAAAAACATTTAGTTTTGGGAGAAAATTGCGAGCGGAGATAATAAGTGCGATTATTATCTAGCAGCCCAAAATGACCCAATTTTGCCAAATTTTCTTTACACCTTGCTTCACATGTCATGATGGAGACCATTTTATGCACTAAAACCTAGAAAAAAGGTAGTCTCACCTTTACACTTGGTCAAAAAACGCATCAAAGTTTCTCGTTTCCAAAATTGGACCCAAGGGGAAGAGATACCATAATTTACCAAAAGTACATTCAGAGCTTCTTCTCATCAAGGAAAACATGTGTGTATAGCAAAAATGTAAAAAAGTTGGAATAATACAAAACAATAATAAGCATGATTAATATCTTATTGCTCAAAATTGGCCCAACTTCACAAAATGTTGATAAAACTTGTCACACCATGCGATCACAAACCCACCCATCAAGTTTGGGTAAATTTGGACACCCAGTGTACTCCTCTTGACACTTAGCCAGTTTTAGAGCCTTCTATTCCACGATTTGCCCCATCTATCACTTTAATGGTTCAAACTCTTCCAAAATCCAATCAATGCCTATTCATGATTTCCTTAACCCGTACATGTAGTCCGAGTAAAAAAAATAGTAAGCTCCCTTATTATCTTGCTTGAATTGTTCTATCCAAACTGGAATTTATTAAGTTGCATCATGTTTACTTAGCTTAAATAACAAGCTTTAAGCATCAAAACAAAATTTAGCAATTTTGAGCTTCACTTAGAGAGCTTGTCATAAAATCTAATATCTAACCAAACCAAATGATTTTCTCATATTAAATTGATCACTTAATGTGGGAGAATAAATGGGAACAAGTGTTAAGATATAGATATGTGCTTATAGATCTATCTCAACACGGGGCCAATAGTAAAGGGGCCCAAATGGGAGATGGTCTATCAAGAGCAAGGCTAACCAATGGAGCATAAGACCTTAGGGTTAGCTTCATTGAAGACCTCCAATAATGTGTGTAAAAGTCCTTTGACCTTAGGTAAGCTAGGGTTGAGCTTGCGGTGGGAACCCGGCCCAAACTCGAGGTGCTTGTCGTGCTTGAGGTGCTTGTCCTGCTTGAGGTGCTTGATTAAGATGCTTGAGGTGCTTGACTGGCTCCATGCTTGAGGTGCTTGACTTGGTGCATGATTAAGGTGCTTGAAGTGCCTTGAGAAGCTTGCCTGACATGCTTGTGGGAACACCCCCTACTTCAAGTGCTTAGTCATGCTTGATGACTAAGGGGCTTGCTCATCCAAAGTAAAAACTATCCCTACAAGGAGGGGGGCGAGCCTACAAGGGGGGGGATGAGAGAGAACACACACACACACACACAAGGGAAGCCCCAGCTTGAAGAGGCAGCAAGGACACTTGTCAAGTTCCTCCTCATGTTGCCCTCATGGTGTGCCTCAAACCTATTGGTTGGCCACCCAAGGGCTCCAATGATAATTTAGGATATTTAATTAATTGATTTTGCATTTCTCAAGTCCTCTCTCTCAAAGGGGAAAGGGGGACACTTGTCCCAAGGCTACCCATGTTGCTTGTAATGGCTCCTGCTTGTGATTGGCTAGGCCTGGAGGGGTCCAATGAGCTTCAAGCATGAGATACAAGGGGGGGTCGACCCAAGCAAGCTAGGGGGGTGCTTAGGGGGTATACTCACCCACACACACTCACAAACACTCTCATTGTGTACTATGCAAAGTGCAAGAACTCCCTCTCCTTCTCCAAGCAAGTAGGGGTTGAGAGCCTACACCAACACTCTTGGCTATGGAGTGCAAATCCATCCAAGAGCCATGCTTCAATGCTTAAGCTTGCCATATATTTCTTCTTCATTACTATGCTATTATGTATGCTAGCACAAGAGTTATGATAAGTGAGGAACTAGCTCTTTCTCGTATGAAATGTTTCTTCTTCCTCTTCCCTACCCTCATTCCCTGCTAGCTCTCTCCACCTTCGAAGGTGTTTGAAGTCTTGGGACTGAGGCTTTGTATAGTTGAAGCTTTCTTCAAGTTTAGGTTATGCTATGATGGTGATGCATGAAGCTTTCCATCTTCATTGCTTCACCTAGGTCACAAGGAACACAAAGAATGTATTGTAACAAGTCTCTCTTTATGGGAGAAATCATAATACAAATGACTATTGGAGGGGGGACCGGCTCCACATAAATCCGGTCCTCAACTGTTGTCATGTTCTCTAAATTCTCTCTCTTGCAAAAGTATTGTCCATGCCAAGTTAACTAATTGCTATAATTATGTTGCTATCTTCAATTATGTCTACCCGCTATGCTCACAAAATCATTTCTTGAAAGTACTCTCATTAAATTCCGCTACTCTCAAATTGAATAGGCAAATTCCATTACATTGGTATCAGAGCATTTGGTTTCTCTTTTCTTGGTTAAGAAGAGAGGTCCTTAAGTAGCCTATAAATGGTTGATGTTGTTAATTATAATAGAGTAAGTGGAACTGGGATCTAATATCGGTTTTGTTAAGCCCACTATGTGGGGGATGGTGCACACCTCGGGAGCTTTGGACTTAATAATGGAGTCATTTTAGACTTGCCTACAGCTTTACCATTATTGAGCCATAAGAAGTCCGAAGGAGCTAGCCCTTGGAAACTCTGCTATGTTAGACCTACTCCTCTACTCTCTATAATTAACCACTTTGAGCCGTGGGTGTAGATACTTAAGAGCCGATTTTCAAAGGCTAAGAGGAGTGGCAACTAAGGTTTTGTATTGCCAAAGCATACACTAAGTATAAACATAAATTTTGTTAACATGGCTGACAATAATCAAGAGAGTAGAATGAACATTGATAGCTTTGATTTTGCACATGAAGGTGCTAATGATGATGCTCCCATGTTTGTGAATTATCTCGTCACTAGGTTGCAACAAGCTATGGGCAACCCTGTTTTGCAAGCCGAAGTTACTCAACAACTTCGTGCTTATGGAATTTCCCTTCCTCTCCCAGAGGAGAGAGAGCTTAGGAGGCCTCTTGAAGAGACCCCCAAAAGAAGAATCTCTCCCATTCGAGAGGAGGAATCCAAAGAGAAAGAAAGCAATGACAGTCTAAGTTCTTCTGAAGATGTGGCTCCACGAAGACGGCGGTCTAGATGATCGCCTACTCCTCCCAAGAGGAAAAGAGCAACCCATAGTCCTTCTCCTCATCACTCTGAAAGGCAAGAGAGGAAACAAAGGAAGAAAAGGTCTAGGAAGAGGTCACCCTCTTCTCCTTCTTCTTCACCTTCCTCCTCTTCCGATGAAAGTTATGGCTATTCTCCTAGAGAATACAAGAGGGGAGGACATCGCAAATCGTTTCCTGCATGGCGAAGGTCACAAAAGCTAAAGAAGTTCAAGGAGGGAGGAAAGAGTATCTCTTTTCTCACCTATGATGGCACCTTTGGTGCTACCGACAAAGTGTTGGCCTTCATCCAGCAATTTGATGCGGCCTTTGGGGACGAGGGCTTCACAGAGTCCTCCAAGCTACGCCATGTAGCTATGCACTTCCAAAAATCAGCTCGTCAATGGTGGGCTAGCCTTCGTGGCAATGGAGAAGCCCCAAATACATGGAAAACTCTACGAGTATCCATCATGAAGAAATTTCTTCCAAGTGATACTAAAGATAAAATTCTTACCGAATGGCCCGGCTTGAAGCTTCTCCCTCATGAGTCTATCAACAAGTATGTAGACAATTTTTGGGATTTACATCTCAAAGCTACTGTCTTTCAAAAGATAGATTTTACAGAGCAAAGACAGCAATTTTGTGCAGGATTACCTGAAGAGATGGCCGAATACATCAACTCTCAACAGCCCAGTACTATTACCGAAGTAATCCACCACACCATGGTTTCTTCACGCATCAATTTCCATCAAGGGGCTAGACGTAATGTCAAGCCCATGGAAAACAAAGATAACAATGATACAAAGGGGAAATCCAATGCTCAAAATAATTCCCAAGGCACTTCCAACAACAATAATAACAACAACAACAATCAGTCCAAGGAGAAGGGAGTTTACAAAGGTAAAAAAAAACTCTCTCCTGAAGAGCTTGAAGCTTTTCGCAAGGACCATAAGTGTTTCAAGTGTGGGGAGCAAGGACATGGTTATCGTTCTTGCCCCAAGAAGAATACTCGCAATGAGACTCCTAGGGCTTCCACCATCGAAGCTCCAAAAGAGGATGCTCATTGCAAAGGATCATCACTTTCCTATGCGTGGGGAAAGGTAAGAGAGCATGATGCCTTCATCTTGTTTGACCCGGGCTCTACTCTCAACTTCATATCAATAGAGTTGGCCACCAAGTTGGGCATTCAAGCTTTTGAGATGGGAGATATAGTAACAGCTGATGCAGCTTTCAAGGGACAACAAGCCTCCGTTACTCCCTTGATTGGGAAGTTGAGGCTTCATGTCCAAAGCTATGTCGACAAAGAAGACTTCTTCATCTCTCCTCTCCAACATCAGGATGTTATCCTAGGGGCACTATGGTTTGATCGCATGGCTGCCAACATGAAGTTCCCTGAAAGGAGAATTTACTTCACCTACAGAGGAAAGAACATGTATATAGATGCTAGTGAGCGTGGTTGCACTATTCCACTTGTAAATCCTCTTTCTTTTGATAAATCAATGAAGAGCTCAGTTTATGCGTACATGATTTATGTCAAAGAGTCTCTAAAAGCTAATAATGTTTCATCAAATGAAAATGATAGGAATCAAGAAGAGTTAGACTTGTCTACTTTTCTAAAAGGATTCCAAGATGTGTTCATCGATGATATCCCTATGGACCTACCTCCAAAACGAGGGGATGATGACCATCGTATTGAGCTCCTTCCAGGAAGCTCACCGCCTAACAAACCTCCTTATCGAGTCTCACAAGCTCAACAAGAGGAGATTATGAGGCAAGTACAGGAATTGGTAGACAAAGGGATGGTGAGGCCTAGTTCCTCTCCCTTTTGTTCTCCAGATCTTTTAGTGCAAAAGAAAGATGGTACATACCGTATGTGTGTGGACTATCGAGCACTAAACCATATCACTATCAAAAACAGATTTCCCGTGCCTCGGGTAGAAGTTCTGTTTGATAAGCTATAAGGCTCTACCTACTTCAGTAGGATTGACCGTAAGAGTGGCTATCATCAAATAAGGATAGTGGATGAAGATATCCTAAAGACCGCGTTTCGCACAACATTTGGTCTTTATGAATATCTAGTCATGCCTTTTGGCTTGACTAATGCACCAGCTACTTTCAATCATCTCATGGAGAAATTTTTTAGACCATATCGTAAATTCACTGGAGTGTTCTTTGATGATATCATCATCTACTCCAAATCTTTGGAGGAACATAAGCAACATCTCCAAGTGATTTTTCAAGCCTTGAGGGAAAACAAACTTTTTCTCAACCAAAAGAAAAGTGAATTCTTCCTTCAAGAGATTCAACATCTAGGTCATATTACCTCTCACGATGGTATTCGTATGGATCCATCAAAGTTAGAGGTAATAAAATCATGGCCTAACCCAAGGAATCTACATGAGCTAAGAAGCTTTATTGGTATGTGTGCATACTATAGACGCTTCATAGCAAAATTCTCTCAAGTAGCAGGACCACTACACGACTTAACAAAGAAGAACGTTAAGTTTGTATGGACTGCTAAGGAGAAAAATGCTTTTGCAAAACTCAAAGAGAAGCTTACTTCCCAACCAGTCCTCGTGCTTCCGGATCTCTCAAAACCATTTGAGGTCCAATGTGACGCTTGTGGTGATTGCCTTGGAGCGGTTTTGCTGCAAGAAGGGCATGCCATAGCATATGAGAGCCGAAGGCTCAATAGTGATGAACGAGTCTTGGGCATTTATGAGAAAGAGCTTTTAGCTGTTCTACATGCCCTAGATACATGGAAGCACTACCTATTGGGGACACCATTTATCCTACGAATCGACCACCAAAGTCTCAAGTATTTCATGACGCAAACCAAACTTTCCGACAAACAAATGAGGTGGGCAAATTTTCTTTCGCAATTAAATTTCCATATTGCTCACATAGATGGTAAGCACAATCAAGTTGCCGATGCACTTTCACAACGCCCAAAAGTTAATGCGGTGTCTATAGCTACTCACAATGATCTATCCTCTATGATAGATGAGTATGCTACTGACCCTGACTTTAGAGACATAATGTCAGCCCTTGATTTGGGGAAGAAAGAGGAACCATTCACCTTGCAGGATGGTTATCTTCTCCACGGCAATAGGCTATGTGTTACCCATTCCCTTCGAGAAAAGGTTATGTATGAAACCCATGCTCCTCCATATGCAGGGCATAGAGGTATTCAACCTACTCTCCGAGGAGTAGAGACGTATTTCTATTGGCCTACCATGAAAGTGGACATACAAGAGTATGTTTCAAAATGTGTAGTATGCCAAAAGACCAAGTATGATAGAGGGAAGCAACCTGGATTACTCCAGCCATTGCTTATTCCAAATTCGCCATGGGAGAGTATATCCTGTTGAGATGTCGAGCTCTACACCTTGAGCTGGCATCCACTACGGGTCTTGGCCGCTTACAACATTTACTCACTGGCGCGTTAGGTGACCGACACGGAGGATCTCTGCCAGTGATTCTACAGCTGGACTACACTTATAATGTCAGCCTAGTACGCTTCTAGCGAGTTCACACTTAGTGACCGCATGTACATATGTGCTACTTTTTAGCTTTAGCACTTAGTCCTTTTGTACTCTCTTTTCTGTGAAGAAGAAGAAGAAGAAGCTTTCCATCTCTGTGTGCTTTGCGCTTGTCTTGTGTAGCTCTCTTCCATCCTCATTCTTTACATGGTATCAGAGCCTGGTGCAGGCAAGAGAGGCTAAGAGAGCAAGAGCATCACAATCCCTTTGTTCGCAATCCACGACCAGATGCGAACAGGTCTGAACAGGTCTCCAAAGTGCAGTATACAGAGATTTACTGTACAAGTACAGTGTTTGTATGTACGCTTGATTGTGGACACTCGTTGAGTGTAGAAAGCGTTAAAGGTACCACGATAGCAGGTTCAACAGATTTGCAGGTTTTTGCAGATTGCAGCTATTTTGTCTTAGTGCTTCAAGATGTCTGACGGTTTCAGTCAGATTGTTACTGAGAAGCTTGAGAAAAATAACTATCCTGCATGGAAGTTCAGAATAACAAATTTCCTAAAAGGAAAAGGTTATTGGGACTATGTAGAAGGAGACAATGAAAAGGAACCAGAGATTCCCGAGGCAAATGCTACAGTAGAACAAAGGAAAGCTTTGAGGGACTGGCAACAAGGCCAGAGCAAAGTGATGTATTGGCTTTCTATGAGCATCACAGATGGCATGATGGGCTATCTACAGGATGTTGAAACCCCCGCCATTGCATGGAGAAACTTAGGCAGAGTGTTCGAGGTGAACACCAAGGCCAGGAAGCTTCAACTAAAGTCGGAGCTAAATCAGGTTAAGAGGAACAACCTCTCAATCAATGATTATGCCTTGAAGATCAAGAGTATCATTGAGACTCTTGGATCTATTAAAGTCTCAGTGGAAGACGATGACATTGTCCGTGCATGCTTGGATGGTCTAGGAGATGAGTATGTACATTTCAGGTCTTCCATGAATACAAGAGACGACATCCCCGTGTTCCAAGATTTGATTTCTATGCTTATTCTTGAGGAGAAGAACCTTGACACATCTTCTTCTCATGGCAGAAATAATTCTGAACAGGCCTTCTATTCTAACTCCAACAGAGGTAGAGGTAGAGGTCGTGGTCGAGTCCCAAGGGGTTGCAGGGGCCAATTTCTGGAAGGTCAATCAAATCAAAACAATACAAGTGGCAGGGGAAACCAGTCTCAAGGCAGAGGGAGTCAAAGAGGTGGTGGTGCAGGATCAAGCAGGCAGCAACATACTCCAGATAGCAGAGAATGTTGGACTTGTGGTGAAAGAGGTCACATGTCACGTGACTGTCCAAAGGGAAAAGCAAGTGGAAAGAGAGAATAGGGCAACTATGCATCTACTAGCACAGATGCAGATGACAGCAAAAACGAGCGCATGTTTGTTATGCAGCATGTAATGAATACAATGACTGCAGAGAATTCCACCCAAGATGATGTTTGGTATGTGGATTCAGGTGCCTCTAATCACATGACGTCTCGTGGAGAGTGGTTTATAGATATGCGCAAACTGGATGTGTTAGGATATGTGCAGACAGGAGATGACACAGCTCACCCCATTGCTCATGTAGGGGACATACACCTAAATACAAAGAGTGGGAAATCAAAGTACTTAGCAGATGTACTTCATGTCCCAAACATTACAAAGAATCTTGTTTCTGTTGGACAAATGGTTGAGCAGGGTTTGCAGGTTTGCTTCAATCCAAATGGCTGTTATGTAGAAGATCATAGAGGGAAAATGTGTGGGCAGAATGTTTACGCTGAATGTAGACATGTCTGAGGTAAAAGCTGTATTATTTGCACAGGGCATAGGTGTTGTGGCTGATGTTGACATTTGGCACAAAGCATTGGCCATGTCAATGAGGTGATCAGGACTCCAGAGGGTGTATGGCTATCACAGAGATAGTATGCTTTGGACATGTTGTCAAAGTATGGTATGGCTGATTGTAAGCCAATTTCTATTCCCTTGGATGTGAATGCAAAGCTGAGTGCAGAGAAGGGTGATGTTGTTGAGGATGTCAACATGTACAGGAAGATTGTGGGTAGTATAATCTACTTGACTATCACGAGGCCAGACTTGAGCTACACAGTAGGCTTGGAGAGTCAGTTCATGCAGCTTCCGAGGAAGCCACATTTGGATGGAGTACGATGCACACTTAGGTATGTGCAAGGTACTCTTGACTACGCATTGTTCTATGCAGCAGATGCACCATTAGCATTGTATGGGTATACAAATGCAGATTGGGCAGGTAGCATTGTTGATAGGAGATCTACGAGTGGCTTCATGTTCTCTTTTGGGAGTGCTGTTGTTACTTGGAGCAACAAAAAGCAGCCTACAGTTGCTTTATCGAGCACAGAGGTCGAGTACAGAGGTGCAGCAGTTGCGGCGTGCGAGGTAGCTTGGCTCCGCACATTACTTGAGGACTTGGGAGTGCAGGTGGACCAGCAAATTTTCATCCATTGTGACAACCTCAGCAGCATGCAGTTGGCTAGGAACCCAATGTTCCATGCAAGGACCAAACACATAGACGTCCATTACCACTACGTTCGAGAGCGAGTGTTGGCGGGCAACATCGACTTGGTCTACGTCAGCACAGAGGAGCAGATAGCGGATATCTTTACCAAGGCCCTCGAAGCTGAGAAGCTTCGATGTTTTTGGACTATGCTTGGACTCTGCGACATGCAGAGCTCGAGGGGGAGTGTTGAGATGTCGAGCTCTACACCTTGAGCTGGCATCCACTACGGATCTTGGCCGCTTACGACATTTACTCACTGGCGCGTTAGGTGACCGACACGGAGGATCTCTGCCAGTGATTCTACAGCTAGACTACACTTATAGTGCCAGCCTAGTACGCTTCTAGGAAGTTCACACTTAGTGACCGCATGTACATATGTGCTACTTTTCAGCTTTAGCACTTAGTCATTTTGTACTCTCTTTTCTGTGAAGAAGAAGAAGAAGCTTTCCATCTCTGTGTGCTTTGTGCTTGTCTTGTGTAGCTCTCTTGCATTCTCATTCTTTACATATCCATGGATTTCATCTTTGGATTACCCAAGTCTATCCATGGGAATACAGGAATATGGACAATAGTCGACAAGTTTAGCAAGCAAGCATATTTTATTCCTGTCAAAAAGACTATTAAGGCACATCAAATGGCAACTCTCTTCATATCTCATATTTTCAAGCACCATGGATTACCCACATCCATCGTGTCAGATAGAGATCTTAGAATGACCAGTAATTTCTGGAAAGGTCTCTTTGAAAATCTAGGAACAAGATTGAATTTCTCTTCGTCCTATCACCCACAAACGGATGGCCAAAGTGAGATAGCCAATCTTACGATACTCGATCTACTCAAGACTTATGTTACCAAAGTGGATCAACGCTCACAATGGGAAAAGTATTTACCTCTAGTAGAGTATGCCTACAATAATACTGTCCATACTTCTACGGGGAAAGCACCTTTCGAGATCATAGAGGGAAGACCTAAAAGTCCCTTGCTACTCAAAGTACATGGGAAGATCTTCGCCGCCGATGAGTATAGCCGTGACCTACAAGAATCTTTTCAAAAGATTAGGGAGGCTATAGCCATCTCTCAACAAAGGCAAAAAGCTGTTGCTGATAAGCACAGAAGAGCCTTAATGTTCAAAGAAAATGATTGGGTCTTACTCAAGTTTCCTAAGGCTCGATTAAGGCAAACGACGGGCAAAAATCCTATAGGCCATCAAAAGTATTATGCTAAACTAGCAAAAAGATACTATGGTCCTTTCCAAATCTTGAAGCCCATCAATGGGACGGCTTATCAACTCAAGTTGCCCAACCATTGGCTTATACACAATGCCTTTCATGTAAGCCTACTTAAGCCCTACAAAGGAGAGCCACCAAGTGAACCAATTATTGAAGACCCTCCCGAAGTTGAAGACCAAGAAGAGGTGCTACAACCCGAAGCTGTCCTTTGGCATGAAGACACGGTACTACGACATGGTAAGATAATCCGACGGTATCTTATTAAGTTCAAAAATTATCCTTTTGAAGATGCTAGATGGATGCAAGGAGTACAACTTAAGGATAGTATGAACCTTGTCAATGCTTACAATGCTACATTAGAGTAAGCAAATGTACAAATTTCTTTTAAATGACTCATGTTTTTGTCTTATAAGACTAGTCCTCTTTTTAATTGTGCACAAATTTAACTAGTATGCATGCTTAGAATCATGTTTGTGACGATGACGTCTCTCAAACACCAAGTAGAATTTGTCACTCTACTTTGGGAGAATGAAATGGACTAAAGAGCAGACATGCTTGCGGCAGCTATGTCTCCCAAGCACCAAATGGATTAGTCATCCATCTTGGAAAGATGTCGTAGGGTAAAAAAGGGATCCTCTACCCGCTAAGTACGATTGACTAATGACTAAGGCTTTATCTCTTCTACCTCATAGTCGAGGACGACTATGATTTCAAGAGAGAGGTAATGTCATAAAATCTAATATCTAACCAACCCAAATGATTTTCTCATATAATATTGATCACTTAATGTGGGAGAATAAACGGGAACAAGTGTTAAGATATAGATATGTGCTTATAGATCTATCTCAACACGGGGCCAATAGTAAAGGGGCCCAAATGGGAGATGGTCTATCAAGAGAAAGGCTAACCAATGGAGCATAAGACCTTAGGGTTAGCTTCATTGAAGACCTCCAATAATGTGTGTAAAAGTCCTTTGACCTTAGGTAAGCTAGGGCTAAGCTTGAGGTGGGAACCCGGCCCAAACTCGAGGTGCTTGTCCTGCTTGAGGTGCTTGTCATGCTTGAGTTGCTTGATTAAGATTCTTGAGGTGCTTGACTTGGTGCATGATTAAGGTGCTTGAAGTGCCTTGAGAAGCTTGCTTGAGATGCTTGTGGGAACACCCCCTACTTCAAGTGCTTAGTCATGCTTGATGACTAAGGGGCTTGCTCATCCAAAGTCAAAAAGATCCCTACAAGGAGGGGGGCGAGCCTACAAGGGGGGAATGAGAGAGAACACACACACACACACACAAGGGAAGCCCCAGCTTGAAGAGGCAGCAAGGACACTTGTCAAGTTCCTTCTCATGTTGCCCTCATGGTGTGCCTGAAACCTACTGGTTGGCCACCCAAGGGGTCCAATGATAATTTAGGATATTTAATTAATTGATTTTGCATTTATCAAGTCCTCTCTCTCAAAGGGGAAAGGGGGACACTTGTCCCAAGGCTACCCATGTTGCTTGTAATGGATCTTGCTTGTGATTGGCTAGGCCTGGAGGGGTCCAATGAGCTTCAAGCATGAGCTACAAGGGGGGGTCGACCCAAGCAAGCTAGGGGGGTGCTTAGGGGGTATACTCACCCACACACACTCACAAACACTCTCATTGTGTACTATGCAAAGTGCAAGAACTCCCTCTCTTTCTCCAAGCAAGTAGGGGTTGAGAGCCTACACCAACACTCTTGGCTATGGAGTGCAAATCCATCCAAGAGCCATGCTTCAATGCTTAAGCTTGCCATCTATTTCTTCTTCATTACTATGCTATTATGTATGCTAGCACAAGAGTTATGATAAGTGAGAAACTAGCTCTTTCTCGTATGAAATGTTTCTTCTTCCTCTTCCTTACCCTCATTCCCTGCTAGCTCTCTCCACCTTCGAAGGTGCTTGAGGTCTTGGGACTGAGGCTTGGTATAGTTAAAGCTTTCTTCAAGTCTAGGTTATGCTATGATGGTGATGCATGAATCTTTCCATCTTCATTGCTTCACCTAGGTCACAAGGAACACAAAGAATGTATTGTAACAAGTCTCTCTTTATGGGAGAAATCATAATACAAATTCCTATTGGAGGGGGGACCCGGCTCCACATAAATCCGGTCCTCAACTGTTGTCATGTTCTCTAAATTATCTCTCTTGCAAAAGTATTGTCCATGCCAAGTTAACTAATTGCTATAATTATGTTTCTATCTTCAATTATGTCTACCCACTATGCTCACAAAATCATTTCTTGAAAGTACTCTCATTAAATTCCGCTACTCTCAAATTGAATAGGCAAATTCCATTACAGAGCTCCACAAATATTTCCACTATGAAGTATACCTAACAGGCAACACAATCTTTCCAAATTAAAAATTCAATGTTGACATCCCCAAGGCTAGCCCCAACGAAGAAGACTTTGAAGAAAAGGCTATTAGAGCTACCAACCTACCAAATGGAAGAAAGATCATTCAAAGTGGAAAAGAAGTCTTGTGTGTTCAAGGCTAAAATTGAAGAGCGCCACGTTCCTATCTTCAATGGAAGATTCAAGAATGCAAACAAAAAATTAGTAGAGCTCCAACTCATGCCAAAAAAGCAACATGATGTAGTCAAAGATCTGTGAACAAGGGAAGCCAACTAGTAGCTAGGGTTGCTGTCATTTTATGAAATAAAGTTATGCGGTATAGACTGTAGAGGTCTTAT
The DNA here is from genome assembly GCF_014529385.1 of Adiantum capillus-veneris. Lineage (NCBI taxonomy): Eukaryota > Viridiplantae > Streptophyta > Polypodiopsida > Polypodiales > Pteridaceae > Adiantum > Adiantum capillus-veneris. Next base: position 128,919,205 of record NC_140944.1, read on the forward strand.
GAGCTCTTAAGCTCCATTAGGAAGATGGGATTGCTTGCATCACTGATCCGTCTTGGCAAGCCATAGAAGCCAACATCCCTAAAGACATTCTGGTTGAGACCTTGAAGAAGCGTATTAATGAGATCAAGGAAAAGAAACAAATCTTTACTAGGGATTTCAGCTGCTTTTACATTTGCTGATATGATACAAAAACAAGCTAAAGATCACACTAGACTGTAGCAGCAACACATCCATTTCACAACAAAGAGACCCCCAACATATACTACACCCAACCATGTTGTTGCCTCTATCTTCACAATGGTGTTAAAGTCAAAGAAGCCTATTGAAACTGATGATGCCCTATATGTGCTCAACACTATGAAGAGCTGAAAGAAGATTCATGGTGTATCCTACATAGGGGCTCTAGAAGTACTCACCAAAATAGTATAAGGGCTAGTTTTAAAACTCATTATCTGTAAATTTTTTACAAATAAAATACACCCTTTTTCTATTCAATTTGAAAACTTGTTTCTTAATTCCATTTTATGTACCTTTTGTATGTGAAAATGTGAGAAAAAATGAAATTCAGTATAACCGCTTTTTTGCACTCTCATGATAGTCGCATAATTATTAAGTGACCCCCCCACCCCCCCAGAGAAAATAGCAATAGAAAAAACCACAACTCTAGACACCTCAAAGGAACAAGGGACTACATGAGTATCCAAAGAGTCTACAAAGCAAGATACTCCCACATCTACCACTATAGTGCAGACAAAGCAGCCATCCTTGTCACTTATACAAGAAGATCCTCTAGAGGTGATCTACGTGCTCACACACTTCCAAGACAAAGTAAACAATGGGAGGACAGCAGGGCACGAAAGGCACAGAGTCCAAGGAAAGTGATTCATTAGAAAGAGGATGAGGTCTAGGAGGGCCTCTTTATTTTCCATGAGCTTATGGACGTGATTAGGATTTTGGCAAATAGGTGTAAGAATGGTGGGTGTGTAAGAGATGTGTAAGAGTGTCCAAAGGATGCACTTTCCCCCCCAAAAAGGAGGTAGACAATTGTATGATTTTTGACCTTTCATAACTCCCACATATGATCTCCGATTTGAGCATAGATCATAGATCTATAATCTACAAGTTGAGCTCTTTTCATAAATATGCTACATGATATGGTTTTACCCTCTAGACTCTAAATTCTATTTTGGAGGGAAAAATTGAATTCAAATAAACTAGCCATTTTAACTATTTGAATTCAAAATCTGTCCTTTAATTACTTTTTTAATACTAAAGGTTTGACTTCCTTAAACTACCAAACAAAGAGGGCCTCAAAACACACAAAAGAGGTACAAACAATTTCCACAATCATGGACCAGCTATCTGCTAGCTACTAGAGAAGATAAATAGATAGCTAAAGTTACAAGAGATAAATAAATCTCTTTTTGATATTAACACGCATGCACAATGTTGGAAGACATAGTTGGAAGTTTTTGATCTACAAGTAGCTCAAGAAAAAGTCAAAGTAAAGGACTAAAATGAACTTTTGGCCAGGTTAAAAGAAAATCCCAAAATCGTGACACTACATGGCTCAAACCTTGCCTACCAAACATTAAAAAAGAGGAACCAGGTCTTGGAAACGAAGTTAAATATTGAGAAGATGTAGCAAAGGGGGTTGGCAACTATTTTTATGCAAAAAGAGCAAGCCTACTATATGGAGATAGAAAATTAAAAGAATTCACTCAAAGTTGTACTGGTGGACAAAGGAAAGCAAGTCGTGAAAGAGCAAGATGTACTAGAGGTACCCATGGGGGATTCATAGGCACTCTAACTTGTGTAGTACTTGCAGACCCAAGTAGTTAGTCTACATAGCTACCTAACATCACACCTGTAGAAGTTGAAGTGGGGACCCTGCTAGGGCGCAGCTTAAGTAGTGTAGCAAAACTAGATCTCAAATGTATGGTCCTGAAGAGATGGATTAGATCTAGAGGGAAGCCATGCAATGGGAAGAGAAGGTTTTACACTCCCTTAATGTCACCCCAATCACTCCCAATATGATTAATGAAGAATGTCAATAGAAGTCTCTCTCGTACCCTGTTATCAAGTTGAAGTTCCTCCTCCATCAAAGAAAGACTAGTAAAGGAGCAAGAAGAAGATCCAACATTGGCACATCTTCAGAAAAGAATCTAGTTGTGAAAGTATCTCAAGTACCTCATACTTCACATGAATGATCTTGAAGATATTAGAAAGGATCATATACAATGCTTGGTACCATGCTTGTACAATTGGGAAAACCAAAAAGGTGGTCACGAAGAAGTATGCAACATGGTGAATTACTCAAGGCTAGAAAATCCCGAAGATGATAAACCATATGAAAAGTATATGGTTCAGACTCTCACAAAGGCAATGCAAATGCTCAAGAAGATTCTAGACCTAGATTGCATGATGTTGGTAAAGATATCAAGAATGCTATTGACTTGTATAGAGACATTCAAAGAGGCATAGCAGAGTGACACAATCTAGACTCATGTTTTTTCCTTCATATTACATAGAAACATTTGAAGAGATATTCTACACGGGATTCTTCACCTTCCAATCTCAAATCTTTTACCCAATTGTACAAAACCTCCATGCAAGGTTTGTGGTTTACTTAGCTATTAAAGAAAAGAACAAAATCACCATGAAATTTATCACCACTGCAAAGAAAGGGCTTTTGCATTATGTACCACAAAGCTCTGGAGGACGTCAAAAAGTGTCTTCAAGAGTGATGGTATGAGAACTACCTAGCTATCAGCTAGCTCTGTCACAAATGACAAAGAATCACGCGGGGGGGGGGGGGGGGGGGGGGGGTGTCAAGTCTACAAGGGCGCTTTGTAACTAGGGACGCCTTCAAAATTACGGGTGTCACTTAAGCGACACCTAAACATTTTCCCAAAAAATAATAAAAGCATCACTAGGTGTGTTGCTAAAGGCATCGCATGTTGCGACCTCTGTAGCGATGCTTGCAAACTTGTAGGCATTGTATAAGCGACGACATCCCAACACTAATTTTTTTTTTTTTTAAATCCCCAAATTTACATGCAAGAGTCAATTTCACTCTCATGGCAATCAAGCTGACACAGATCCCCCAATGCCATCGCCTCACAGTGACCCCGATGCCAATCACTATTTGGTCTAAAGCAGCCCCCACCCCATCTCCAGCTCACACAGACCCCCCACCCCATTTTTCCGGCTCTTCAACGGCTAGGGATACACAACCACACACACACACACACACACACACAAAAACACTTAAATACAAACACAACTATTAGACCATGACAACTTATTCATAGTTTCAAGGCCTCCCCTGACATCAGGCGATTTTTTTTTTGTTTTTTCCACTCTATGTGGGTACACTACCTTAGTAGGTTTTTGCCTTTAGAGCTTAATCCACACAAAAAAACCCCCCTTATTGAAGCGTGAATCTTTTATTCTCTAACCCATACTTAAGAATTATGTTGCATTTACTCAAACATCACTCCCTACTCCCCACATTTACCCTTATCCAATTATTGTATTCACTTTGCTCTATGTTGTGTTGAGTTCAATTTCCAAAGACACACCTAACCAAACAAAAACAACCCCCCCCCCCCCTCTCCCCATGGTGGTTGTCGCTAGATATCGTATACCTTGTGATGATGAAAAATCAAAGATGATTCGCCAAGATTGTGGCTCCTCAAAACATTTACCAACTGGGTATCTAAAACCAAGTGACGGTTGCTATATGCCACTCATTTAGCCTTGGTTCTTGAGTTTTTTGGGTGTGTATGTGAAACAGAGTTTTTTGAGGGCTTGAACAGTTGATTACTGTGTGCTTATGGAGATGGTTGACCATAAGGAGTCTTCATAGGTTGGTATTAAGCCAAAATAGATTTGTGTTTTTCTTCTACATTCTTTACAGTATTCTACACCGCCTAAAGGTTTCTAGGTGTTGATACTCCTTGGTATGAATATGAATTGGTGACTAAAAATTATGATGGGAGGTTCCCGATTAATGGTTTTTTTTCCATGTACAAGTTGACTAGACCTATAAAACTTGCATCATTATGGTTTTTTTATGCACTCTGACATAATACTACAAAAATGATTTGAAATTTACTGTGCTGACATTTTGTTGATAAAGAAATGGGGAGTGAGGTGAAGGGTTGGTATTGTATGCCCTTGGCATTTGCAGGGACATCAATGTAGTATTATGTAATGAGTGTTGTTGTTCCTTGCCCCAAGGGGCATTAGATCTTTGGCCTCTGTTTTGGGGTTGATAGCTTATGCCGCTCTGTTGACTACGTACTATTGATACCATCTTATATTGAGCTAACTGTCGGGATTCTTGTGAAATAAGGATGTCACTTTTTTTGTTTTGGCTCACCTCTGGTTTGGGATTGATAACTTACTATGTACTCTAGATACCATCTTTTATTGAGCTAACTGTCTGGCTGCTTGTGAAATAAGGATGCCTATTTTTTCCTTTTGGCTCACCAGAGGTCGACCTTTTACTATAATCCTTATGGTGGCTGAGTAGAATGGGTAAAGTAAAATCTCTTCATTTGGTATGACACTTATTGTTACAATTCAAGGTATAATGGGATACCTCTAACTCTATAGTTTGCTTGATTTACTTAGGCTAAGTTTGATGACAAAACCATGTAAAGGTATTTCTTAATGGGTATTTGATGCCAAAGATTAGGTCACTTTTAAATGGCTTTATTAAAAAACAATAAAAGGTTTTTTTTACCTCACTAGAAAGATTTGAATTTCCTCAACTTATTACGGGAAAAACTAGACAATTTCTGTAAGGTAATTGAAGGGCTCACTCTTTTGTGTCGATATGGGTATTAAGACACTTGGATCAGAAGGGCTCTAATGAGACCTATGAGACCAACCTGATAAAATCCTTGTGTATATAATCCAATGTCTAGGTACAAAAATAGACTGAAATAAAGTCCAAGACTAAAATCATGAGCCTGGAAATCATCATATCATAGTCATCCATGCTTGAGACCCAACATCGGGCATTGTGCAAGAAAGTATTTCATTGATCATTGAAGAGCTTTTTCAATGTTTGCCTTTGTAAATATGTGTATTGGGTGTCTCCGTTGTCGTGCTAGAATAGTCTTGATTCTTTGTTGGACCCTCCGTCAAGTCGTGGATGCCCCCATAGATGTGGGCGTCTAGATCTCCCAAGCTCAGTGGCTCTGTCCACTAATGTACCTCTCGTAGAAGTGGGCCCTGAAGTTTGTTGTGAATCATGCTCATCTGGTTGTTGAGTCCCTGCTCTAAAGAAGTCAATGATCTCTCTCTGTGAATTTATTCCACTACCTGGTATCCTCAAGAGACTTTCTTTGTGTCTACCCTAGCAAAAACAACCCGACGCATCTGGGATTCTGATATTTGATGAATCTATCCAACCGTCTACATCCCTCTCTGAATAGACATTGAAAGCAATCTCGTTTCTCATAATATACTAGACAATGACAAATGTGACATAACTGTGTCTATGGCTCTATATGACATAACTGGCATATCATGACTTCTACTAGTACTCTCATAAATTTACCAATCTCAATCTCTAGAGCTGATGCCATGATGTGCACATCTAATCAATAGCACATCATATCCCATAGGATAAATGAGTGTCCATATAGGCCGGTCTGATCACATATCCATCCTCTACTAGCTGGAGGAGATGCTCTCTATAGAAATCCATTTTCATGTATAGCTCTTGTAATGGTTGTATCCATGTGCTTCTAGTATCTAATTGAATCAAACCGTGATGTATAATTGTAGTGGTCTCTATCTAGGGGAGGGGGGGGGGGGGGGGGGGGAGAGAGAGAGAGAGAGAGAGAGAGAGAGAGAGAGAAAGAGAGAGAGAGAGAGAGAGAGAGAGAGAGAGAGAGAGAGAGAGAGAGAGCGATGAAATGGTATATTAACTTCCTCAAAAGGCCAAAATGACCTATGAGACCAATTTGTTACATACTGATGAATCTAATGCCATGTATGACCACAAAAAAACAGATATTAAACTGAATCTAGAAATGGTACTAGCTTGAACTGAGTGGGGTATGTGTGATCACTGATACAATGGGTGTCCAATATAAGAGAGAGATACAATGGGTGATGAATACATCCTCATCTGTACTTTGGATGTCGAGATAGTATGTCTTGAATCCTTTGTTCTAGTCTCTATCAATGTTGTGAATCTCCTCTCCTCAATCATGGGCATCTCAATCTCCCTAGCTCCAATGCTCAATCAATGAGAGTAACATGGGTGTAAGTTTGGGATTAGCTTTGCAATGGTGGATGCTCTTTTACCTGTCTAGTGTCTGGTGTGAAGAAATTGATAATCTATCTCTGGGATTGTTTATCTCTTGATATCCTCAATGAACTATCTATGTGTCTGCTATTGGGGTTCATCATCAACACATGCAACTCACACTCAAACATTCTATCAGGTAGTAAACATCCAACCATCTCATGATCAATCTCAGCATAGAAACACTCTAACTCTTTTTTTCCACTTGCAATAACAAATATGCTAGATTAGATAACAATTTGATTATAGTTTTTATATTGTTTGATAGATTTGATCTTTTGTTTTCGAGGCAACTTTTCTTCTTGTTGTGCATTTGCCTCTTGGTTGCCAATCTTAGCCATCGTAAAGATGGATGTTGATGTGTTTGAGCTTGTATAATTGATCCTCTTTGTGGCGTGGACATTATGATGAATTTTCTTTCAAGGTCCACTACAATTTGCGTTTTCCACAATAAGTAGCCAATGTTGAAGCACTATGTGAGCTATGTATGGTTGTTGTGGATAGCTCGCTTGCTGAATTTTTCATTGCTTGTCATTGTAGGCCATTTTTTTACGGAGCTTTGTTGTCGTTCTTGAAGATAAAAGATGCTCTTGATAAGCATGTTGAGATCTTCTTTTACTCCAAGTAGTTGTCGATTGATTTGAGTAGTCGATTCTTATTGTTGAAGTAGAAGGAATATATACAAGATGATGATGATGATGATGGTTTCTAGATTAGGGTCTAAAACTTGGCAAAGGGAAAAAATCCGATGGAAAAAAAGAGACTTTGGTATACGTTCTTATTGGAGTTGAGCAGTTCCATTGGAAGTACCTATCATGCAGGGTGAGTGCTTGGGAGAAACAAATGAAGAGTGCCTAATGTAAGTGCCATTTATGGGACATTCTGTATGCTTATGAGAATTTTTAAACAAAAGCATGCAGTACGGAAGATGGAGGTGATTGGTGCTTCAAGGAACAAATGTAGCACGTGTGATATCAAAGGATGTTTCAATAGCTTCCATGTTTCCAAGAACGGTTTTGGATGTAGAAGCTTCTCCACTCATACCTCATTGTGTTGAGTGCACGAGTGTCTTTTGGACTTTCTCCTTCACTTCGCCACTATACTACAACGACTTGGACTCTTATGCTCACCTTTACCAACATGAGAGACACAGATTAATTATGCTCAACTCTTCCAATTTGAGTAGTACCTAGAATAACTAAGATGCTTAGACCATAGAGAATATTACATGAATGTTTGGGACTAGCGCCTCGCTCATTTAGTAGCTTATCTCCTCAACTCTGACTTTTATCCCATGTATTTTTAATGGCGACTTGGACTTACATGTTCAAGGCCAAAAAACCAATTCCATAAGTTCTAGAAATTTAGGCCTCTTCCATTGTGATGGTCTTTGGATGCCACCATTTTGTTGATTAGGCTGGCATACTTTGGCTCCTCTTGACTTGCTTGTCGTATGTTCACACTGCTACACACTCTTTGACTGGTTTTACTCAGTTAGATCATGTGAGACCTAAATTTTATACGGAAGATATGGGTATGATATTTTTCATCATTGATTGTCGCATAAGTGTAGAAAGGGGGGTCGTATTCCCTAATGTGAGTCATATATAGGGGTTTTATCAAAGTTGTCCGCTCGCAGGTGTCGTCTGTTTTGTATGTAGAGTGAATCCCCCAAGACTTGGATGTGCTCTTTGGACCCTAACACTTGGTTGATTCTGTTCGGCTTCTTCCTAATGCTTTGATGTGATGGAAACTTTGGTTGTTGATAGATTTTTTGCTTTAGTTTCCATTGCATTGTTGATGGTGTGGCTCTTGATGTAGAGGCTACACGAGAAGTTTGATTGAGGCTCGTTGAACGTAAAGTTGTCTTACGAGTTTGATATACTTCAAATTTTACCTTAGCTTTACCTTTTTCTACTATGCTTCGTTGCTCCTTTTTTGCACTTACTTGAGGTGCTTTTGGGGATTTTGATGGTGTTTTTGTTGAAGATTTTCCTTGTGTTTGAAAGAAGATGTTCCTCCAACTTTCTATTAGGATTAGACTCTCTTTGATATGATGGGAGTTGATTATGTGGAAATTATCTTTATATTGCTTCTGCCATGCCAAATCTAGGAATCAAAATTTTGAACTTGTGTACACTATATCTCTCTACTTTTTTCTATTCTTAGCTTGTGATTTTGGCTCTTGGGAGCCTATACAAAGACCCCTCTTCCCTCACTGTTGAGACACACATAGAAGTTTAGAGAAGTGAAAGATCGTTGCCATAATATCAGGGTTACCTTCTCTCCCTTAACCCATCTCCATCTCTACCACCATCATGTTGTTTGTCTGATTGTTGAGTTATCTTCTTCTCTCTCTAACCATCTTCTCTGCAAGCAAGAGACCATGAATCTTCTTTTCATGGTGAAGCTTCCCTTTTCTCTTTTGCAATACGATGGCCCCAAAGCAAGTGACTCAAAACTGAGGACAGAATTAGAGTAAGCAGGAACACACATGAGAAAGAGTTAGCAGCAAAAAGAGAAACCTTTGGGCAACTCAGAGTTTCCTAATTCTCACAAAAAATAGAGTTACAACTACGACTCTCTCATAGAGCCATGCAAAGCATCCAAATCCTCTCTAGCTACCCTACCCAAATATGGTTATACCCCCAAAAGTGTTGGCACACATGCTAACTGTAATTATCCAATTCAGTAAGATCCGACTAAGCAACATGTGACTAAATAATATATAATTGAGCAACATAACAGACTCAACAATATTTGACTAAACATTATCCGACTAATATGATAATGACATTTGTGCATACCAACATGATGTGTCCCCCTTTAAAGATAATTGTTTGGAGGACCCAAGGGCCAATATGACATGTTTGTCTCTGGTAGTATCTCATTAGCTATGCATAGAGGAGATTGATTTGGTAAGCACCTCTATCTCCATAGGGTGGATGCTAACTCCACTCTAATGATCTCATGTGGCACGTAGGCCTTGTCTCTAATCAGCTATGCGATCATAGACACCAAGGGCCTCTCAGTACCTCTCCACACACCCACAAAGGGTCCCCAAACCTGAACCCCATAGAGCATAGCTAAAGCTACCAAGGTATCAAAGAGCTAGAGCTTTGTTCCGGGTTCTTGGAGCTGAACTTGCAAACACATCCTCTCCAATCCTCCCAAGGCCGCATACACTCTGGTTAGTCTAGTCTATACTGCTCTGTTAAAAAAAAACTTTGGACCAGTGAAGTCTACCCCAAAATAAGTGTAAGATTTTGTGTACTCCATAGTCTCCTGAGCATGAGTGAATGTAGGTGATGATATCCTAATCCACTGCAATGTGGTGTTAAACACCATAACCTTGGTTTTACCAAGGTTTATAGACAATCCACTATCCTCTATAAATCTATGTAATGCATCCAAATGTTTTTGCATACCCTTCGATGAGTCAGAGATAAACACAATATAATCATCATATAACAACAAAGGAATCCCTTTTAGTTGGGCTCCTCTATCACCCTCTATGTCAATGTAATATTAGAAACCTCATATATATACATTCTAAAAAACGTAGGAAACAATGAACAACCTTGTTGCACTCCAATAGTGGAGTTAACTAAATGAGATATCCCCTCTGGAGTGGGTACATGTCCCACCACCACTGATCTGTATAGATCCATGATCCCCCAAATCAGCTCAATGGGCACTCCCATCTCCTGTAGTTTGTGCATCAATCTTGCTCAAGGCAAAATGTCAAATGTTAGGGAATATGACGTAGCTAAGTAGATAACTGAGTAGTTTACTTAATGGAGAGAGATAATTTTCACACACGAGAGAATATTGGTATAATAGTTCATATACTCATTTGAAATTGGCAAGTAAACTACAAGATCCATATGCTTAGGGGTATCCTTAGGAATAGAAAAATTTTTTATCCTTCGATATGAAATTATCCCCACCACTTTCTCCCATACCCATTCGTTCAGGGGTTTCCCCATGCCTCCTAGATAAGTGGGAACAATGATACTCGAGTTTGTACCCAAGAATTAGTACAACTGAACTACTCTCAATTCCTCTGTCCAATGTAGTTTCTTTAAATCCGTGGTAAGACATCCTAGCTTCCAAGCATTGATGTAGTAAGTCCCACCTTCATTGCTCCATTCAAGCTCCCAGCCTTTATCTATCCGAGCCGAATGAGGAGTGTGAGCCTTAATGAGTAGCTCCATCACGCTCCGTCGGAAAAGATCTTTTTCAGCCTAGAAAATAATTTAGAAAAAGCAAGACCGACAAAGAAGTCATGCGGACAACGAGACTTTACTCGAGAATGAAAAGACCATTAATGATATTTCGGATAAGAAATTACGTCACCCCTATATTTTTCCAAAAAAATTAAGATTATTTTTATACTTCTTCGTCAAAAACCGCATGGAAACTGATGTAGATCGAGAACTGGAAGAAAAAAGGACTAACTTGATTGAACAATAAAGTCAAGAGATAAGAATTAAGAAAAAAATTGAGGTCCAATAGGAATTAAAAAGAGAATTGGGGTCCAAAAGCAATTGAAAAGATAATTGTGGTCCAATAGGATTTGAAAAGAGAATTGGGGTCCAATAGGAATTGAGAAGAGAATACCCACCATTTCCTATATAAGCACCTCCTCTCCTTTGTAATTTTACACACATATTGCTAAGCTACTTGCATACTTTCTATGCACAAGATTATGATTAAGTAAATCAAGGTTTCCATTAAACCTTTCTCTTGCTCTCTCCCTCTCTTGAAGGCCAAACCCTTGAGGGCTTTGTGAAGAAGCTCCTCTCCTTCCTCTTCATTCTAAATCCCTTTCCTTCATCCTTGAGCCTCACATCTCTTCAAGAAGGACTTCAACCCCACTCCCCTCTTGTTTAGAGGAGGTAATCTTCATTTCTAGTAGGTTTAATTAACCCATGCGTTTTAATACTAGGAAGGTTTATGTGCATCATATTAGGTCTAAGCTTTAATGATAACCTTGGAATTAGAGTTAAGTATTAATGGTAGTTATGCATCATTAAGTTAAGCTTCAAAGGTAGATTTGCACTCGTAAGCTAAGATTTATTGATAACTTTGTACTTAGGTGTAAGTTTTAATGACTACCTTGTATTTTAGGTTTAAGCTTTAATGGAAACCTCGCAATTAGGGCTAAGTGATAAGAGTATCTATGCATCATAAAGTTAAGCTTCAAAGTCAGATTTACACTCGTAAGCTAAGCTTTAATGGTAACTTTGTACTAAGGTGTAAGCTTTAGTGAGACTAGCTTGTATTTTAGGTTTAAGCTTTAATGGAAACCTCCCAATTAGGGTTAAGTGTTAAGAGTATCTATGCATCATAAAGTTAAGCTTCAAAGGTAGATTTTCACTCGTAAGCTAATCTTTAATGATAACTTTTCACTTAGGTGTAAGCTTTAGTGGCTACCTTATATTTTAGGTTTAACACTAGGTTGGTAATGGGACACTTTTATGTCCTGGGACACTTTTATGTCCTGTTAAGTGACCATTTTCCTTGAATTGTGTCAAGAGTTTGAAAATGGATTTTGAGGTGCTATCTATCTAAAAAGTTGTCTCATGAGCTGAAAAAAACTCGACATTTTTTTGGAATATCAATTCCACCTTTAACCTTGTCCTTGCACAACATTTCACAACCTAAACTGTGTGAAAAAACGGATTCTGTTTTTTGTTTTTTTCAACTTTTTGCAACTATACCACTCTAGAATCTATGTTTGTGAGGTCTATAATGCTAGAGATCTATCTTTAGTAGTCCTCAACATGTCCTGATGCCTCTAGGGAGAAATAAATGTTAAAGTTGTGAGTTATGACCAAATTACAAAAATTGTAAAATCCTGTTTTTTAGCCAATTTTAGCTCTTCTATGATTTTTTTGGTGGCTTTCATGATATCCAAATGCAATTTTGATTTTCTATGTCACATATTGTATAATAAAGCTAATATTCCTTGAGTTTTGGGGCACCTAATACCCTATTTTTCATAGTAGACAACGATGGTTGATTTTTTCAATTATAGAAGAAAACGAAACATTCTAGTATATCAAGTATAGATTTTTCAATATTGTTAGTTTCTTGTGACAACTACGTGCATTTTGTAGGTAGTAACCATATCTAGTCATAAGGATCAAATTTGGCTAGATATTGAATAGTTTCTATGGGATTCTACAACTCATAATGTTGAACCCAGTTTTTTCATGTTTGCTGTATTTAGCACTTCATCTTTGTCCCCAAGATTCCCCTTGATAAGAGATGTATTATTCTTTTGACATGATCCATGGCTCCTTATGAACCTAAAGGACAATAGGGAACTAAGAAAACATGCATATATTATTTGTATTGAGCGTGGCTATAGAAACTTTGATGATAGGTTTGCAAAATGGTAAAAATTCAACTTTTTTGTACCTATTTCTTTTGGAAAAACAAAAAATAGTGAGTGAGAAGAAATCATGTGTTCTGATAACCAACCCATTGAAGTTAGCTAGGGAATTTATCTCAAGTCCTACAAAAATCCCTAATCTTATTTTTATGCAACAAAACATAAGAAATGACTGTTTTGATGAAAATGTACTGGTCCATCAACTTTGGAGGCTTGGTGTGACCAAAAGATGAGAAATTTTACAACTTTCTTATTTTTTACATGTGTAATAGGCCTTGAACTATAACCTCATGAAAGGATTCTACAAAATGAGTGGATCTACTATGGTTTTGGAGGTTTTTTTCAAAACCCTGAAAGGACACTTTTATGTCCTGTTAGGTTACCAACCTAGTGTTAAGATTTAATGAAAACCACGCAATTAGCGTTAAGTGATAAGAGTATCTCTGCATCATAAAGTTAAGTGATAAGAGTATCTATGCTTCAAAGGTAGATTTGCACTCGTAAGCTAAGATTTCATGGTAAATTTTCACTTAGGTGTAAGCTTTAGTGACTACCTTGTAGTTTAGGTTAAAGCTTTAACACTAGAATGGTAACCTAACAGGACATAAAAGTGTCCTTTCAGGGTTTTGGGAAAAAATTCCAAAACCATAGTAGATCCACTCTTTTTTTAAAATCCTTTCATGAGCTTATAGTTCAATAACTACTACATATGGAAAAAATGAGAAACTTGTAATTTTTCTCATCCCTTGGTCACTACAAGCCTCCAAAGTTGATGGACGAGTGCATTTTGCCCAAAACAGCAATTTCTTACGGTTGATTGCATATAAATAAGAGTGGGGATTTTTATAGGACCTGAGATAAAATGCCCCGTTAACTCCAATGGGTTGGTGACCAGAAAATATGGTTGCTTTTACCTCACTATTTTTTTTTTGGGCAAAAAAAATAGGTACAAAAAAGTTGCATTTTTGCCATTCTACGGACCTATCATCAAAGTTTCTATAGTCACGCTCAATACAGACACTATATCCATGTTTTCTTAGTTCCCTTTGGGCCTTTGGATTCAAAAGGATCCATGGAGCATGTCAAAAGGATAATGGATCTCTTACAATTGGAACCTTGGGGGCAATTATAAAGTGCTAAATACAGCAAACATGAAAAAAATGGGTTTAGCATTATGACCTCTAGAAACCCATAGAAACTACTCAATATCTAGCCAAGTTTGTAATCTATGATTAGATATGGTTACTACCTACAAAATACACACAATTGGCCTAAGAAACTAGAAATATTGAGAAAGTTATACTTGCTACTCTAAAATGTATCGTATTCTTCAGGAATCAAAAAACTCAACCATCATCATATACTATGCTATATAGCATAATAGGTCCCCCAAAACTCAAGGAAGATTAGCTTTATGTTATACATTACACTTACACAATCAAAATTGAATTTGGATATCAAGAAAGCCACCAAAAAAATCATAAAAGTGCTAATTTTGGCCAAAAAACAGGATTATGCAATTCTTGTAAATTGGTCATAACTTTCAATTTTAACACTTAGCTCTCCCTACAAGCATCAAAACATGTTGAAAACTATGAAGGCCTAACCTCTAGCCATCTAAACCTCACAAACATAAAGTTTAGAGTGGTATAGTTGCCAAAATTTGAAAAAAAGCCAAAAACAGGACCCGTTTTCTCACACAGTTTAGGTTCAAAAATGTTGTGCAAGAGTAAGATTAATGGTGAGATCGATACTCCAAAAAAAATGCTAAGTTTTTTTCAGCTCATAAGGCAACTTTGTGGATAGATAGCACCTAGAAATTCATTTTCATACTCTTCAAATAATTCAATCAAAATTGTCACTTAACAGGACACAAAAGTGTCCAAGGACATAAAAGTGTCCAAGGACATAAAAGTGTCCTGTTACCATTCTAGTGTTAATGGAAACCTCACAATTAAGGTTAAGTGATAAGATTATCTATGCATCATAAATTTAAGCTTCAAAGGTAGATTTGCACTCGTAAGCTAAGTTTTAATGGTAACTTTGCACTTAGGTGTAAGCTTTAATGACTACCTTGTATTTTTAGGTTTAAGCTTTAATAGAAACCTCGCAATTAGGTTAAGTGTTAGGAGTATCCATGCATCATTAAGTTAAGCTTCAAAGGTAGATTTGCACTCGTAAGCTAAGCTTTAATGGTAACTTTGCACTTAGGTATAAGATTTAGTGACTACCTTGTATTTTTAGGTTTAAGCTTTAATGGTAACCTCGCAATTAAGGTTAAGTGCTAAGAGTATCTATGAATCATTAAGTTAAGATTCAAAGGTAGGTTTTCACTCTAAGCTAAGCTTTAATGGTAATTTTTCACTTAGGAAAAGCTTTGAAAGACAAGCTTGCAATTTAGGGTTTAGCTTTCATGGTGACCTTGTGTGATTAGGGTTAAGCTTTCATGGAAACCTTGTCCCATTAAAGAGAGAAAGGTTTAGTCTCATTATGGTAATAAAAGCTTAGGGTGTGCATGTCTCTTTATGGTAGGAAGAATGTATGGTTATAATCCTCTCTTTCCAAGCTTTAATGGAAAGCTCTAGATTCCCATTTTATCCCCAAAGTGAGCTTTAATGGAAAGCTCGAAGACTCATAAATTATAGGACGACCATTAGGAAGAGGATGAGGTCTAGGAGGGCCTGTTTATTTTCCATGAGATTATGGAGGTGATTAACATTTTGACAAATAGGTGCATCCCATGTGTGCAAGAATGGTGGGTGTGTAAGAGAGGTGTAAGAATGGTCAAATGATGCACTTTTTCCCCCAAAAAAGGGAGGGGACAACTTTATGATTTTTGGACTTCCATAACTCTTACATACGATTTCCGATTTGAGCGGAGATTATAGATCTATAATCTTCACACCGAGATCTTTCCGTAGATATGTTACTTGATACAGTTTTGCTCACTAGATTTCAAATTTCATTTTGGGAGGAAAATTTGAATTCAAATAAACTAGCCGTTTTGCCTATTTGAATTCAAAAGCTCTCCTTTGATTCCTTTCTTAATACTAGGGCTTTGACTTCCTTAAATTGCCAAATAAAGAGGCCCTCCTAGACTCCATTCTCTTCCAATGCCTTCTAGCTTCCTAAAATGGAAAGCTAGACACTAAGAAAAGAGTAGTTTTCTAAACCCTATAGTAGTTCAATTTTTGGTATTGAAGAGTATTTCTAAAGTTGTTAATTTCAAGTTGTTTGCAAATACACGATGGGGGAGATAGGGGATAACTTCACAGAATTAATCTCCGTATTGTTTGAACCAAAAACTCTACAAGATTCCATGGAGATGTCCATGGATGGCAAAGGATTGCAAAAACCTGGGAATCGTACAAAATAGAGATTGAACTTAAAACGTTGGCATTTTCGAAGAGATGTTAACCATCAAATGCCTATCGCAAAAACTCGCTTGTATTTTCTAAATAAACTTGGTTGTTAGATAATTAATGAAAGTAGTAACTAAGGGTGATAAATGAATGAACCTGGAACTTACCAACTAGGAGTTAAAAAAGAATCTCGAGAGGTGATAGGGATAGCCCATTGCAAAACATAGATTTAACTAGGAGCTTTGAAAATTGTCTAGAAATGACCAAAAACCAAGATGGATCTCCTTAGGGTCAATTTGATTGAAAGGCTGGCTCATTGAGAGGATTCTCTTGGGGAACTTGACGGAGATTGGCCCTTTTTGGCTAGGACAGCGTAACCGGCAAGTTGTTATACCCAGGTCATTCATGCCCGAGGGATAAGGGATAAATGGGTTTGTTTTATTCTTGCCCGGCCAAATGAAGTACCTGCGGTTTCTTATTGGAAATTAGCCATAATCCGGGTATGGCCTGATGCCAATAATTGGATGAGAAGGTCATACTCAGGGAGGATGATGTGAATTTATTAAGGAAATTTGTTTGATTTGATTGCTTAAAAAGAAACTGGAAAGGTTAGGAATATAGGGGCTATCCTGTGCATCTGTCACCAGATGGTGCTATACCTCTCGAAATAAAATGCTTAGGAAGCAATGATTAAATTACTTGATGAGCCTTTCCCAAACACTTAATTCTGGGAAATATTATGAAGGTGTTGCCATTTTGATGGCTTGTAACCAATTATCTTAGTCTTGAATGGGGAGACAAGATGAATTGGTTGAAACTAAATGTGTTGCATGATTAGTTAGGAAACTAGTTATAAGCTATCATAGCAAATAAAGAAAAGAAAATGAATTAAAAGTTTCTAAATAAAGATGTGGTGGAAACAACCACATGAATTTCCATGAACGAAGGTATGCAATAGATTGCATGCTGCTTGTTGTCTGATTATTTCTGATAGAGTGTTGTCTTCCTGATTTTGTAGTAAAATTAAGTACTACCTCGGGAAGGGATTTTCATGAAATGGTGCGGTGGGTGGGCGGATCCGGAGGGTCAGATGGCCAGATGTTGATTTAAAATTTTTATGTTCAGCGCTAGGACTACGTGGGATAAAAATGGGTAATCACGGACAAGCGAGACCAGGTAGGATTGCAAGATCCCTCTTTTTAGGGGAAAGTGATAACTGTCGTGCCTGCTTGTCAGGAAAAAGGGGTTATCACCATGAACCAAGGGAGAACAAGAAAACAAGAGTTCATCCTCAAGTTAAAGATCAAGAGAATCAAGACTAAGGACCACGATTTTGGGTGCGTAAAGTTGCCAAGGATAGATTGATTATGAGAAGCAGATAGAATCGTTGAATGAAGGGATGTACCCCCTTGGGTTGGCATTCAAGATAGACCGAATTCATGTCTGAGTGTCGATCCCAAGTGGGAGAGATACCTGCAGATAGATCTACATCATTCCGTGGAACGGTCTTGAGGACGGAGGGAGGTGAGTAAAGTTGAGTCTAGGTATGGCCCTCACAAGTGGTATCAGAGCCTAATTTTGAATCTTGGACCTTGGAATTTAGAATTTTGGATTTAATATTAATGCATGAGAGAAAAACAACTTAGTCTAGCACCTAAATTTCAATTATATTACAAAATGAAGTCTTGATGTTCCAATAAATTATTCAAAATTTTTCAAGATGGCTTGGGATCTCCCATAAGAAATTCAGTGGATTATCTATGAGAGGATGGAAAGTGCTACGCTAGAGCGAAGGCTCACTATGCTCGAACATTTTAGGGAGCTCTTATTTCCAAAAACCTATACTTATCCCTGGGATTTAAGCAAGTGGGAAGTGTGAGTAAAGTTGGAAATGAATGATAGAGAAATTTGTGAAAGAATAGGTAATGCACTAGTGCGAAGACGCATGGAAGTGGCATAAATGAATAAAGATGCATGCACTTGTGCGAAGACACATGAAAGTGGCATGGATGAAACTTTTATGGAGCTTTACCTGTCATTCTCCCTTAAACTTAGTAATAAGGAGCAAGATTAGGTAAAGTAACTACCACGTGAAGAATTAATTTTTCGGACATTGACTGGAAGATAATTTTGAGTAATAATGAAGAAATCCAAGAAGCTCTTGTGATTAGCCACAAATAAAGTTATAAGTATATATAGCAAGAGTTGTTTTGAAATTACTGATGGCTTGGAATATTCAAGAAGAATAAGTTTATAGGATAGTTCTGAAACAATGGGGATAGCCGAATCAAAGAACACATTAGTCCTGTTGAGACACCTTATTGAACTTTTCTCTCCTAAGGAAAGTGCCATTTCTACTAAGAAATGGAGAACATGTGGGCTGAATGGAGTTACACGAGTAACCCTATGGGGACGCGTACAACTATTCAATAATTTACGGATTACAATGATGAGAGAAATATGGGATTAGGACCAAAGAGATATGGTATGGTCCAATTTTATTTCCATATTTTGAAAGTAAACTTCTACTTATAGCATCTTAAGTCAAATAAAAAAGATAGTAAAGGAGACGTTCTTAAAAACTCACAAGGAAACAAGATGGGAAAGTGCAATAGATAAGCTCATAAATATTACAGACATTTAAACTCTAAAGAAGAATAAGAAAGCAAACTTATGAGTTAGCCAAGAACTTTAAAGTTGGAATCTTTACTCAAGACTATTGTAAACGAAAGAACATTTGCAAAAATTAAAATTACATAGTAAAGAGAAGTCATTAAAAACTCATTGGCAATTGAAGAAGAGAGACTGACATTTGAAGAAAAGGAAATACTGACAATACTCATTTTTTCAAAAAGGGTTATTTCTTCAATTAAAGCCAAAAAGGATTACAAGGGAAGCACAAAGTAGCTACAAGAGAGGCAAGAAAGTTTATAGCTCATAAAGATCCTCTAATATATGGTCGCATAACCAAGTATCGCAAGCACGGCACATGTTAGGACGCTCACCCTTTGGAATGGTTCTACGAGAAATAGCTTGAGCAATTTCTCAAGTATAACCTGAGAAAAGAAAAGGACCTCTAAGAGGAAGACTCCAGATGGTATCGAGGAAAATCTTGGAATGGGGGATAAACTACACAAGCAAGAACAACCTTGCGGAGAACCCAGGATATCATGTCCTTTTGACGTAGTAGTATCGAGGGTCAAGTCCTAGAGCCTCTATAACAATACCAAGTCGGGTATTGTTGCGGAAATGGTCTCTACCCCAGAGAGTCACTGTTGTGAGATGTCGCCATGTCTTCCATATTGTCTAGCCGACACAAGAATTTGGCTAAGGGAAGAGGAAATCTTTGTATCGCTCTAAAAATTGTCTTTTAGCTGCCTCAGTTGCACTCTGCAAGTGAGGGATGCATACAGGAAGAACCAAGTCTTCTTGCCAAGACGCCATCAGATAAGAAATAAGTTACAAGAGAGTAAAGATCACAAAAATAAGAGGATAACAAGTGCTGATAAAGAATGGATTACGAGTAGCTTATAAAGAGGAAGTAGTGTATTGAAGAAGCCACAAATGCGATGACTTATTCAAGAAGATAGCTTATTAATAAAGATTTCCCATGACTCCAATATTATATTAGTAGATTTTTGGGTATGAAGAAGTGTAAGAGAGAAGTCAAGAGGAGGGCATGAACAAGAAGTTAAGTCACAAGACGTATCCAAGAAGCTTCATCAATTACGTATTTTATTCGCGTTGAGGACAACTCTTTATTTTTTTGTTGGGGAGAGATGCTACCTTCAATGTACTCAAAGACCTCTTGACTAGTAGTCCTATCCTCATCAACCCTGACTAATTTCACTCCTTAGCTCTTCTTTACCCGAGGAAGTTCAACAAGAAATTCAGTTAGACCCCTATTTTAGACCTCTTCTGCAAGAGATTCAAGCTCAGAACCCAAGGGAACACTTAATTGACTATACCTTAGTTGATGGTCTTCTTTACTACTTCAGTCCCTATATATTCCTCAAATTAAGTGGGAATGTCTGAGTATGGACTTTGTTACAAGTATTCCAAAGACAACTTGAAACTATGATTCTATTTTTGTCATAGTAGATAATCTCTCTAAGGTAGCTCATCTAATTCTAGTCAAGCAGATAGCCACCGCCATTGACATAGCCCAAGTATTTATCAAAGAGATAGTAAGATTACATGGAATCCCTACAAGAATCACCAGTGATTGGGATGCCAAATTTACTTCTAAGTTTTTGAAAGCCATGTTTCGATCTCTGGGTACCCAACTGGATCTCAGCTCAGCATATCATCCGGAGATTGATGGTCAAACTGAGCGAGTGAATCAAGTCATTGAAGATATGCTTTGAGCATACTGCAACCAGAAGCCCCAAAAATGGATCAAATTTTTTCCCCTAGTTGAGTTTTCTTATAACTCTTCTCACCATCGCAGCCTCCGAATGTCACCCTTTAAAGCCTTGTATGGTCAGGAATGTTTAGTCCCTCTTCGATGTGCTGACCCAGCTCTTCATGTTCCTGCCGCTAAGTCTACCCTGGAAGAGATGGATCATCAACTTCTAGTCATTAGAGAAAATCTGAAGAGAGCTAGTAATAGGCAGAATAGCTATAACACTATATTACGGAATTTGGGAGTATTCCAATTTCCACTTCCAGCAAGAGCTTAAGATTTGACCACATGGTCAAGTCTTAGCCAAAGTTTTGAGAGCATGTCTTGGAAGATCTTTTCAAGTACTACCTTGTGGAATACTTTGGTTTTACACAAACAATTTGAGATTTGTCCATATGGCCAAATCTTCAACACAATGGTGATTCCCAAATTGTATCTAAAGTCTCACACTATCTAATATGCTGTTCTATGCATATTTCCACCGCTCCGCTAGAAGCTGAAGCGAAGGCGAACAAGTTTTCCTCGGAGTCAAACCCAAACGCAGCTCCTTAAAGCTTGGGAAATTCTGTAAGCTTGCATTCAGATATTGTGGACCTTTTGGAATCCTTAGAAAGATAGGAGAACAACCTACGAGTTAGCCTTACCGCCTCACATGCGCATTCATAATGTTTGGCATGTCAGCCTCTTTAAGAAATATGTTGCTGGCCCTCTACATGTTTTTAATCATGATGACACCATTCTTGTTCAATCAGGGAAAATTTCAAATGGAACCAAAACAAGTTTTGGAAACTAAAGAGAAGCAACTACGGCATAGGACAACTTGAGAAGTACTAATCAAGTGGAAGTGTTATACGGTTGAAGATGCTTCCTGGGAATGTAAGGATTCTAGGTGTTAATCCTTAATTAAGTACTTAAACTCAATGTCACGAGTGTGACTATGTTGCAGTATTACATATACTCCTAGTTGTAGATACGCGAAGTGCCATGCCAAGGAGGACCCCTATGCTTGGATGGTCATGACCCTTCGCTCAAGAGACGTGCCTCTTCACCAAAAGCCACATTCCTTTGACGAGTGGTCACACCCCTTCGCTCTATGGGTGTGACTCTTTGCCCAATGGTTGCAGCTCTTCGTCGAAAGGATGTGTCTTTACGTCTAAAGTCATGTCTCTTCACCAAAAGACGTGTCTTTTCATTTATGTCTCTTTGTCTCCTGTATAAGGATCCTATTGTACTCAGTTTCATTCATGCAATCATCATTCAATCAAACATAGAGTCTTCTCTTATGAGTCGAGTTTCTAAGTTCAGTTTAGGTTTCTTAAGTTTTAATCATGAGTTTAAGTACTTAATTAAGGATTAGAACCTAGAATCCTCACAGTGGTATCAAACCAATTTTTTTCCTGGGACCCGAAGTTTGTGAGCCTCTCACCCTCGCCACTATTCTCTCCCCCCCTTCTCGGAGTTGCATGGAAGCAGAAGAAATATGGAATTCAACTTATTTGTTGATGGTATGAGGTAACATGAATTTATATGTTCCATTTAAATAAAACAAAGAAAACAGAACACAAATGTGTGTGTGCGGGGTACTCGAAAATCTCGCACCCTTTTGTCAAGTTACACCTCTTGGCACCCGTGTGCTTGGTCTCTTTCAAGTGAATGGACACACTCATGGCGGGGAAGTGTCTCCTCGTTGGTTGGATACCCTTCCCTACGCACACCTTTGCGATGCCATCTCCAAGTGTTGCATATTTTCATTGTTTGGCAGCCCCTTCGTGAAGTTTTTTACGGAAAGTAAATTAACCAGCAGCATTTCAGTTTTATTAATGCTACATGAGTACCCTCAATTTCCATATTAAGTGGCCATTAACCCTTTAATGTGAACACCCTTCACAACCTCCAACCACAAAACCTCTACGTAAACAAAATGCCTCCAACCTAGCGCTTGAAGATATTGCACGCTGTTCTTCCTCCCAATGCTTGCAATTCTACTCCTTGGCCGCTCCTTTCCTGCACGCGGTACATTCCCTTGCAATGGACGACGAGAACAGGTGGACAACTTTACCCTATATCTCATATGTATACAAGGTTCTTGGCACAGAATTGTTGGCGTACCCTCTCCCGGAAACCAAAAATTATAATCATTCTCGATACACCGAAGGCGGAACCGGACTCATCACACGAACCAAAAGTAATCATATTTCTGGATTCCCCAACTCCTGAACCTGCTCCCATTCCAGCGGTGGTACCCGTTACAAAATTTGTTCCTGCAACAACACCTACTCCCGCACAAGTTCCAGTTCTTGAGCCTCGGCGTGAGCTTATTCCAAGTTATCAACTTCTCCCTCTAAGCAGTTCGCATGGCCAAATCACAAGATGACGGCGACAATATATTACCCAAGGACCCGATAGCAGTTTTCAAAAAGAAGATGACAGCAATTTCATCAAGCCTCGCATTTATTCACACTCGCTTGGATCAGATGCAAATGCAAACCCCTTCTTGGAATCAACCAACAGCTTCTCAAACAATACATGCATCTTCTTCCGACGCTTCAGTGGTCAACCAGAAAGAACCACTCAAACATAAGCCTTTGGAACCAAAATTTTCTCACCCAATGCATGGTTTCTTAGAGACAACTAGACGCAAAGTACCTTCGTGCGAGCATCAAAAGTCTCAGCATGAATATTCTTGGAAATGCTACAATTCTCAACAACCATACCCTTATTCAAATCATCAGCAAACAAAAGTAGCAATATGAAGCTTCCAAAGGATCATCAATGATATCAAGATGGGCTTACTTCCTCAACCTCACCCATCCTTGGAAACGAACTATTCTAGTGATAAACCTTTACAAATGGATATACCTCCAAACACTACTATGTCTCAATCTATGACATCCCTTGAGGAGGATCTTACTGTTCTAGACAAACCAATGGAATACCTTACAAATTTCCAACTAGTGGTCATCACTCAATAGAAAACTCAAGTCAGCTTAGCAATAATTTCACTCAATGCAGATACAGATTCAATGTTTTCTTGGACAAAGCTTGAAGTTACAAATAACTTTGACAAAGGCACTTATCAAGTTGTAGATATGATCAATTTTTTGTTTGGCAAAATAGTCATGGTCAATAAAAGTTCCATGAGATGGGACTTAACGGAAAGAGCTTTGGATGCAAAATCACTACAACAATACATTTCCTTCTCCTAGAGTTTTCTTCAACTACTCTGGGTTTTATTTAAAGAGGGAGGAATGTCACGATTGTGACTATGTTGCAGTATTACATCTACTCTAGTTGCAGATACATGAAGTGACATGCCAAAGGACCCCTATGCTTGGATGGCCACGACCCTTTGCTCAAGAGACGTGCCTCTTTGCCAAAAGCCACACTCCTCTGACGACTACATCCCTTCACTATACGGGTGCAACTCTTCACCCAATGGTTGCAGCTCTTTGCCGAAAGGATGTGTCTTTATGTCTAAAGTCATGTCTCTTCACCAAGAGACGTGTCTTTTCATTTATGTCTTTTTGTCTCCTATATAAGGATCCTATTGTACTGAGTTTCATTCATGCAATCATCATTCAATTAAACACGGAGTCTTCTCTTCTGAGTCGAGTTTCTAAGTTCAGTTCAAGTTTCTTAAGTCTTAATCATGAGTTTCAGTACTTAATTAATGATTAGCACCTTTGATACCAGACAACACACCTCCTATCGAACGAGGTGGAAGATTTTAAGGATTCGGACCTTGGAGTAGATTTCTTGGAGGATCTCAACGCAGCATCAGCAGCAGCTTTGCCTTTTTATGGCAACCACACCTCTCCAGCCTCTCCGAGATATTCCCTTTGAGCTATCAGAATGTCATAGACAGGCAGTGTTCCATCCGATGATCCGATTGCCATCCTCCGAGAGTAGATGTGCGTCCTCCAGGAGGTCCTTTCCATCGTTCTTGCATCGATGACCGCCCTTTTGGATGTCTTACAAGCCTTTTCATCTTCGAGGACGCAGCCAACTACACATTCAGTTTCCTCTGTAGTAGAGTCAGTTCTTGAGCAAGTCGACCTTCTAGAACCAGAGATAGACAATCCAAAACTAAAGTATCTTTTTAAAATAATAAACATAGCACAGGAAAAGAAAATTGATGCAAAGTTGCCCGAGCCATACAACAGTCGCCGCGATAAGCACCTGCTGGACCATTGGCTTTTCAAGATGGATGTTTATTTCTCAAACACCGATCTCATTGAAAGTAAGAAGGTTGCTTTGGCAAGTTCCCTGCTAAAGGATACTGCATTCCTTTGGTGGTTTCAACGAGTTAAAGATGGAAAATTCACCGCTACTTGGGACAAATTCCGGTGAGTTCTTTGCAAGGACTTTGAGCCTGCAAATGCAGATTTTCACGTCCGATCTTCTCTCAGCCACCTAAGCCAAACAGGTTCCTTGGCCGCATACATCTGATAGTTTCATAAATTAACTCTTGAGATAGATACTCTCAGTCCTTCCAACAAACTCCCCAATTTTGTTGACGGACTTGAGCGTTCCCTACGAGATGATGTCCATAAATTTAACCCGGCCACCTCAGATGCTGCAATCACTTATGCTGAGCGTCTTGGCAATAATCAGCGCATATTGTGAAGTTTCATTTTTGGCAATCGAGATTCCACTTCTGCAAGCTCTTCACAATTTAATTATCAAGGACAAGGTGGTCAGAATCAGCGTAAGGTGGTCAAAATCAGCATAATTATCAAGGACAAGGTGGTCAGAATCAGTGTTCTTTCTCGGGATCTGAATCCTTGAGACAATACTCTATTGGTGGAAAAAATTCTTTATTTCCCCAATCTTCTGAACAAGCAGCCACTTCCAGAGCCTCCTCTTCTACAAATAATCAGAATCGACGAAACAATCGTCCCAATCATAGAAGGAATGGTCGTCATGATTTTTGGCAGGATACTTCTTTTGGGCAGAAAGCCTCTTCATTGGCTCCTTCAACCTCCAACTCCAATTGTCTAGGATTATGTACAATTTGTCATGGACCGTACAGGTGGTATGAATGCCCCAAGAATCTAAACCCTTCCAATCCTCGGTAGAATTCTCACATGGATACCAAATTTTAGAACCTATCCACATCCAACCTCCTGTCCCAAAAAAAGGCAAACAAGCAGCACGTTGTGTTTGAGTTTCTAAGGTGCTGAGTGCCTCAATGATGAATGCTCAAAATTGTGTGCTGCTCTAGTGGATCTTTCAAACCAGGTTCTTAGCCTCCTTGGCTTTGTTGGCAAGCAGCCGATCAATGTTCTTGTGGATAGTGGGTATTCTACTAATTTTGTCAGCACATATTTGATTACTAAACTTCGCCTTCAAACTCAACCTAGTGAGGCGGTTTACCAAGTAGAACTTGCTGATGGTTCCTTTCTCGAGAGCAACAAAAGGATTGAAAAGCTGGATTTTCAGATTTAGGATTACCAGGATCAGCTTGGATTCTTAGTTATGCCCTTGTCACATTACGACTTGATCCTTCTCTAATCTTGGTTATTTCAGTATGATCCAATCATCAATTTCAGAGATCACTCAATTTGGCTCTTTCACAAGAAACAGGAAATACAGCTTTGTGGTCTTTTCAGTACCAAACCTATTATATTGGTTTCTGCTTTACAAGTGGAAACACATAATTCTTGTTCTAGAAAAGATTCTTGATGTTAGACAAAAAGAGACAAGATGAAAGACCACAATAAAATTTCTTGTCAAGTGGCTGGATCTTGATGAGGCAGACTCAACCTGGCAGATGGATGAAGATATGCAGCAGTACCCAAACCTTCTTCAAGAACTCTTTGACAAGCGGAAGACTTTCATCTGAACACGGGGTTTTAATTTAAATGGGAGGGAATGTCACGATTGTGACTTGTTACACTCTTCTTGATTCATTATAGATACAGATGAGAATTGTGACTAACCCAGGAGGACTCCCGCTCTCGAATGGTCACACCCCTTCGTCCAAAAGACATACCTCTTCACCAAAAGCCACACTCCTTCGACTGGTCACACCCCTTCTCCCTATGGATGTGACTCTTCACCCAATGGTTGCAGCTCTTTGCCAAAAGGATGTGTCTTTTCGCCTAAATTCATGTCTCTTCACCAAGAGACATGCCTCTTCATTAATGACTCTTCAATTCCTATAAAAGGAACCCTTTGTACTCAGTTTTAGTCATTCAATCAAACACAGAGTCTTCTCTTCTGAGTCGAGTTTCTAAGTGCAGTTCAAGTTTCTTAAGTCTTAATGATGAGTTTAAGTACTTAATTAAGGATTAGCACCTAGAATCCTAACAGATGAAGCCCGGGGGATTCACTCTATATACAAAATGGGACGCCACCTGCGAGCAGACAACTTTGATAAAAACCCTATATACAACTTATATAAGGGAATATGACTCCCCTTTCTATGCTTATATGACAATCAATACAAAAAACTATCATACCCATATCTTATATATAAAATCTAGGCCTCGCATTATCTAGCTGAGTAAAACTAGTCAAAGAGCGTGTAGCATAGTGACTGGCAACATAATACGGTACCACTTCTATTGATAACTAGATGTACCCTCAATGTGTCTTAGTTTGACTTTCAAACTATGTGCCCATTCAGCCTGCACTCTAGCTACTCGTCCAATTTTGACCCATATAAATTACTCAAAAAACATGGCTATAAAGTTGTGCTAGGTTATCTACGTAAATTTGCATCTATACAAACTCTTTATAGCTTATATTCCTCAAGAAATGAAGTATAATCACAAAACAAGCAATTGATACAAAGTAGTGTTAGTTCTTGCATGTATCTTTGTAGCTATTGACTCACAAGTTCAAGCGCAGATTCTTTTGGGAATCCATAATTTTGAAACACAAAAACTTCCTCTCATTTTTCCATTTTTCTCACTCCCCCCCCCACTTTAATATGATACCCCCTCCCTTATTTTTAAGCTTGAGATAAATTATTGGGGGCCTACCCCTCACTTATACGCTTATGTAGCTTAAAAAACAAAAAGCCTTCCCTTGCACTTAAGTGGTGCGCTAAGTTTTCCATGGTGAATCCCCCGGGAGATGAAGTAACCCTTGAGGAAGTTGTCGAGAATCCTTCATTGTTTGACAGGAATGACAAGCTTTGACAAACTTGATAACATCTTGCTGCATTTGTGGCCAAAAATATATTGTAGATAACAATCTGTATGTCTTGTTGATGCCTCGATGAGCAGCAAAAGGGACTTCATGATGTTCTTGGATCAAAATTTTCCACAATGGTGCATTGTGTGGAGCACAAATGCGATCAATGTAATACAACAATTCATTGAAAATGGTGTAAGCTGCAAACATATTCATCTTCCTGGAGTTGGAGTAGAGGATTTAAGAGCTTTAAATGCATCCCCAAAATCTCTATCTGTCAAATACTCATGCTTGAAACAAGGAAGTATTTCCATGTGTACACCGGAAATGGCATGTGGCTTAAGGCATCTGCAGCTGCATTTGCAAGGCCTGGCACGTATTGAATCATCATATGAAAATTTACCAGGAACTCAACCCAGCGTCCTTGACGAGGATTCATCATTGGTTGAGTAAAAATGTATGTCAATGACTGATGATCCGTCTGCATCACAGAATCTGCACCAAGAAGATAGTGTTTCTAAGTGCGATAGGCATGAACAATGGCTAAGAATTCCTTGTTATAAACTGGGTATCTCATTTGAATGGATGAAAATTTGCGGCTGTCAAAAGCAATGACATGCTCATTTTGCATAAGAACACCTCTAGAAGCACGATCTGACGCATCGGTTATTACCTGAAAAGGTTGAGTAGGATCTGCAATAGCCAAGACTGGAATTGTCCTCAAAGCATGTTTAAGGGCTTTGAACGACTGTTCTGCTTCTTCAGTCCATTGAAGTTTATCATGCTTGGTAAGCTCAGTCAAAGGAGCTGCAATGTCGGAGAGCTTGTGGACCTTGGTATGATAGAAATTTGCAAGTCTCAAAAAAGAGCACACATATGAGGTAGTGAGTGGTAAAGGCCAATCCACAATGACCTATATTTTTTTGGAATCTACTGCAATGCCACTAGAAGAAATAATACGACCAGGGTATTCCACCTGATTCTTGAAGAAATTACTTTTCTTCTTGTTGATGTATAGCACATTGGTTTGCCGAATTTGAAGAACAAGTTGCAAATGTTCTTATGATAAGCCATTGTTCGACTGAAAACTAGAATGTCATCCAAATACACGATCACGAACTTGTCCAAGTAAGGTCCAAAGATTTCGTTCATCAGCGTGATGAAAGAGGCCGGGGCATTGGTTAACTCGAATGGAAATACAAAAAATTTATAGTGACCATAATTCTTGCGAAAAGCTATCTTGTACTCATCACCAATGCGAATGTGAATTTGGTGATGGCCTGACTTTAGATCAATTTTGGAGTAGATCTTGGCTCCAAATAACTCGTCAATGGGAGGCAAGGGAAACTTGTTTTTATCGTCAACTTATTCAAAGCACGATAGTCTATGCAAAGACGCATAGACCCATCTTTCCTTTTTGACCAACAGGACAGGAGCTCCAAAGGGACTTTTGCTTGGGCGAATATGACCTTTATCCAGAAAATCCTCTAGCTGCCGTTATATCTCTTGAGATTCAAAGTATGAAACTCGATAAGGGGCTCGAATTGGTGGGGGATCAAATCTTTGGGATGATCCACGGGACGCCTGGAGGCAAATTTGTTGGTAGCTCGTCGGGAAACAAGTCCAGATGTGTTTGAAAGAAGGGTTGCTGCAAATATGCAATGTTTGAGGAGGATTAAACTTCTGCTTCTTCTGCACCAGGTTTAACATCTCGCAACATGATTAAGGTAGTATCACAATAATGGTTTTGAACCAGTCATTTGACTTGTAAAGCAGAAACTAGAATAATGGGTTTGGTACTGAAAAGACCACAAAGCTCTATTTCCTGTTGCTTGTGAAAGAGCCGAATTGAGTGATCTCTGAAACTGATGATTGGATCACAGTGAAATAACCAAGATTGGCCAAGGATCAAGTCCTAATGTGACAAGGGCATAACTGAAAATCCAAGCTGATCCTGGTAATGCTGAATCTGAAAATCCACCTTTTCAATCCTTTTGTTGCACTCAAGAAAGGAACCATCAGTAAGTTCTACTTGGTAAGCCGCCTCCCTAGGTTGAGTTCGAAGGCAAAGTTTAGTAATCAAAGGTGTTGTTGGGGTTCATCAACACACGCAAAACTTAGGTGTTGACAACATGTCACACACACTAAAGACAGAGTTAGACAAAGCCAAACATATTTAACTCATTAGCATTTCAACATTCACCAAATTCCGACACAGCAGACTGAAGAAACAAACATGAATCATAGAGCAAGAGACCACACAGTTTGATTCATCTTGGTCCAAAGATAACTTCCATTTCAGCCAAAATTACCTACTCGCGTGAACCAGCATGACCTTTAAATAGGAACTTCTGGCAGTGATAGCCGTTTTTCGGCTCTCTCTAATTTCTATAGCGAGTTACCTCACCCTATCAGATCACTCAAACACTGTGCTTACCCTCACCCGTTCACTGTATATAGATGTGTGTGAGTTAGGGGACTTTTCCCATATCTTCTTAAAAACCCTGAATTAAATAGTCACTGGGCCAGTTGAGCCAAAAAAATAAAAAATTATAAGTATATTATGGCCCATTTCTGTGTAAATAT
This sequence comes from Adiantum capillus-veneris, assembly GCF_014529385.1. Classification (NCBI taxonomy): domain Eukaryota; kingdom Viridiplantae; phylum Streptophyta; class Polypodiopsida; order Polypodiales; family Pteridaceae; genus Adiantum; species Adiantum capillus-veneris. Next base: position 128,949,435 of record NC_140944.1, read on the forward strand.
TTCATTGTATATAAGGCCTAAATAAAAGTATTTTTCATAATTATTTTGGTATTTATTTAAATATTTCTACCTATGGTGTGTTATTTATGCTATGTACATTGACTCACCATTACCATATTTTTTCTTACCATTTTGCATACTCTTTATTCCATATAAAAATAATTTCATGCAAGCTTTTCTTATTTTTTGGTGTAACTCCATCCCAACCAAAATCCAAAAAAACTAGTTCTATTTATGTGTATATTTTTTCACTATTGTGATTTTTTCCTTCCTACATCTATTCTCTATTACTCTCATAGATGAGACCACCAAAAATATTCATCTTTTTATGGTAGACTTATAATGAGAGAGATTTATTTTGACTCCTTTATATTTTATATTTGACATGTACATATTTTTTTAGACCCCTCAATATTTGATTTTCTTAGTTGTACTATTCACTTATATCATGATCTCAACAATATCTTCAATTATAGACCTACCAAATAAGGTCAAGCGTATGTGGCATGCATGCATGCACCATGGGGGGCTCACTCTTGGAGGTATTCAAAAGAATCATCCAAAGAAGGACCTCACAAGGACTTTGTGCAGTGGAAAAAAACAATCGGTTTTGCTGAATTTTTAAAGATCACATGCTCCCCGAATTTGAAAAGGTGACACAAACAAAAGTTGTAGCTTGTGGGCTGAAATTTCACCTCAAATGTTTTCATATTTTTTTGATCTACGAGCTGTGAGCTATGATTTTATTGGTGGACCCTAGTAGGCCCATGCTATGCAGCCACACTCCCTCTTCCACTTTATCATTTTCCTCTTTCACACACACTTCTCCACTCATGATCCCCAGCTCTCTCACCACTCCTCTCTGCACCCTACTCACCTTCTTCTCAACCTTGAACAATAAGAGAAACCATGGTGAGCTCATGTCTCCTACACACACTTCCATTCCAAAATTGACCACCTAGTCTCATTTTTCCTCATCCATATTACCCATATCTATCAAAATATCACAAAATTCAGCTTTTTCTCTTGAAAGACAGAATCATGGTGATTGATAACTCATGTTCACTTACCTTGGCTCCCAAGGAAAGTCAAAAGTGGAGAAAAAACGTACCGTCAAAGCTAGTGGACCGTCAACAAGTGTCAAAATTGACCCTACTCAAGACACTTGGAGCATTAACATTGTAAGAAATCAATGTTTTCTTACCTATTAGGAGTTTTTTCTTCCTTATTTGTATCCTACATGGATACTCCCATTGTAAATATCCAATTCCATTTGTAAATCAATAAAAATACTAACTCTACTAATTTACTAACACTAACCTACTATGAAAAGTCCTATCATCTCCACTTCTCTCCTCTCTCTCTTCTTCATCTATCCACACCAACTTCTTGATAATTCCAAGCAAAGGAAATTAGATAAGTGATGAAAATCTAACCCAACCATGGTTAGAGGAGTAACCCTAGCCCTCAAAATTGCTATAAAAGGAGGGTGTAGCTAGCACAAAAGGGGGGGAGCCATAAGCAAGACCACTATGCTATAGCTTGAGAAGCCAAGCTCAACCTCTCTAGAAGGAGCTCTTGAGTGGAAGCTCATTGTCTTATGCATATGCATGTGTTGTATTAGGGGTGATTAGCAAGGGAACTCTATGACATTGTAAGAGAGAGTGATCATTCAATTGAGAGTAGGAAATCTATCATTTCTCCTACTACTGTAAGCCCAACATTTGCTGAATCAAGGAGGGTGTATTTAAACTAAGCTTGGATACTTTGTCTCTCTTCCAACGTGAAGTAATGGAAAACAATGATGTGTAAGTGTCTTGGTGTTTTCTTTAAGTTCTTGATAGCTTGTCTCTCGGTGTTGTCATCAATTTAGCTATAAATCCCACATACTGTAAGAAGGTGACAGGGTGGAGAGGACTCCCCTGGCCCTAAGAGAGTGATTGGAGTGGCTTTTCTTGTGATGTGTTGTGGTGTAATTTACTCAAGCTATGTTGAACAAATACTAATCTCACTTTGATTGGTCATGACAGATTTGTAAGAAGGTATTAATGCAACAAGCACCCCCTCCCCCGTCTTTCTCTTTCTTACATATATAATTGTGTTTTCTCACTGCCGATACATTTCATAGCATCCCGAGCAGTATCTCTCTCTCTCTCTCTCTCTCTCTCTCTCTCTCTCTCTCTCTCTCTCTCTCTCTCTCTCTCTCTCTCTCTCTCTCTCTCTCTCTCTCTCTCTCTCTCTCTCTCTCTCTCTCTCTACGCGTCCTAGTTCGCATCCAAAACTAGGTGGTGCCCCAAATTTGTGTAAGCTTATGTTGCGGGTTTGTGTGCGTGTTTGTAGTTTTTTCCAACCCCAACCCAATTGAGCAGCACGGGAGCCTAGAAGGCTGCTTAGAGGCCACTCTTCTTGTTGCCCGCCCCGGACAACTGTCGTGCAGCTCCGCTACCATGTAGAGAAAAATAGTGGAGAAATGCAAGCTAAGATTCTTTGAATCCTACACATTAAGTGAGCAGTGATCAGGGCTTGATAACAAGCCAAGTCTAATGATTAATGTATGCCAGATGCGTCTTAGAAGGGCCAACAGATGCCTCAATGATGCCAAAAATGAGTATTCTTGAAGTGATCACATATGAGAGATTATGATCTAGAACTATAGTGCTTGAAGTGCTCTATCGGCCTGTCTTTACGGCTCGTCGATTGGAGCTACGGTGAAGAAGTTATGGCACTTTGAAGTTTGAGTTAATGCAGATCCGTACCGAATTGGGCAACTGCAGCTGAGGTGACAGAAATGAAATGAATGCACGGGCCTGAAGTGCTCACTTTGTGGAGCGTGTTGGTCTTTTCAGATCAGCAATCGGAGTTACGGTTGCCAAGATATGAGCCGTTAAATATTCACGGGGGGCCGGCTCCGAGCCAGTCAGGTCGGCTTGGGCAGTGTGCCATCTGGGAATTTTACATCCCTACAGGTTTTGTATGCATTCTATGAATTTATGGCTCGTCAGATACAGTCCAGGTTGATTGGATAATCTGGATTAAGGTCAGTGTCAGTTGCCGATGCGACTAAGTTGGGTTATTTTGGCATTATTCGAGATATCGGAGTGGACAATAAAAATTCACGATGATATTGTTAGTCAAGGACTGCTGAAGAAATTTGTACTGCTTGGCATTGTCGGTCGGCATGTATGCTAAATGTGGCCGCCCAATGCTTGGCATTGCCTTGGCTAGCATGTATACCAGACGGTACCCTTTTAAGGGCCGCCCATGACATAAAATACAAAGGCCACCCTAATTGAATAGGGGTGTGAACCAAAGAAAAAGGAAAAAGCCATGGCGAGCAGCAGTAGCCGAGGAGCGCAAGAAAGGGGGGAAGAGAGATGCGCAGGCTGCGTGGGTGCTCCAATGAGCGCGATGGAGAAACGTGAAATTCTCAGCAGCGCCGTGCACTCTCATTCGGCCCCAGTTTCGCTGATTTTCGAGCTGCTCGACCCCGTCAGCTGCCACGTCATCACCGCGGTTCCCGCGCCACGTCAGTAGCGGCCGGCTCTACTGCAAGGGGGGTGCGCTATTTATAGGTGTTTTTTCATGCAAAAGGGGAGATGAGGGAAGGAAAAAACGAGCAAGACTAGGGAGAGCTTCCTCTCGATCTCCTCAATCTCCATCAAAGAGAGGGCTTGCCTCCTTGAATGCCATCAAAGCAAGCTCCTTGGACTCCATTGAAGCAAGGGCTTGCCTCCTTGAACGCCATCAAAGCAAGTTCTTGAACTCCATTGAAGCAAGGGCTTGCCTCCTTGGACTCCATCGAAGCAAGGGCTTCTCCTTGATTGCCATCGAAGCTAAGCAAGAGGGGAAGCTAAGCAAGGTTTTTTTTCTGTCTTGACCTTCAATCGAATCCAAGCAAAAGGGGATCTCTCTCTCTCGACTGTGGAGAGCAGGCTCGAGGCTTGAAGCCGGTGAAGCACTAAGAAAGGGAAAGCTTGAACAAGCCAAAGCAAGAAAGACTTGTCGAAGTCGAAGCAAAGCAAGGGAGTAAACTTGAAGCAATCAAGGGCGAGCTTGGTCGAATCAACCAAAGGAGTAAGTAGAGGCAACCAAGCAAGGGATAAAGCTTCGGATAGCAATTGAAGAGCAGGAGGGAATTAAAGTGCAGAGCATGAGGAAGTTAAAGTGCAAAACATAAAGAGCAGGATAATCGATAATAATTGAGGCTTGATGATTGAGGCAGTGAACTGATTTGAAGACTGCAGAATCCACGGGCAATTGAAGTAGATAAAGCGACAAAGGAAAAATTCCATCACCGTCATCCGTTAAAGATTGAATTAACATTCTGATAAGTTCGGTGTCGTTAATGGCCCATTTAATACTGTAAAGCGGGAGCTTAAACTCCTCGTTAGCAGATGATCCAAGTGACGGCGCTATTAACAGCCCGCCTTCGCTAAGGACTAAGTTGTACTCAAGTTAATAATCAATTAATTGATGATTGCGGTGATTGGAAAAGCCATCTATTGTTCTTGTTCTCTCTCTTTCACACCTCCCACAGCCAGAGGCCCGGCGCCTGCCCGGCTCACGTAGCGAACACATATCTCCCGACATCTTTGGTGAACCCGACGCGAAACGAGGCGGGGTGGGAGGTAAAGATGGCGAATTTACAGCAGATGATGAAGATTATTGCAGAATTAAGTTCGAACGGTTTTGATGATAAGTCAAGAGTTCGAGATTTTGCAAAGATGCTTCAATTGGTTCAAGGATCTTTGCTTGAAATAGAAACCGTAAAGAAGAAAAATCAAATGGATGAAGCTTTGGATGCAGTATACGACGAGAGACGAGTCTTTGATGGATACGATCCAGAGTGCTATGAGCTGGAGACCAAGGTAAGAGGGATACCAGAAGAGTTGATGATCAAGAATTTTGAGCAGTTAGTGAGTTCAGATGTGAAGGAGCAGATTCAAGAGGTTACCAGAGCTTGCAATGACGACTGGGAGTATTTCAAAGAAGCTATTGTGCAAGCACGTTATGAGGAGTATGAAATCTATCAAGAACAGAGTTCAAGTCTACCAGACTACACAGATATTCGAGGACAATTACGATCAAAGTTAGAAGCTGTGATTGATGAATTTATTATGCAGGATGCTACCTTCTTACAGGCTAATGACGAAGACATAGTTGAAGCTGTGTATGCAAAGTTGGGCTTTGCAGATGTTGTGCATGAAGAAGAAGTCTTTGAGGGTGAGTCTCTACAGCCTCAAACTACACAGGGTGAATTTTTCAAAGAACATGTACCTATAGTACAGGAGGAAAAGAAATCATGGGCTCAAGACAATGAATTGGCTAAAGCTCATGAAGATGTGCAGGTGAATGAGTGCAATCATATTCAGGTAGACATGCGGTAAGATTCAGTTACAGCTGATACTTTCGCTACTGAACCAGAATTAGAGCAAAGTTTTTCTGGTACAGATTCTACCATAGAGGTGATTGAAGATACTGGTACAGGTTTTGCCAAAGAGTTGATTAATGATACAGATGTCATAGGTCAAAGCAGAGCTATTGTTGAGAGCAACAAGACCATGGATTTTGATATACCAGATTTACTAAATTTGGATGTACCAAATTTTGAGGACTTGGTTAAGCAAGAGTATGTGCTTGAAGATCTGCAAAATGTTGATTCAGAGGGGGTGCACACTCCTTCATTGACAAGTTTTTGTGAAGCACATCTACAAAATTGGGAAATTGCACTTGAACGTTGTGGGCGGGATGAAAACACACACAGCGTCTCTATAACGATCCGACACACACTTTTGGAATGATACACACACACACTATGGAACACCACTCGGCTTACACAACCAGCCTGGCCGAGACAGGAAACACACAGACGGAGTGGGAAGAGAGAGATTTCCCACTTGCCCACTCAACACTCACACATACACACACACACACACCCAAAAAACTCAGCTCAAAAGAGGAGAACTTCTGATAATTAGATACAAATGAGCTTGGGCCAACACTAATGGGGCAAACAACTCACACAATATGGGTAAAATATGCCAGATACAATCACAAATTGGAGAAGAAGCTTCATTCATAGGAGAAACTTACACAGCCAAAACAGCAGAAAAACAATGAGGAATTTGGCAAAATGGACAGCGCCATCGCGTCCGGAACGGCCCAAAACCCCAGTCTACAATGTCAAAGTGCTCATATCCAACCTCGGATGAGCAGTTTAGGGCCAAAACAGGCTCCAAAAACACCAAAAACACACATGCAGCTGTTCCTCCTCTCTTCTCCACGTTTTTTCTGGTCTTCTCTCTGTTTTTTCACTTCCCACACTTAGATTTATTAGTTGGGAACACTTGGCCTTTTAGATGACCTCAAACAGACCCCGAACATGCCAAAAACTGACCTCGCAGTGCATAGTTGTCACCTTTTTGCATCATCCGCACACCTGGCACTCATTTCTTTTCAATAATGCGTCTCGCAACCACGTGAAGTGGCCCAAAAAAGTGGTCCTAATGCTGAACTTTCTGCATAACTCTCACAAGAAAACACCCACGTTGTGGTCGTCCTCATCCGCGTGCAAATATTGACCCCGTTCGCCCTCCTGACGCCACTAGATGCCATCTGACGCACCTGCTTACGTCATGTCATCGGGATACCTTCCTCGAGAATTTTTACGCGCTATAAACTCCTCATTATTGTAGAAAAACATATTGGTACTGGTGATAGTGAAAATCGATGCACTATGTACATGCTGTCCTACCTGTACACATGTGGGCCCCACGTAACCACCTGGCTCTGAAAAATGGGCAATTCTTTATTTGATGCACCATGCATGTATATGTACATATGCGCAATCTCTTGCTCCAAAAAAGTCCTGACATAATTTGCCCATCCCCTAGCCTGCTAGATCACTCATGATCAGTAGTAGCAAAGAGAGATATGAGACTCGCTGCATCACAGGTCTCCTCATCCCTCACCAACACTGCTTGATCCACAGACAGCTCATCTTGCTCCACCATCATCAATCTAGCATGATACAATTTAAGACGCAATCCATTTACCCTTGACTTATGTAGAACACCATCCAGGTTAGCCAGCTGATATGTGCCATTTGGAAAACACTCCACTACCTTGAAAGGGCCTTCCCACTTAATTTGAAACTTCTTTTGGAAGGTGTTGTCCAGCTTACTGTTGTAGCGCAAAACCAAATCATGTTTCTTGATACCCTTACTTTTGACCTTTTCATTTATCTTTGCCAAAGCCTTATCCTGCATCTGTCCATAATGCTCCAATGCGCTCATCCTATCCAACTGGACCTCTTGTAACTGTAAGAGCCTCTCTTTGAATGCATCACTAGGCGGCCCAAGCAACTTCTCTAACAACTTGATTGTAGGCAACTCTACTTCCACAGGCAATAGTGCTTCCTTTCCATACACCAAATGAAATGGAGTAAACCCTGTACCTGTCTTCACCGAAGTACGGTAAGCCCATAATGCGCTAGGCAATTCCAAATCCCAATTCTTTCCTTGGTGCTCTGTCACTTTCGAAAGAATCTGTACCAACTCACCATTGAATCTTTCATTTAAGCCATTACACTGTGGGTAATAAGGAGTGGTATGTTGGTGCCTAATCTTCATCTTTGCACATAAAAAATCTAGCAGTTTAGCTCTAAAGCCAGGCCCCTTATTTGAAAGTAGCTCCAGTGGAACCCCAAACTTGCAACATATTTCATCATACACAAATTTTGCCACATCCTTTGCAGTGATCTATTTTACTGCTATAGCCTCTGCCCATCTAGAGAGATAGTCCACTGCCATCAAGATATAGCTTTTGCCCCTGCTTGTGATAGGTAACGGGCCTATTGCATCAATCCCCCACTTTTCAAACACATAAAACACCATAATGGTTTTTCGTAGCTCTGGCTTCAACACTCTCTTCCCAAATGCTTGACACCTATTGCAAGACCTACACCAATGGTGAAAATCCTTGTGCAAACTAGGCCATACATACCCCTCTTGCAAAATCTTATGCAAGGTGATCTTTAGAGAAAAATGGCCACCCCATGCGCCTTCATGATTCTCTTCCAACACTCTATAAAGCTCCTCTCGCCAAGGTACACGTCTCAACACGAGATCAGCCCCTTTCATGTATAAGACATCACCAATCAATGTGTACCTGTATGCTTTACGCACAAAGCCATACTTCTTAGACTTCTGAATCTCCTTTGGAATGATTCCTGTTAGCCAAAACTCCTCTTCTTGAGCCAAACTTTTCCGGCCATGATAAAGAGGTAAAGTGGTCCTCAACACAAATAGCTCCCCAATCATGCCTTGAGTTGCTTCATGTGCCTCTCCATTTAGAGCACGTTCAATGTGTCTGATGCTCGATGCTTCGAACTTTTTTAACAGGCCTTTAATTTTGAAGCACATTTCCTTCAATGAGGTGTTCTTGCTCTTCCACACACCCAGCACTTGCTTCACCACTAACAAGGCATCACCTTTTATGCTCAACCTTCGAACCCCATGCTTCAAACAAATGTGTAATCCCGGCTTCCAGAGTAGCATATTCAGCCTCATTGTTACTATGAGCATCCAATTTGAACCCTCTCTTGCATACTAGCTTCCCCTCTGGATCATAAAGTGCTATACCCCCTGAAGCTGCATCATGGCTCTTTCTGTATGAACCATCAAAGAACAACACATGTGCATTGCTGATCTGTGGCACTTCTTCAACTACCTTTCTCACCACCTCTTCCTTAACAACAAGGGGATTCTCCTTGTAGGTCAACAAATCAGCTAGGGTAGCCCTTGTACTATCTTCCACTAGAAAAGAGAACTCAAACTCTTGCAGCTCAATTACCCATTTCTTCACCACATTTGACATGTTAGTGCCATTAATTAACTGTGGCAAAAAGGCATAACTCGTCAAGAAAACAAAAGGTCGTGGTAGCAAGTAATGACGAAATCGTCGACAAGAAAATATTACACTAGCCATCACTAGCTCTACTTCTGAGAACTTTTTCTCCGCTACCAACTTCACTCGGCTTGCACAATACACTGGCCTCATATAATGGCTGCCCTTCCCCTTTTGCAATAGCATGGCTCCAATGGAATCATCCCCTACTGAGGGATTTACATAAAAAACTTTCTCCCAATAAGGAGCATGCATGGCTGACAACCCCCCTAACACCTCTTTCACCTCTCGAAACACTTCTTCACACTTGTCATCCCATTGCAATGGATCATGCTTTGCCACTTGTTGTAATGGATAAAGAATCTGAGAAGACAATGGAACAAACCTTGACATGTACTTCACTTTGTGTATAAAGGTTTCCAATTGCTTCGTACTCGTAGGTGATGGAAGAAGAATAATAGACTTAACCTTGTCGGAATCAGCCTCAATGCCATTTTCTGACACCATGTGGCCCAATAACTTCACCCTTGGCTGTGCTAGATGACATTTCTTTGGATTTAGTTGTCCTCCACATTCATCATATCGAGCCAATACCATCTGCAGCTTCTCATGGTCTTCAACCCTACTGCTATAAACACAGAAGTCATCCATAAAAGCTTTAACACAACTACCAATGAATGGTTCCAACACCCAATTTGCTCTCTCTTGATAGAAGGAAGGTCCATTTGACAACCCAAATGGCAATACTGTGTAGCAATAGCAGCCCCATGGCGTAATAAAAGTGGTCTTTGTGCGGTCTTTAAGAGCAATCTTCAATTGAAAATAGCCTGAAAAACCATCACACACACTGTACCTCTCATAACCTGCCACTGAATCCAAGATCTAATCGATGAATGGAAGAGGATATGGGTTCTTCTTAGTGGCTGCGTTTAAGGGTTTAAAATCTACACAAATTCTCCACTTCCCATCCTTCTTTGGACTGACTACAACTGGACTCACCCATTCTGTGGTCTCCACAGGGACTATGAACCCTGCCTTCAATAACTTGTCCACCTCTTCTCGCAAGGCTTCCATTTTCTCTTGACCCATCCTTCTTAGCCTTTGCCGCACTGGCTTAGCACCTTCTTTCAGCTCTATATGCATCTCTTCTCCCTTGAACCCTCTGATCTCTTCATATGAAGTAATGAACAAATCAGGAAAACTAGCCAGCATGTGCAAATATATATCCTTCTCCATAGCTGAGAGGTCTCCACTGATCATTTGTGTCATCAATTCCTGCTTCTTTGACAACTCAACCTTGGTTTGCATCAGCCCTTCAATCACTTCATAAGGCCCTTCACTCTCATGTTCAACTTCATTCGCAAATGCAACTAAACCAGACTCCTGGATTTCTTTGTCCATCAAAAGAAATGCAACATCAGCATCCTCATCACTACTGGTACTGATATTACTGTCCTCATCTGTCACCGTGGAAGAGTCTTCATCACTAGACTCATCCTCATCTTCATAAAGCTCCTCTAATCGTTTCCTTGTGTCCATATTATAAAGCTTCTTGGTACCTGTCTTTCCATAGAGGCTAATCGTACCATGTCGCCAATCTTGAATACTCCACTGCACGTAACCATGGTCTGCCCACTATAATAGGATATGCTCCCAACCCTGCTGGCATCACATGAAAATCAACCATTGCCTTTGCATCATATGCCTCCACTTCTAAGCTCTTTACAACACCCAAGCATTTTACTTTTTGATGGTTTGCCAATCTAATCCGGAAACCTGACACCCCAGCCATTGTGAGACCCATCTTCTCAACGCATGAGTGTGTTATGACGCATATTTGGGCTCCTCCATCCACATAACCTTGTCCCAAATTTTTCCTTTTATGCCACACGTCTACTATTGGACAGATATCTGGTAGCTCGTCCATTGCCAACACCTTCACTGAACCTCTCTCTGGCTCTTTCTCCATTCGGTTAACCATCCTCTTCCACTGTCGCTTTAGCTTAGGCACCATCTCTATAAGCTGCCCAAAAGTAACATCTGCCTTCCTGCTCGTCAGATCCTCCTTCAAGTCATAGCTTAATTGCCCATCCCCTAGTGGAAAATCTGAAACATGAAACTTTCGACGAGCTCTCCTTTTCCTCTTGGCCTTGACATCCTTGCCTTCATGGCTCTTTCCTTTCTTCTTACTAGGACCTGGGGCACTTCTTCCTTCCTTATCCTCTGTGGTCCTCTTCCCAATAGGCATCACTAATGTATCCTCTAGCTTTGATGCCTTCTCCAAGGTGACTACACTTAGCACTTTTGTCTTTCCCTTTTCCTCTTGGGTCAGTCCACTGGTTCCTTCGTCTCCGTTAATTTCGATGCCATAATCATTTGACCTAGTTAGCACCTGTGTTGGCAATGGATACATGTCTCCCCCCATCCTTGGTGGCTTATCACATTGCGGGCTGATGTGACCCAACTCTCCACAATTATAACATGTGGGCGTCTGCCTCCAAAACCTACCATTGCTTTGTCTAACACCATTTCTAGGCCTTTCTTCACCTCCTGCCTGATTTGCAAACCTCCCTCGACCTCGATTATTTCCCACTTGACCTAGCATGTTTAGGCTGAGATTCTTTATTAAATCTACCATTTGCCTCATGTCTTGCCTTCGCCCATCATCTTGCACCGATGTAGTGACCACTACTGGCATAACCTGAGTAGTAACAAGAACCATTGGTTCATGATGAACCCCTGATATGCGACCTTGTAAAGACTCTTTAGGCTGAAATTCAGACCTCATGGGCAAAGAATCCACCCCTAACTGGCTCATTTTTCTCAACTTCCACTCTTTGTTCCTTGATACCTCTAGTGCATCTTCATATGTCCTAGGCTTCTTTAGCTCCACTCTCCAACGTATATTCTCCCAAAGACCAGCTAAGAACCTGTCCTTCTTCATCATGTCAGGTGGGGGTACTTGTGGTGCTAAGTCCTTGCACATTTTCTCCCATGCCAATGAAAACTTACGTATGTACGCATCTACTGGCTCACCTTCCTTTTGCACCAAAGCCTGTACTTCTTGCCACACTTTGTCAGGATCTTCTATCTTCACAAACTCCACTTCCAACCCATGTCGTAGATTGTCCCAACTCAACCTTACAGGTGGATCAGCCACACGCAACTCCTCTTCAAATGCTTTAGACCAAACTCGTGCATCACTCTTCAAACAAATTTGGACAAGGCGTAACATCTGCGCAGGGTCATGAATCTGGTTGCTAATGCAGGCAACCTCCATCTTTTCCAAAAGTTCTTCCACATCTTCATCACTTCTTCCATGAAACTCCGGATTAGAGAAAGCCATGGCTACCCAAGTTTCAATGCTTTGAGAACCCCTTTGAACACACGTGCAAGAACCCAAAACTTTTGACTACCCAATCCCCAGAAACTTCAATGGAGCTCAACTTTAGATAAGGACAAACACATGCACATCAAATGAGTTTTCATAGTTGATCATCGGAATTACAACAGGCAAAGGAAATTCCAAGATCTCTCGTAATCTTCTTGGCCCGAACATAAAGACTATGAGCTACTAGAAAAAAATCTTCCTGGACACATGAACATTTATCTGGATTCTTTGAGTTAAATGAAATGGAGTGAATTGAGGGCCATTTTGATCATCCATTAAAGCCAACCATGAAGCTCCCAAGAAGGCACACCTTACTTAACCTCTAATTTTGCCAAAATTTCAGCAGCATAACAGCATAAATGGCTCAAAAGACCAAAAAACCAGCCATCATAACTTGGAAAAATTTTGGCAGAGTTTCCCCAGAAATAGAGCAGTAGGAACCCAAAATATAGACTGTATATGTATGCATAAACTGTCAACAATAGAACCCGAGCATCAAGTAGGACTCACTAGTACATAGCCTATGGCGAGGTCACAAAAAGGGTGCTCCAGCTACCTGTATCACCGAAAGGATCTCTACATTTGAGAATTCCCCAGCTCAATAAAAACCTCACGCTATCGACCCTCACACGAAGGCTAATGCAAACCGCGTATAGTCAAGTCTTAGAAATGACTATCTTCTAGACCAAGTCTCAGAAATGGCTGGGACTGCCAAATACAACCAAGTATGGCTCCACAAATGCGTACAATGGCAGTTTCCACAAGTAACGTACAATCCAGTAGACAATGCGCTCAAATAGGCGCCAAGTGATGCATACCCACAAAAACTGCAAGTGACATCACTGCTAGTATATCAGTGTACTCCAGCTACCTGTACCTGTACCTGTCTCTGTAACCTGTAACCTGTAACCTGTAATCCCGAATCTCGAAGCTTGAAGCTCGAAGCAGAAGGTACTCGAAGAAGATCCTCCGTGGGGGCACCAAAAGAATGTGGGCGGGATGAAAACACACACAGCGCCTCTATAATGACCCAACACACAATCTTGGAATGATACACACACACACACACACACTATGGGGCACCACTCGGCTTACACAACCAGCCTGGCCGAGACAGGAAACACACAGACGGAGTGGGAAGAGAGAGATTTCCCACTTGTCCACTCAACACTCACACATACACACACACACGCCCAAAAAACTCAGCTCAAAAGAGGAGAACTTCTGATAATTAGATACAAATGAGCTTGGGCCAACACCAATGGGGCAAACAACTCACACAATATGGGTAAAATATGTCAGATACAATCACAAATTGGAGAAGAAGCTTCATTCATAGGAGAAACTTACACAGCCAAAACAGCAAAAAAACAATGAGGAATTTGGCAAAATGGACAGCGCCATCGCGTCTGGAACGGCCCAAAACCCCAGTCTACAATGTCAAAGTGCTCAAATCCGACCTCGGATGTGAGCAGTTTAGGGCCAAAACAGGCTCCAAAAACACCAAAAACACACATGCGGCTGTTCCTCCTCTCTTCTCCACGTTTTTTCTGGCCTTCTCTCTGTTTTTTCACTTCCCACACTTAGATTTATTATTTGGGAACCCTTGGCCTTTTAGATGACCTCAAACAGACCCCGAACATGCCAAAAACTGACCTCGCAGTGCATAGTTGTCACCTTTTTGCATCATCCGCACACCTGGCACTCATTTCTTTTCAATAATGCGTCTCGCAACCACGTGAAGTGGCCCCAAAAAGTGGTCCTAATGATGAACTTTCTGCATAAATCTCACAAGAAAACACCCACGTTGTGTCCGTCCTCATCTGCGTACAAATATTGACCCCGTTCGCCCTCCTGACGCCACTAGATGCCATCTGACGCACCGGCTTACCTCATGTCGTCGGGATAGCTTCCTCGAGAATTTTTACGCGCTATAAACTCCTCATTATTGTAGAAAAACATACTGGTACTGGTGATAGTGAAAATCGATGCACTATGTACATGCTGTCCTACCTGTACACATGTGGGCCCCACATAACCACCTGGCTCTGAAAAATGGGCAATTCTTTATTTGATGCACCATGCATGTATATGTACATATGCACAATCCCTTGCTCCAAAAAACTCCTGACAACGTGATTATGAGGATTTAGAGGGGGTGCAGACTCCTTTGACACGATTTTGTGACCTAGAGCTACCGATCTGGCAGACTGATCCTGAATTTGATGATGGTGATTTAGAGAGGGATCAAAATTCTTCTCTATCGAGGATCTGTGACACAAGGCTCACACTATGGAAGAACGATCATGAACTTGATGATGCTGATTCAGAGGGGGTGCATAGTGAAGTGCAATCTCTTGATGATGAATATGATTGGTTTCATTGTGCTGATGATACAGACAGGGCAGTAGATGAAATTTTCAATGTGCATGCTGAACTTTGTGCTACATAAGTGCAAAGATATTTGGATGAGGGTGAAATACTTAAAGAGAAATTTACAGCAGAAGCATTTAGTATGCATGTCACATGTGGAAATCTTAGTTTACAGCAGCCTGAGATGTGCAGGATTGAGGAACCATCTCAAGCGGTGGACGTAGACCTTATGTTCTTACTGGATGAGGCTTTAGAAGGGTTCTCAAATGTAGATGCTAAGGATACCAATCAATCTATATTCATGCATGAGAAAGTTTGCTCAGATGCAGTTGATGATGATCTGATGCAGTTGTTAGATGATGCACTACTTGATTTTGAGCCTCTACGAGATAGAGAATTGATTTCAAATGCATCTTTTGAGCTTAATGAAGAGGATTTTATCAGAGACTTGATGTATTCAGATATGCATGATCGGAATTCCAATACGAGTGAGGGTGAAGGTGCACTGCCAATACTTTTACCTATGATTGATGATCAACAATTGGATGAGCCAGTTGCACAGGGGATATGGCAGTATCTGGTGTTACCTGATGCTATATGGAATCTGATATTACCCTATGATGTAGAGGATGTTGAGATAGCTTTTGACCCGGGAGGTGACAGATATATGTATGGTCCTAAGCAATTGATTTATATGCCATATGATCCAGGCGGTCTGTATGAAGATTTGTAGGATAATATATGTTTATGCTGTAATGATTGGAAATTCCTGTATTTTCCTTATGATCCTGGAGGATGGTGCAAATTTTTTAAAGGAATGCTCACAGTGGGACAAATGATTAGTTTCCAGTTTGATCCCGGGGGCTAATAAAGTGCAAAGTTCTAGATTTGAAGAGTACCAGCTATCTGTCGCAACAGGTTGCATGGTACAAGATTTTGTTTTCTAGATCTATGCTAAGTCATAATAGTTTTTGGTTATGCAGTCTTATTTTGTTTTTCATAGGCTTACCAGTAATGTGAGTCTGATGATGGAAAGAACTTAAGGTACCTGTAGCAGATGCAGATTGAAGTGCTATTGGCATAGACCGGAGGCTGTGCACGTTCAGAGGGGGTGAATGTTGTGCAGCTCCGCTACCATGTAGAGAAAAATAGTGGAGAAATGCAAGATAAGCTTCTTTGAAGCCTACACATTAAGTGAGCAGTGATCAAGGC
The DNA here is from genome assembly GCF_014529385.1 of Adiantum capillus-veneris. Lineage (NCBI taxonomy): Eukaryota > Viridiplantae > Streptophyta > Polypodiopsida > Polypodiales > Pteridaceae > Adiantum > Adiantum capillus-veneris. Next base: position 128,965,318 of record NC_140944.1, read on the forward strand.
TTGATAACAAGCCAAGTCTAATGATTAATGTATGCCAGATGCGTCTTAGAAGGGCCAATAGATGCCTCAATGATGCCAAAAATGAGTATTCTTGAAGTGACCACAAATGAGATATTATGATCTAGAACTGTAGTGCTTGAAGTACTCTACCGGCCTGTCTTTACGGCTCGTCGATTGGAGCTACGGTGAAGAAGTTATGGCACTTTGAAGTTCGAGTTAATGCAGATCCGTACCGGATTGGGCAACTGCAGCTGAGGTGACAGAAATGAAATGAATGCACGGGCCTAAAGTGCTAACTTTGTGGAGCGCGGTTGCCAAGATATGAGCCGTTAAATATTCACGGGGGGCCGGCTCCGAGGTCAGGTCGGCTTGGGCAGTGTGCCATCTGGGAATTTTACAGCCCTACAAGTTTTGTATGCATTCTATGAATTTACGGCTCGTCATATACAATCCAGGTTGATTGGATAATCTGGATTAAGGTCAGTGTCAGTTGCCGATGCGACTGAGTTGGGTTATTTTGGCATTATTCGAGATATCGGAATGGACAATAAAAATTCACGATGATATTGTTAGTCAAGGACTGCTGAAGAAATTTGTACTGCTTGGCATTGCTCGGTTGGCATGTATGCTAAATGTGGCCACCCAATGCTTGGCATTGCCTTGGCTAGCATGTATACCAAACGGCACCCTTTTAAGGGCCGCCCATGACATAAAATACAAAGGCCACCCTAATTGAATAGGGGTGTGAACCAAAGCAAAAGGAAAAAGCCATGGCGAGCAGCAGTAGCCGAGGAGCGCAAGAAAGGGAGGAAGAGAGATGCGCAGCCTGCGTGGGTGCTCCACTGAGCGCGATGGAGAAACGTGAAATGCTCAGCAGCGCCGTGCGCTCTCATTCGGCGCCAGTTTCGCTGATTTTCGAGCTGCTCGACCCCGTCAGCTGCCACGTCATCACCGCGGTTCCCGCGCCACGTCAGTAGCGGCCGGCTCTACTGCAAAGGGGGTGCGCTATTTATAGGTGTTTTTTCATGCAAAAGGGGAGATGAGGGAAGGAAAAAACGAGCAAGAGTAGGGAGAGCTTCCTCTCGATCTCCTCAATCGCCATCAAAGAGAGGGCTTGCCTCCTTGAACGCCATCAAAGCAAGGTCCTTGGACTCCATTGAAGCAAGGGCTTGCCTCCTTGAACGCCATCAAAGCAAGTTCTTGAACTCCATTGAAGCAAGGGCTTGCCTCCTTGGACTCCATCGAAGCAAGGGCTTCTCCTTGATTGCCATCGAAGCTAAGCAAGAGGGGAAGCTAAGCAAGGTTTTTTTTCTCTCTTGACCTTCAATCGAATCCAAGCAAAAGGGGATCTCTCTCTCTCTCGACTGTGGAGAGTAGGCTCAAGGCTTGAAGCCGGTGAAGCACTAAGAAAGGGAAAGCTTGAACAAGCCAAAGCAAGAAAGACTTGTCGAAGTCGAAGCAAAGCAAGGGAGTAAACTTGAAGCAATCAAGGGCGAGCTTGGTCGAATCAACCAAAGGAGTAAGTAGAGGCAACCAAGCAAGGGATAAAGCTTCGGATAGCAATTGAAGAGCAGGAGGGAATTAAAGTGCAGAGCATGAGGAAGTTAAAGTGCAGAACATAAAGAGCAGGATAATCGATAATAATTGAGGCTTGATGATTGAGGCAGTGAACTGATTTGAAGACTGCAGAATCCACGGGCAATTGAAGTAGATAAAGCGACAAAGGAAAAATTCCATCACCGTCATCCGTTAAAGATTGAATTAACATTCTGATAAGTCCGGTGTCGTTAATGGCCCAATTAATACTGTAAAGCGGGAGCTTAAACTCCTCGTTAGAAGATGATCCAAGTGACGGCGCTATTAACAGCCCGCCTTCGCTAAGGACTAAGTTGTACTCAAGTTAATAATCAATTAATTGATGATTGCGGTGATTGGAAAAGCCATCTGTTGTTCTTGTTCTCTCTCTTTCACACCTCCCACAGCCAGAGGCCCGGCGCCTGCCCGGCTCACGTAGCGAACACATATCCCCCGACACTGCCTTCAAATTGGTGCTCCCACGGAGGAACCAACTTGTGCATGTTTTTTGTGTAGGATCAACCTTTGGAATAGTCAAGTAGGTTGCATGAATCACGAGAATTTGTATGATCCTTTCATTCCGATTGCAAGGCAAAAGGTACACATAATTGTTCGTAGAATTTTAGGTTCTCTTACATTGGCCGAAATAAACGCTTCGATAAATCCTTTTATTTTGCCTCTCATTAGGTACGATCTTAGTTTCGATGTATATATCTTTGTTCTATTTTAGGCATAAGTGTTAGGTATAGATCATGGATAATGGCCCATAAATTTTCCCTTTTTACTTCACACCACATATTAGGATAAATATTGCACTCGGTAGAAAGATACATTTTCAGCAGCATATGGTGTTTATGTTAGGGGTTGAAAGAACAGGGGAAATTCTTGCATCTCCACAACCTGTCATTCTACCTCTCATCAACTACCACACTTCTTTTGATGTACATGTGTTCATTTTATTTTAAAATGAAGTGCAACCAAACAATATAGTGTGTATGTTGGCTTTCTCTTTGTCCACGTTTGTTACAAAAAAAAAAAAACAAACGATCATTTGTTCTAACAAGGAGTGTGCGTGCAGTGAAAATTCAATCCTTAGAGATCTAGCTCTATTACCGATTGAGTTACAGGAGTAGGTAGTAAAGAGTCTCCCTCATAACAAGAGGGTGGTGAAGCTAAGACGAAAGGTCCTGCATGTGGATACCATTTTCCTTTTGCTGTTGGGCACTAAGAAAGACTGTACCTTCATCCAAATAGTGTGTGCCCTAAGATTGGTAAATAGAGTGAAATTTGGTGTTTGGCAAGTGCATTTCACCATTGAGGAAGACTCTTCAGGAACTTGCGGCCAGAGTTCATGCTTCATAGACTCACATTTGGTTAATTTTTCCCTTATTTGCGTCTTATTAATAGTATTCCTTTCAATTTCAACAAAGGAGACAGGGAGCTATTTAGGGCTTGTCTTAATAAAGGGAGCATAATTTCTATAAATTCTCATCCTTCTCTACTTTCTATGACACTTTGTTCATAAAGACATTGTAAATCTCTTGATGCTTGTGAATGATTTAACCATAATCCTAAGGAGTTTTTTTCCAGGAGTTTTGTAGCACAAGTGGAGCCTTTAAATCTTGCAAGCTTGATTGGACTTGAGGAGGATGTTCTTTATGAAATTGTGAGAAGGTTGCCTCATTCCGACTATGTGGAACTCGAAGGAAAGGAGCTCCTAGTCAATTGCTACTTTCTCACAGCCTTCTACGAGCATGAAGATCTGGTTTTTATACAAACCGCTTGTGCATTGGGAATTGTAGAGAAAGTGCAATTCATTACTTGGGATGTGGTTGCTCTTCTAGATCCAAAAAATGAAGTTTTAAGATATTTATGTATATCGACTTAGCTTTGAAGAATTTCAAACCTTCTTAGAGCTCATAAATAGAATTTCAAACCTTCTTGGATAGCTGAAGAGGAAAACCTAGAGTGGTACTTTCTTACTTCTTCATTTGCTGGCGAGTGGTTCTAAATTTCTATTGTATCCCTTGTTGCAACTCGTGTTGTAATCTTTCATAATAAGGGAAAGCCAACGCCAAATGTCCGGATACCCTCTTTTCTTTGGAGAGCCTGGAGAGGATGCATAATTATTTTTAGCAAATTTCAAGATGTCTTGCCGTATCAAGAGGATAGTAACTGATCAAGAGCGCGTAGAAATGTTTGAGGTGGTCCTTAGGAAAGATGCTAGCACTTGGTTTGACTCTTTGCCTGAGGAAGTTAAGGGGAATTACACAAAAGTTTTGAATCATTTCAAGAGATACTTCTTTGATCCCCAAAACACTCAAAAACTATGGCAAGAGATTGTTTCTCATTAGCAAAAAGATTTAGATGACTACTACTTGTACAAGCAAGAGTTTCTACGTCTTTGGGCTCTATGGATACGAAACGTTGCTAACCTTGGTGATGGTGCAAAATTTCTAAAGAAGGAGAGATTCATAGCTGGACTCTTTCCTGATCTTAAGGTACAGGTGGAGGCGGATGCACCTGCCACCTATGATGCAGCTGAAATTAGAGCTTCCAAGAAGTATAGGAAACTCAAGTGCCTAAGGGGAGAGGTTCCAATAGAAGGTCTTAGACCCAAAGGTAAGTCACAAGCATCGACATCTAGGGAGCTTCCTGAGGTAACAACTGAAGTAATCAAGAAGTTAAATGAATCTTTAAGTAGCCTGTCAATTCACCTTGCACAAGCTGTAGGTCCAAAAGGACAAGCAAGGAAGTCTGAAGAGCGAGATCCACGACCTAGGAGAGTCTTACAGTGTTGGAATTGCGGAGAGTTTGGACATGGGACGTATAATTGTCCTTGGCCCCATGGGGAGCTAGGGAGACCTAACTTGAATTACCTAGTGATGAATGCAGGTGAAGGGACTAGTCAGCAAACAACCACAGCTTCTAAAAAGGCCAAATGGAGCAAGACCACCTCCACAAGGAGTGGAAGGAGTTCCACCTTTGCCAGATCCAAATTTGCATGTGGTAGAGGTGACAAATTCAAATGAGGTTGACATAAAAGAAAATGGCATTAAGCGTGGACGAGGGAACGGTAAAGAGAAAGAAGGTGTCACATCACAGAGTGACCATGGATGAGGCAAGAAGGCAAAGGAGACCAAGGAAGCTAAGAGGACTCGACGTTGTATCAATCTCCAAGACTTCCCTCTTGGACATGATATGGCTCCATACAACTTGTTGGAAGACACGAGAGGTAAGTGTCCAGATATCTCACGGCCTTAGTTTCTTGCATTATTTCCACAAGTTAGGAGGGATTTAACAAAGGCAGTTAGCACTAGGAGAAAGGTAAAAGAGAGTGTGCCTTTTGTAAAAATTGCACATGATGAAATGAATGAGGATATTACACCTGTGCTAGATTGTTACATCAAAGGAAGATTGGTTAGGAAAGGTCTAGTGGATTGGGGTGCACAAATTTGCATCATGACAGAGGGACTCATGCAAAAACTAGACATGCACATCCATGAGACACCTAATATTAAAGTCAAGATGGCAAACAATAGCAAATCTAGGTGTGTAGGCATTTGTAAAAATGTTTTTGTAGAGGCCTTTGGCATTAAGAAGGAGGTGGATTTTTATGTTATTTCGACCAAGGGAAGTGGTTATTCATTTATCCTATGTCGACCAAGGGAAGTGGTTATCCATTTATCCATTTATCCTAGGAAGACCATGGCTAATGAAAATGCGAGCTTTGCAGGATTGGGACAGTGGAAAGCTAATTTGCAGGAATGAAAATCATAAGAAGGTTGTCTTTGACATGAAGAAGCAAAGCCAAGAGGAGCTCCATGAAGAATCATCTCAAAGTGAGAGGGAGGAAGGCTGGACCGATAGCACTTCAGAAGGAGAAAGTAGCGGCAGCATTATTGAAGAGGAGTCTTCCATTGAAGTCATGGGGGTAAGGTTTAAGTCAAACAACCAAGAGACCTCTTGCCCATGTTTGGAAGAGGTGGGTTCCCAAGAGAACCAAAAAGTGGAAGATGAAAGAATGCTAGAAGGTATGTTATCTACAACACTTACAAAGGATGAAAGAGAGGAGCTCAAAGGTGTGTTAAGGAAATTTCCTAGGATTTTTGCTAAAGAGTACACTGATGTGCGTGGAGTAGATGTTGTTCATTACAAAATTGAGTTGAAGGCAGAGGCCACACCTAAGGCTAGGAAGCTACGAAGGCTAGGAGTCATCAAGGAACAAGCTTTACTCAAGGAGGTAAGAAAGCTTCTAGCAGTAGGTTTCATTTATCCAGTGGAGAATTCAGAGTGGGTCTCTCCCGTTGTTGTCAGTCCTTAGAAAAATGGCAAGTGGAGGGTGTGTGTGGATTACCGTCCACTGAATGAGGCAACAAAAAGAGATCACTTTCCCCTCTAATTTCAAGATGAGATACTAGATGAGGTAGCTGGTCATGAGAAGTACACTGTGTGTGATGGCTACTCGGGTTACTTTCAAATAGGTATCGCATTGGAAGATCAGTTGAAAACAACCTTCATCACTCCTTGGGGTTGTTATGCTTTTAGAGTCATGCCATTTGGACTGACAAATGCTCCTGCAACTTTCCAACGCTTCATCAACATGGTGTTTCAAGAATTCTTTGGAAAGTCCATTAGGGTTTTTATTGATGATTTTTGCATTTATAGCTCAAAATCATTGCATCTACAAAGGGTAGAAGAAGGTGTAAAGAAGGTGTAAAGAAGCTCTACGACATGGGAGGTCAACTCAACCCCGACAAGTGTCACATAGGTGAGGATGAAGTGATCTTGCTTGGTCACAAGGTTTCCTATAAAGGAATTGAGGGGGATCCTTTAAAGGCAAAGGCTCTTATTGAGCTCCCATCACCCAAGAATCTCAAAGAGGTCATCTCATTCATTCAAAAGGTGAAGTAATAACCTGCAGCAATAACCTATGGGCACAACATGACCTTGTCAGATATTGCTCCTCTCGTCTTCCTCAGCAAATCTTCTTGTGACTTGGCATAAAAAATTCCTTTCCATTCTTTCCATGGCAACATTGCATACTAATAAAGCCCCAATTGTCTAAGCCATTTCTCATTCTTCTCTGTAGTAGCTTCCATCTCAATCTTGAGATCTGTGTACGGGTCCATCAGACTCTGGAGCATCATGTTCGCCAACAAAGGTGGTGGTTCCTCCTCTGAGAACTCCTCTTCCTCCTCATCACTTACATCCACCCGCAGGTTGAGTCCCTTTCTCCTCAGCCCGGTTGCGACAGGCTCTGCCAACTCAGTTTCAGCCTCCGGTCTCATGGCTACTACAGTCTTTTCTTTAGGGGCCATAGTGCTTGATGAAGGAGTAGATGAAGAAGGCTACTGCAAGAAGTAATCAGCAGAGAGGTACTTGCACGGCGAAGAGACCAAAATTTCATAAGAATCGTGTTGCATACATCTACTGAGACCTCCTTGAAAGCTCCCGCGCCCCAATGATTCAGCTAGTTGCGAATAATCTTCCCGCAAACCCAAATATTGTTGAATGTTAAACCATTTACTTTCAGGTTTAAAAATTCCAATCCAGTTAATACCGATGCACCAAAGTCCGATCAACCAACATCGAATGCACCAAAGTAGAAGACTGAATACTGGATCATGTTTATCTAAAGTGAATTTCCACCCATAATAACCTTGCCAAGCACTCCTCATGCCTTCCTTCATCACCTCCTCTCCGCTAACACCCTTAAACACATATTTAGGAATTTTGGGAAAAATGAGTATTTTTGGGACAAATGTTTGTGAACCAAGTTCTTGAGTGGTGGCTGCATTGTGTTAGGTTGTGGTATTGTCAACCATTATTGTCAAGTTCTAGAGTAGAGTTTGCATTATGCTAGGTTGCATCATGATCAACCATTGGTTTCAACTTTGCTAGTGAAGGCGGTCCGGGGCGGGCAACAAGAAGAGCGGCCTCTAAACACCCTTTGAGGCTCCCGTGCTGCTCAATTGGGGCTGGGGCAAGCACAATCAGAGACAACAACAACCCACATCCAGAAACCAAACAAGAAAAGGGGCACCACCTAGTTGTAGATGCGAACTAGGATGCACGTGATATCTCCTTGTACTCAAACGCACAAAGAGAGGGGAATGCAAGCTAGCCACACACACCAAACACAAACATTCACACGCCAGAGAGAGGTAAAGCGCACAAATCAACTTGAGCAACTTAGTCTTAGCCTTAAAGACTAGATGCACACAAACCTTGATGAGAAATAGAGAGACAACACAAAACTTGACCTTGTTGCCAATACACAAATTGTCTTAGGGTCACGGGAGACCTCTCACCGAGCACCCTCTTACAATTTACCTTTTAGGCAAACAATTCAACAAGCCCTCAAATCACCAAGCATGAAATGGCACAACAAACTTCAAGGACAATATACCTTCAACCACCTGATGAGCCAACTTATCAAGTCAATTTGGAGAGAAGAGTCGTAGTTGCAGCATACAATTGCACCCAAAACTATGAATCTTATTTATGGACAAGAGTAGGCTACAAGTGTGATTGCAGAGTATAGTATCACTCCACTCCTCTCGATGGCATAACTAACTTCAAGCTTCTCCATGCACCTATGTGTAGTGATGGAATAGAGCACTCACAATGCACACACTCTACACAACTAGGCTTGAAGAGTGGTGTGTTATGTGTTGAGAATGGTGTGGTGTAGTGGGATCATGTGATCGTTTACAAGGGAGCGAAGGGCTCTATTTATAGGTTTTAGAAGCCCCGATTAGGATTAGGCCTAATCAAGTTTATTTGAAGGAATAAAAGATTATGCATATTTTTATTTTTTAAATGAGGGTGGGTCTCTCTTGCCCTTTGAGTCACATGGATGTGGGCTCAAGGGAAGAGAATTATTGAGGATGAAAGGAGAGAGGATTGAGTGAATAATTGGGGAGTGCCTACTCTAGTAGAGGGTGCATTTTACAATAAGGTTAGTGGTTAGTAGTTAGTAATAATCACTAAAAAATATTTACAAAATCATTCACCAAATGGTGAGATATATGATGAGAAAAGTTAGAGAAGGGATGAGCTTGTAAAGAGAGGTTGAAGCTTTGGAGAAGTTGACATTCACCTCTTTACAGCACAGGAAGAAGAAGCAGTCAGCATGGCGAAGCAGCTCGTGTCGATGAAGCTATGTTATTTTAAACCTTGGAAAATTCATGATAAAAGCCTTCATTTGCAGAGGTTATCCTTGGATTTTTGCTGATTTTTTGAAGTTCTTTACAAAGCTGAAGAGAGTATGGTAATATGGACATATATGTAGAGAGAAAGGGGGACACATACGGTGTAGAAATGGAGTATGAAGGCTATGGAGGTATGAGAGATGTGGCAATGGTGAAAAGGGTGAATTAAGACATGGGAGTTGCAGGTTTGGGAGTGGGAAGGAGAGGGAGGAGTGTGTGTGAAAGAGGAAAATGATAAAGTGGAAGAGGGAGTGTGGCTGCATAGCATGGGCAAAATGGGATCCACCAATAAAATCATAGCTCACAGCTCGTAGCTCAAAAAAATATGAAAACATTTGAGGTGAAATTTCAGCTCACGAGCTACAAATTTTGTTTGTATCACCTTTTCAAATTCGGGGAGCATGTGATCTTTAAAAATTCAGCAAAACCGACTGTTTTTTCCACTACACAAGGTCCTTGTGAGGTCCTTCTTTGGATAATGCTTTTGAATACGTCCAAGAGTGAGCTCCCCATGGTGCATGCATGCATGCCACATACCCTTGACCTTATTTGGTAGGTCTATAATTGAAGATATTGTTGAGATCATGATATAAGTGAATAGTACAACTAAGAAAATCAAATATTGAGGGGTCTAAAAAAATATGTACCTGTCAAATATAAATAATATAGGTGGAAAAAATATAAAGGGGTCAAAATAAATCTCTCTCATTATAAGTCTACCATAAAAAGATGAATAGTTTTGGTGTTCTAATTTATGAGAGTAAAAGAGAATAGATGTAGGAAGGAAAAATCACAATAGTGAAAAAATATACACATAAAAAAAACTAGTTTTTTTGGATTTTTGTTGGGATGGAGTTACACCAAAAATAAGAGAAGCTTGCATGAAATTATTTTTATATGGAATAAAGAGTATGCAAAATGGTAAGAAAAAATATGGTAATTGTGAGTTAATGTACATAGCATAAATAACACACCATAGGTGGAAATATTTAAATAACTACCAAAATCATTATGAAAAATTCTTTTATTTAGGCCCAATATACAATGAAATATTTACACACAAATGGGCCATAATATATTTTATGTTTTTGATTTTATTTATTTTTTTTGGCTCAACTAGCCCAGTGACTAGCTAGCTGAGGGTTTTTAAGAAAATATGGAGAAAGTCCCTAACTCACACACGCCTATGTACAGTGAAATGGTAGGGATAACCAAAATGTTTGAGTGATTTGATAGGGTGAGATAGCTTACTATGGCAATTATGGAAAGCCGAAAAACGGCTATCACTAGGTTGCATCATTGTCAATTGCTGGGTGTCCAAATCTACTAACTCATAGAAGTTGCATTGTGCTAGGAATCATGAGTATATAGAGAACTTGAAGTTAATGTTTGAATGGGGATTAAGAGTATCCACAATGAAATGGAAAAGGTTTATCTTTGACTTGTAAAGTGAAGGTAGCTTTGCCTTGTTCTACAAGTAGAAGTCTAATTTGAAGAAACTTGGAGGGCCTTAGATGGTTAAGTGTGGGGGATGACCATGTTCACTTCTTTGAAAGCATAGTCTAGTTGTCCTGCAAAACTCAATCTTGGAATTTGTTAGTTTGTGATAGAGAAAGCATTTCTATTTTATGTTGCACAATGAAAGAATAGGGGCTTTTTCTTTATTTGTAGATCCCAATGAATAATTATTCTACAAGAGAAAATGCTAAACCTTGATTTGTAGTCAAGGTGAAACGTTGAAACTTGAGCTAGCTAGAACACTCACTACAAGAGCAACAACTTAAAACCCACAAGCAAGTTTCATTTACAAATTGGAAAGAGGTAGCAACAGACACTTGTAGGAAAGAAGGTATTTTTTGTCATGTTTTGCTATATGGTGCTCAACATTAGGAGATTCTTGAGAGAAACCATATGCTACCTATGTGCATTGGAGGCCAAGGGGATACTGATCCCCCACCAGCTCCAAGGTTAATTGCCCCAATAGTACCTAGTTAGGTAAGTGGTTCCTCCCTCACAAAAGCTATAGCACTTCTCTTGTACACTCTATTGGCAAGGCTCAAGCTAGAGATTGAGGCTTCAAGTGCCACCCACAATTTAAAGATTCTAGTTGGTACTTGAGTTTTAGCTAGACATCCAAAATAGAAAACTATAAGAAAAATGAAGTAAACTAAAAACAAGATGAAATTTGCGAGAGATTTTAAAGAATCTTAATGTAAGAAATTCAAACTCATGAGCTTCCGCTTGAGAGGCATTGCACATCATTTGAGGGAAAGGGACCACATGCCCTCCTATCAACATGGTGATCCTTTGCCCCAGAACACCTAGCTAGGTATGCCGCACACATTTGATAAAAGCTCATGCTATTTTTTAAGGTCATAGTTTAGAATGTATGATGAGAAATTGTATAAACACACTTCTGATACATAACTAAGGTGCCGAGGCTAATATTATCGGAGTAGAATGCAGATTAAGCACTTTTTATATACAAAAGGTGTATTCCTATTTTGTCTAGTTTGTCTGCTTTGTGAATACTCCTTTGAGATGATTGTCATGAATGGAGTATTGCGTAGTAGTAACGCATAGACCACTCCACTAGTGTGTTGTTTGTAGGCCTAGAGAGCTGGTGCAATAATATATGTCTTTACTAACACTAGTAATGGGGATCGTTAGAATATTGGCCCTCTTACCTTAGGATTTGATACTTCTTTTACAATTGTTAGAACACCTTCCACAGAGCCGACTATGTGTAGGGCCTTCCTAGCTTTGGAAAGGCCTCTTAGCAGAGATATGCATGCCCATAATATCATTTTGTGTATGATCTAAATGCTATAGTCCAACACAGAGCACCTAAATTACGAGCCTCGAGCTGGTTGAAGACACCTTTTGAATAGCTATGATAGGTTTGGATGCGATGATCTATTGTGGAGGGTGGTTCAACCACCCCCTAGCTTGACTTGAGGAGATGGTTGATATTACGGAGCTACAAAGCCAACCTATGGGTACATCATGTTGTGACTATAGAGCCCTTTATAATCACTTTTGACGGGTCTCTGGGGGAGCTTTGGAAAGGCCTCCTAGCCCAGATATGCATGCCCATAATATCATTGTTGTGTATCATCTAAATGCTACAGTCCAACAAAGAGCACCTAAATTGGGAGCCTCGAACTAGTTGAAGACTCCTTTTGACTAGCTATGACAGGTTTGGATGCAATTATCTATTGTGGAGGGTGGTTAAACCACACCCTAGCTTGACCTGAGGAGACGAATTATTTCGTTGAGCTACAAAGCCAACCTAATGGGACGTCATGATTAACTACATAGCCCTTAAAATCAAGGCTCAAGCTTTAGTTCGAGCAAGCTTGAGGAGGCACTAACAAACTACCCACACCCTTAGTCATTGGCTAAGTCCGTCTAAATTGACGACAATGTTAGGTTCAAAGCCAACCTATGGATACGTCATGATGTAACTACATAGCCCTTTAGAATCAAGGCTCAAGCTGTAGTTTGAGCAAGCTTGAGGAGGCACTAACAAACTACCCACACCCTTCGTCATTGGCTAAGTCCGTCTAAATTGAAGACAACGTTAGGTTCAACCACCCCCTAGCTTGAAATGAGGAGACGGATTATTTCACGGAGCTACAAAGCCAACCTATGGGTATGTCATGTTGTAAGTACATAGCCCTTTAGAATCACTTTTGACAAAGCTATAGGGCAAAAGCTCCATCTTAAGGACACTGAAAATGCCGGGGAAAAATCTCAGGATATGATGAAAAATTTTGAGGTTGGAAGAATACAATGTGTAGCTCAAGAGGTCTCCAAGCAGGGAAACAAATCTTGAGGGTTTTCGTTCAACATGTAGTAATTGCGACAGCCTTTTGTGTCTCGCAATGTAAAAAATTTAGGTCCCATTTTAAGGACTCACCTTGCCCCAACAAAAGATCATGTCGGTGATGCCATTCGAACTCGCTCCCTGCCCAACCGTTAGACAGCACATTAGCCGAGCTACTCCAAGAATACGCTCATGGGTGTACACTTAATGGAGCACGAATGGCATACTTTATTGGCAGCAGGACCGGCCGTCTCCAGGACCCGTCCTTTTTTCGGGACACTTACCCTAGGGGAGCTTTGTTAAGGCTCAAGCTTTAGTTCAAGAAAGCTTGAGGAGGCACTGAGAAAACTACCCACAACCTTTAGTCATTGGCTAAGTCTGTCTAAATTGACAGTAATGTTAGGTTTCTCCATTAAATTTGAAACCCAATGTTAATTTTGAAATTTAAAAGTGACAATGACGTTCGCTACTATCCGCTTGAGCCCGCCATGCCACTTGCTGCTTTGCTGTGAGCTCGCCATGAACTAGGGGAAGGCAAGATCCTGAAGCCGTCCACTGCAACAACTAAACATCACATCAGCTACCATGCCTCTCGCTGCTCTATCGTGACCTCGCCATGATCCTGAAGCACCAAAGCTTGTATGCGCCCTTGAGCCTTCCATCCACTGCTCGCATCATAGACCTGTCTGTCGCCCACCCAAGAAAACCTTTGTTGCAGCAATAGGATTAAGTGATCCGCGCCCGAGATAATCTGGTCACTGATGTCAGCACCATCCATAATCAAGCCATTGTTCACAACTTGCCCGCCATAGTACCTACGTCAGCTGTTTTTCTTTCACGCCTTACCCCTTCTTCAGTCCACCTCACATCAACCGGCATGCCTCTCGCTCTGCTATTGTGCCATGTTAGCATGGCTCTCGCTGCTCTGTTGTGAGACCAAGGCATGATCAGGAAGCACCATGAAGTGCCATGCCTTGGCCCCGCCATGAGCTACTGCATGAACTCAGCATTGCATCAAGGAGGATCCATGATTTGTTGCGTCTGCGCCATGAGAAAGATTTGCTTCATCTCGAGCTTGGTACCAAACCTACAATGCGCACTCAAAACTTCCGCTCTTGAGGGCCCTGTGTGTATATAAACAAGAAGATGAGTGTATTATTAACCCTCGTGGCTCACGGACACCCTATTGCCTACGACGGACACCGTAACCATATTATTTATTTAAGTAGAGTCAGGCACCGGGCTTGTCGGTCCAATAGGGAAAGGTAGAGTGATCGCCGATGAGAGGCGCACTCTAACACGAACATGCTAGGGTTAGTTGTCTAAGCATGGGCGCCCAAGTGTGAATGGGGTGAGCTCACATAAAAGCCAATTAAACCTAAAATTGAGTCATTCTCTCATTGTGCAATAGAAGCTGCTCTTGCTCCATCTCCACCTTCTCCTTCACCATCTCCTCGTGTGTGTGTGTGTGTGTGCTTGTGTGTGTGTGTGTGTGAGAGAGAGAGAGAGAGAGAGTGTGAAAGTGTGTGTGCGATCGAGCGTTGCGGCGGCACGACGGCGGCGAGGCGGTTGAGCGCGGCGTAGCGGCGTCTCCCTCTTCTTCGCGGCGCAGGAATCCTTCATTCGCAACTACGCAGGAAGGTGAGTGACACACCGTTCTTCCTTGTGAGCTGGTCTGTTGTATGACTGTGTGCTAGGAGCCTTTGTGGCTCGCACACGGCGCGTAGCAAGTCCCTAGTCTTGACATTTTTGGCGCCGTTGCCGGGGAGCTGCTGCGCGTGAAGCTCCAATGGCGACCTGTAAATTGTATTGAAGCTATTTTTTATGTAGGAAAGGCGCGGCTTAAGTTTGATTATTGTTGTTATGCAAAAACAATAGAGAAAGATAGGATGTTGTTGACTGCATTCAAGTTTTCTGTGTTCTGTTAAGCTCAGATTTCAGCTTACACAGTTAGCATTTCTTGCGTTTCTGCGTTTTTTGCATTTTCTGGTTTGCACTGCACAGTTCTGTCAAGTTTCAATTTCTGCATTTTCTGTGTTTTCTGGTTTGTGCACAGTTAGGCGCACAGTTAGTTAATTAAGCAGGTTAGTAATTAGGGAACCACTGATTAGCAGGTCAGTAGGTAGGTGGGATAGTAAATAGTTAGGTGAGGTCAATGCGCACCAAAACGCGTACCAAATAATATCCCAAATATATATATATATATATATATATATATATATATATATATATAAACTTTTTTGAAAAAAAAAATCAAAAAATAAAAACGTGAGTGAGGGGGAGGTTAGATTTTCGAAAATAAAAAACGTGAGTTATAAAAACGGACGGGTTGGTTTGTATAAAAGTTAGATCGGGATCATTTCCCCAAGCCCAAGCCCAAGCCTAGGCCCAAGCCTCAGTCCTCAGTCTTATGATATATACTAGACTCACTTTTATATATATACCCTACCCCCTCAAGAGGGAATGAGAGCATGTGGGACAAGTCCTCCACTCTCCTCCCTTCTCTTCCCACTTGCACCCTTAGACTTGCTATTTGGAGCCTAGTTCCCCAGCTAGGAAAAGACTGTTTCGGGCTTTTCTGGAGCAAAATAGAACCAAACGGTGGGCTGTAAAGCACAATGCATCCCTCCTAGCGATACGCTCGTTTTGAGCTATCACACGGCCCATTCCATGACACGCTCTAAAAAATCTAGCAAAAAAACAAACAAAAAAACACGCAAAAAACTAGTCACAAGGCCTCCTAGAGCAGCTTTTTGACACCGTAGGGTATCAAAAGCACATGCACTTATGCTCTAGGCGGGTGCTAGAACATGAGCATATTGAGGGTGCCTTTGTTCATACGGACACCCATTACCCATCCACGATAGGCTCTAGACCCTCAGCGGGGACACAAGGTAGCACCACCCAAGACCCTAAAATAGCCGCTAGTGATTCCTCCTCCGACTCAGAAATCATGGAAGCATACCCTACCCAAAACACTGAGAGAGAAGGCCATGCACCTCCCGAAGCTCCACAGCCTAGTACTAGTATGTTTAGCCGTTTCATGGAAACATTAGGTAGAGCTACTCGCTCGGAACCTGATGCAAATGAAGCACACGAAGGGGGTGGGGAAGTGGACTCTCCTTTCACATCGCACGTGGACCCCACACCACCAAAGAGTGTCCATGTGGATATCCTGCCAACTTCTTACCAAGAAGGCCTTGTTGAGCTGCCTCCTTCAGAAGTTCCTTCTAGAGTACCGTTGGTGACAAGTAAAACCACGGGGAGCAACATTGCTTCTACCTCACAAGAAACCGTTAACACGTCGACTCTAGAAGGATTGTTCATTAACGATCATTGGACATACGACCTCCACACTGAGGTGTTGACAGATCTACACTCTGGCCATGCCTACCATGTAGGATGGATAGAGATTGTACAATCCACCTCTAGTGCCACGAGCATCGAAGATCAACAGAAAATGATCTGTAATGTTATCGATGGCATTATTCAATCGGAAAGGCAAAACCGAGGGGTAAATATACTCTCAACTGGCCCCATGAGATTTCTGGATATGATCAAGGCTCAACAGCCTACTCTATCACAAATGGAGACTCCTCTAATGAGTCCCATGGACCCATCTTACGTCATTTCACCTGGGGTCTCTATGCAATCTGAGCCTCCGAGCGACAACTTTAGCTTCCCTAACTTGGCTCAACCCTCTATTAAGGAAAACACAGTGCTCACTCCAGGGATAAGCCTGACAGAGAATGTACCGATGACATCTACGGTTAGCGCAGTGCCACTACCTAGTGTCGTAGTACCTAATATGGGGCCTCGACCGTATGTGCCTCTAGCCCCTTATGCACACATGGCCCCCACACCTCCAATTGTACCACTTGTTTATGCTCCTTGAGTGCCGCTCCCTAGCCCTTATCCGAGTGGACCTATGCCCGGTTATGTTCCATATCCTGCATCATCCACACATATGCCAAGACCGGTACCCGTCCCTCTCCCACATATGATTCCAAGAGTACCTCCATCGGCCCTGCCTCCTCACATAGGTGACTTGGCAGCGTTTGCTCAAACCATAGGTCGATCTATTGCGGAAAATATGCGTCATGCATCTGATAGAGATCCTAGAAGTAAGGCAGTACAAATTGCCAAACTCACGCAAAAATTCAATGGGGACGAAGATGCTTTAAAACACATTGAAGTGTTTGAACAAGTATGTGATTCCTTAGGGGAACGCAACGAGCTACATAAGTGCAATGCCTTAAGCTTGACATTAAGTGGGAAGGCTGGAGATTGGTATAGAACCCTAAGGGTGGACGAGAAAACAATCTACCCTACCCTTCGAAGGTTGTTTCTAAAGGAGTACATACGAGAAGGTGTGCTTTGGGGTGTAGCATCTCAGCTACAGAAGGCCGAACGTAAGGAAGGAGAGTCAGTAAGGGACTTCATTAGTCGTCTAAAGCACTTAAACTCTCGCTGCCCTGTAAATGAGCGCTTCAACAATAACCAACTGCTTGATCGATTCATTCGAGGGTTGAGGAATGAAGGAATCTATAATGGACTAGTGATTAGAGGTATCACAACCTGGGAAGATGTCACTGCCAATGCAATCCAATTAGAGGACAACTTGATGATAGTAGGCATGAGGGTGTCTACTGACACGAGATCCGCTAGCTCACAAGCCATTGAGTATGAACCCATGACTGCAAAGCCCATTGCCAATGAGCCAAAGGTATTTGAGACATTCTTGACAGACCTCACCAAGGCAATCCAAGAGTCTCTTAAGGATAATCTACCCCCTCAAAATAGTCACATGTATCCAAGAAGGGAGCAACAATGGTGTTCCATTTGCTTGGGTCCACATAGCACTAGTGAGTGCCCTACGTTTAGAGTAAAATTTAATGGAACTTGCAACGCATGTGGTAGGTATGGTCACCAAGCTAAGGATTGTTTAATGATCAAACGTATGATGGCAAATAGACCACCTGTAGCCTGGACGGATGCGCCTCGAGCTCCTGTATTGATGCCTACTCCACTTGTTGAGCAACTACCGCAACACATGGTCCCTAGATCTCAAAATGTTGTACAAGCTACACCGCTACCACCTCCTGTGCTAGGACCGCAGCCCCCGCATCCAAGAGTCGCCCCTATGAACCAAGTGGGTTGCGAGCCATCTAATGCTTATGCAGATGGCTGTGAGGAGGAAATAGACACTATATTGCCTACGGACTTGATACATTGGAAGAGTGTCCTATATACTACATGGAAGATTGTTGGGGGCAAGTCAAGCCAGTTTATCAAGCTGCTGCTCTCGCATCCAGAGGTCAAAATATCAACACCCAGGCTAGGAGGCCACCTATTCAATGCTACGAGTGTGGTGGACCACATCGGGCAGCGGAGTGCCCTATTAGGCTCCAAAAGAATGCTGCACAGATGCAAATGAATCAAGGGAGCACGTCTACAATGCCAATACTCACATGTAATCATTGTGGCATAGATCACTTGATTTCCCAATGCCCCTATAACCCAAATGCGCCTAAAATCACACTTCTAAATTTGGTCGAAATTGCTAGTGTGACATCGCCAATACCACCCGTCGCACCCGCTTATATGATTACACGGTCCATGCTTCAAGGGCCAGGCCATATCCTCGAAGAGAGAGATACTGCATGAGTTATCCAAGCAAAGAAAAAGAAGACACGAAGGAAGAGGTCGCAGAATACGGGAAATTCAAAGCCAAGTTCCAAAACAAACATAGGAACAGGAGATGACCCCGTGTATATGAATGACCTCGAGGATGATTCAGATTCAATCGAGACAATGGAGATTAGAACCAATACCACAAAGGGAAAGACTGACAAAGAAAACCGTAACATGGAACCAAATGAAAACCGAATAAGAGAAAACCATAAAGAGCCTCTGAAAACACCACAAGTGTTTCCAAATCCAATCCAAGACCCCCAAGATAAACCGCAGGGGCAAAAAGGGAAGAATCGTAAAAAGAAGATTGGGACGTACCCAAACCCAGTAGACGAGATTGAGCAGGTGAAACATCTAAGAGGTTTAGTGTAGGAGACTCAAGGGAAACTAGAACTAGAACCCATGCATGTCAAAATTCATGACACAGTGTTTCCCACGCAAGTTCATCCACCCCACATGAACCATAGACCGTTAGCCATATCTAGTATCATCCAAGAAGGGAGTGAGGACGGGACATCAGAAAGTGAGCATACACCCTTCTTGTTGGAAAGGATGTTTAACGAAGGAATACCTGATCCCATTGAGGAATATGAGATTCCATCCTCACCAGTTCCTAGTCAAGGACCTACATGGAGATCCTGAGTTATTCCTTGCAGTTCGAGCATTCCTTAACGGAGAGCTACGAACGGGATTACCGCAGTTTGCGCAACCAAATAGGCCTGACTCGATTATGATTGATGAGGAAAATCATGTGCAATCACTTGACTTAGATGGACACGAGTCCGTGATCGAGGTACCCATTAACGAATTAGGGCAGTATTTTGAAGGCGACGAGTCTAATGCGACCCTACCCATCACTACCAAGGGATTAACTATAAAGGGAATTCTTGATGGTGGTGCGGGAGTTAGCATCGTTACAAAAGATTGTTGGGAATCCATGGGAAAACCCCGCCTCAGTGTTACTAACATTGTGGTAAAGATGGAAAATGGTACCATAGCCAAACCTATGGGGATGCTCAAGGATCTTAAGATCAAAGTTCTAGGACACAAGGTACGACATACGTTCATTGTAATGGATTTCTCTAAACACCTTATGTCATATGAAATGATTTTAGGACGACCATTCATGAGGGAAGCACAAATGGTTCATGATTGGTCTAAAAATCATGTCTATTTGCAATTCCAAGACTCTGTCCTTAGAGTGGATTTGGTGACTGGTAAGGTACACCCCTTAGGGAGTAAAACCATTATTGATCATCGCTCTGACACCATAGTTCACTCAGCCCCACTACAATATTGTTACACTTGTAAGAAGGATACAGACATTGGCCAAGATTCTCCTTACATGGATGTGTTACCGGGTATGACGGAATCAGACAACGTAGACTGGGTACACCTAGCTGCAACCATAGATACCTGGGGAAATAGAGGAACCACTTGGGTCACACCAGAGGGGGAAGAGGTACCACAAATTGCACCTCTGAACATGATAAGTGCCATACATGCATCTTCTGAGGGCAAGTCAATTGTGGACCAATCTGACAGTGACACCGATAGCTCAATAGAAGACTTTAACCAACACGACTCAGACACTGACTTCCAGAGTGAAATGGATTCTGAATCTCATGAATTAAAGAGTGGAGCAAGTTCAGAGTCAAAACATTCGGAAGGACCGAGCACATCAACCCATGATAGCTCCTCCGAGAGTGAAGAGGACACCAACGAGGACTCCTTTAGTGAACCAGATCTAAATGCAAATCAAAAGCAGGTCTCAAATAAGAAAAAGAAAAACTTTAAGAGGCGTCGATATCGAGCCAATGTACGTGCTAGGATAAAAAAGAAGAGATCCTCAGCAGAATGGCTCAGTTATATAGGAGCATGTGATGCTCATCGAAAATTGGTAGACAATTGGGGTGAATATCTCCAAAATGTTATGTGGTGTAGACCACGACCCCATGACATAGCCCAATTAGAGATCATAGACAAGCCAAAGTTGAGCCTCACTGCAAGGAGGCGTCAAAACCAAGAGTTAGCTCGACAACACAAGAAAGTAGAAATAGAAGCACAGACCAAAGCACAAAGTTGATCCGCACTGCAAGGAGGCGTCAAAACCAAGAGTTAGCTCGACAACACAAGAAAGTAGAAATAGAAGCACAGACCAAAGCACAACCAGAATCCACAGACTTGCATCCCGCACCAGAACATTTCAAATCTTACACCACAGGGGAAGCAAAGGTTGTGTACACAAAAGCCCAAAGAATACCTATCGATGGGAATAATGGAATCTATGATGGTCCGGCAATAGTTAAAGAAATAGAATTAGCTGACCCCGGTGAAGAATCAAAACCTGTTTTTATTGCCCAAGACCTCACAGAAGTTGAAGAGGCGGTCCTCAAAGAGCTTCTCAAGGAATTCAAGGACGTATTCGCTTGGACATACCATGATATGAAAGGTGTTCCACCTTTTGTGGTCCAACATACAATCCCTATGATTAGCACTGCGAAGCCCGTACAACAAAGACCCTACCCGATGAATCCTAAGTACGCAAAGATCATTCAAGAAGAACTAGAAAATCTTATCAAATGTGGGTTCATATATCCTATTGAACACTCTGAATGGGTGTCTCCAATAGTTATTGTGCCAAAAAAGAATGGGAAACGCAGGGTGTGCGTGGACCTCAAAAAAGTTAATGCAGCTACTAGAAGAGACCATTACCCCCTACCATATTCCGAACATGTACTCGAAAGAGTTGCAGGCAAGGAAGCTTATAGCTTTCTAGATGGGTACTCAGGCTACAACCAAATCACGATAGCGCTAGAGGACCAAGCTAAAACTACCTTCATCACAGAATTTGGCGTGTTTGCATTTCGTGTGATGGCTTTTGGCTTAACAAATGCCCCTGCTACATTCCAACGATTAATAAACACTGCTTTTAAAGAATATTTGAGAGAGTTTTGTGAAGCTTTCTTAGACGACCTTTGTGTTTACTCTTCTTGGAAAGAACATCTATCATGTTTGCGGAAGGTGTTTGAAAAGTGTAGGTTATATCGTATCTCATTGAACCCGTTCAAATGCCAATTTTGGGTCAAGCATGGAGTTATTTTAGGGCATATAGTATCTAAGAATGGTATCTCAACCGATGAGAGCAAAATTAAAGTGATTCTAGAGTTACCACCACCAACCAATTACAAGGGACTTCAAAGGTTCATGGGACACGTGGGTTATTATCGACGGTTTATTTTATTTTTCGCTGAGATAGCACGTCCTTTGTACAAGCTTCTCATTGAATTTAAATGGACTGAAGAGTGTGACCAGGCCTATGAACAATTGAAGAAAACACTAGCAAGTGCTCCGATTTTAAGGACACCTAACTGGGATGTCATTTTCCATGTGCATATTGATGCATCAAACTTTGCTATTGGGTGTGTTCTCACTCAACCAGGAGAAC
The DNA here is from genome assembly GCF_014529385.1 of Adiantum capillus-veneris. Taxonomy (NCBI): domain Eukaryota; kingdom Viridiplantae; phylum Streptophyta; class Polypodiopsida; order Polypodiales; family Pteridaceae; genus Adiantum; species Adiantum capillus-veneris. Next base: position 128,987,081 of record NC_140944.1, read on the forward strand.
ATAAATTGGACTATCCCATTAGCTTTGCAAGCCGTCAATTGAACGATGCTGAAAGGAACTACACTACTACAGAGCGAGAAGGTTTAGCAATGGTTTATGCAGTAATGAAATTTCGCTACTATCTTCTGGCAAACAAGTTTGTATTTTATGTGGATCATCAAGCGTTGTTGTATCTGGTAAACAAGCCATGCTCCACAGGAAGAATCACACGATGGTTGTTAATTCTTCTGGAGTTTGATTTCACGATTGTAGTGAGACCCGGTAAAAGGCACGTCATGGCTGATCATTTGTCTTGCATACCCAATGGTGAAGCCCCTACAGGAGTTGATGATGAATTACCCGATACTTCCCTATTCATAGTTGAGACTATGCCTGAATGGAGTGAGAACATTGTTAACTTTTTAGTTAATGGTTTTCCACCCAAGGAACTTCGTAAGGATATCGCTCGAAGGCTAGTAAAAGAATGTGAACCCTATTGTTTGATTTCCGGAACTCTGTATAGACTAGGCAAGGACGATATTCTTAGGCGTTGTGCCCGCGAGGATGAATATTTGTATATCTTGCAAGAAGCAAATATGGGCATAGTAGGAGGACATTTTTCAGGAGACGTGACTGCTAGAAAGGTGCTGCAATCAGGCTATTGGTGGCCAACTTTATTTAAGGATGCATCACTTTTTACAAAAGGGTGTGATGAGTGCCAACGTTACAAGACCACACAGCGCAAAGACAGAATGCCCTTACATCCTATTAAAGTAACCCAACATTTGAAAAATGGGGCTTAGACTTTGTAGTTCCAATTAGTCCCGCAGCTCGCAACACTCAATCTCGATATATTCTAGTTGCTACGGACTATGTAACAAAGTGGGTTGAAGCTAAGGCTTCACAAAAAGCTGACGCGAGGACAACAGCTAAGTTTCTTTTTGAGAACATTATCACAAGATTTGGTTGCCCTTTTGAAATTGTTAGTGATAATGGTACCCATTTTATAAATGAGGTAATAAGAGATCTTACCACGACCTTTATGATATCCCACCATAAGTCTACACCTTATTACCCGCAAGCTAATGGACAAGCCGAGAGCACCAGCAAGACTCTAATCTCTATTTTAACCAAGACGGTAGAAGCTTATCGCACTGATTGGGATTTGAAGTTGACATCTGCTCTATGGGCTTATGGTACTGCTTATAAAGTGGCTATTAATTGTACGCCATTCAAAATGGTATACGGCCAAGAAGCGGTTATGCCTTGGGAGTTTGTCATTCTTAGTCTTAGGGTAGCTTCGCAAGAAGGATGGAATGGTAACCCCTTAACCGAGCGTTTGTATATCTTATAAAAACTAGACGAAGAGAGACAGCTGGCTGTGCAAAATGCTCTTGTGGAAAAGGATAGGAGAAAGAAGTGGTTTGATCGCCATGTGAAGGATAAGGACATCAAAGTTGGTGATAAAGTCCTTATGTATGGAGTACGTAAAGAGAAGAAAAAGTTGAAATATGCTGGTAAAGGACCATATAGAGTATGTGAAATTACCCCACAAGGTACCCTTCGTGTGGAAACTCTTGATGGAGTTGAAACCATTGGATTCCTCAATGGGAGTAAATTCAAAAGATATTATGATCCTTTAAGCCAAGAAGAACTACGGGCCATTCATCAAAAGAAGGCCGCCAAAGCACAAACCGAGTTAAACAAGATACAAGCTCAAGCTGAGGCTAAGGAGCGACAACAACGTATAAGACAAAAACGAGAGGCTAACCTTGGAGTCACAAATGCATTCCACGTGGAAATCGAAGAGGATTGGTTGGACTCTGACACCCCTCTACGATACCCTATTGAGTTAAATAGTGCCTATGGAAAAGTGCTATATAACGCCTTATTGGACACGGGTGCTAAATATAATCTGCTATCCTATGGGGTGTGGTGTCAGTTAGGGAAGCCACCTCTATCTGAGAGTATTATCCAAGTCAAGGGTGTCAACAAGAAAAAAACTACGGTTTTTGGAATCTGGCACACTTTTGTCAGTTATGACAATGGAATTGTAGCTCAAGACTTTTTGGTCATGCCTACTGGAACTATGGAGGGTAATATAAACCTAGGCCGCACGTGGATGATAGCCACCAAATGCACTATTGATTGGGGGACTGGGGGTGTTACAACGCAAAAACCAACTCTTAGCCCTACCACTCAAGCCATAGTCCCTGAGATATTGCCTAAGGAAATAAAACCCAAGACATTGCATGTCCAGGAGGTTGAACCATACGTCCCCATAGCCCAACTCTCTAGAGCTTCAACTGATGTAGTTGAAAGAAAGCTTGAGACACACAAGAACCATCCTAATATAACAGAGAAAACATACAAGTGGGTCCCTAAAGCTTCTGTAGTGAGCATGATTGATGCAAAAAAACGGAAACCTCGTAAGAACCGTCCCACTCACTCCAAGAAATGTAAAGAAATGTTGCGTTGGATTCCTAAACGACTATTGGAAGCCCAAGGATACTATGAAGGAAATGATCAAATCTGGGTGCCCAAACGTAAAGTGTACTCTTACCTGTCACCTGGCCCATGTAAACCCAATCCTGTGGCTCCAAAACAAATTGAAAGTCGCAGAAAGGAAAAAATCATGGAATGTTACACACCCGCTCTAGAGCTAGTTTGGGTACCAAAGAAAGAACGATTTGTTCCACCTAGCTCGGGAACAGGGAAATCAAATGAAGCTTCTTGCTCTTCATGTAGTTCCTATACGCAAATAGAAGCTTCGACACAACCTCCACCTACCACTGTACATATCCATACAAGCACGAAAGAGTTTGCACCTCCCGAGGTAAGTTCACCACCTACAACAATGTTGCAAATAAAATCATGGGAGAGTACCTTACCACCCTTGCAACTAGATGAAACACATAGGGCGGTCAAAAACTATTGCTTAAAGCCTTCACCCATAACAACTTGGAACAATTGGTTTCAAAAGGTGACGACCTCATTCCAAAAGGTATGATCTACCCAAGGAAGGGGGGAGTGTTTGCTAACATCAATCATTCACTCGCTCCCCTCTCAACCTTCCCCCCTGACCTCTCAATTCCAATCTTAGGGAATGTATATATATAGCCTTATACTCACAAAAAGCAAAAATAGTAAAGAGCAAGAGCGACTAGCAACGAGAGAGCACCCTATCAGATCTTACATATAAGTCCAAATTCACCGTGTCAATTCAAGAAACACACAAAAACAACTCTTATGTTTTAAAGGCCTAACCAAATCTATCTGTATTGTCAGAAATGGCTACTTCACCAGAGGCATGCACTTCTATTTTTGATGAAAGGTACCCTTTGTCTTTTCCTCAAGTGTTCTACGTATGTTACCCTATACTTTCTTGCGAATGGGATTTGATAGAGAGCCTTGCATGTGAGAGAAATTTTGAGGAGTTAGAATGGCTGATACGTCTATGGCTAACTAGTGATCCCTACCCAGTAGCGAATGTGTCTCCAGTGGCACATGCTTATTCTTTTGCAAAAGATGAGTATCCATGCATCGCGAGGTTCTTGATTAGCATGCTTGCACAAGAGGATGATGAAGAGGAACTAACAGAGACCGAGGAAGACTATGGCCTCACGGACAACGATTTTATTTATCTAGATGATGAGGATAGAGGCCTAGCCTTAGGGTGGCCACCCGGTTTATATAATATCCTCTTTCCTTGATTCTAAAAGGGGTGACAGATAGGTAGGTTAGGGGTCTAGATTGTGTTTTGAGTTTGTTTTTTAGGAGTTTTAATTTTTCACACTGACATGCCTCCTAGAGGTATAGTGCTTGTTTTTGGATGTGTTAGGTAGGACTTATATGGATCTCCATCCACATGGCTGAGGACATCTGCTTCAACGAAATGAGCCACTCCATACCTCCAGGTATACTACTTTCCATGATTCATGTTGGTGGATATGTGTAATTGCTAATAATGATTTTTCAGGCTTTGTTTGAGTGCAATAGTTATGATTGTTATCTGCCATTATAGATGTATAAATTTGTCTTTGCTTAAGTTGATTGAACTCCAGTTTAATCTTATGGATGAGCCTGGAGATTAGGAGACCGTGACTTTAGGTTAACTCATTTACTTGACCACTAGGCCTAGCTAATAAAATTATCCGAGTATTTGAGACCTTAGGAATGTTTTACGCAGAGAAAGGCTTGCTCACTTAAACAACAAAAAACACTAGTGTGAATACCAAGGAAATGGAAGCAAAAAAAAAACATAAGTGCCACAAATGAAAAATCTTACGCTGGAAGAGAAATCCTGGCTTGAATTGGTACTTCACTCACATGTATTGTCTATGGTACTAGAGCCCTAGAGGTTCCCAGTGTGGGCGCTTTTCCTTGAGAAGCAAAAAACCCCGGACATACAAAATAAGCACACACGTCACATGATTGTGACCCAAAGTAAAAAAGTATTAAAAAAAAATTTAAAAAAATAAAAGACTTCCATTGAGCTTACAGTTACCATTTCAAGCTTTTGTTTGCAGTTGTGAGAGCGAGTTGGCTAATCAAAGCTGAAAAGCATAATTAGGGAATCTTGCATTTAGATAATCTTCTTAGCTTAGCTAGTACTAGAGTAGTTGTTTTAACCTTAGTCATAGCTAACTAATTGATAGACTCACCCATAAGCTCAAAACTCTTGATTAATTAATTTACTCAAAGTGCAATTTATTTGTCCTTAATGGCAGTCTAACATTTCATAAATCTTGCATTTACTCATTTCCACATGTACTTTACATTCCCCTCATGATTTATGGCAATATAATTCCGCTTGCTAAAACAGTGACTTTGCCTTGCAGATTCAAATCTAGATGCTCTACAACATGGACATACCAAGCTTCAACTCAATAGCTTCCGAGGACGGAATCTACATCAGGAAGGCGGGCAATGTTAACCCTCGTGGCTCATGGACACCCTATCGCCTACGACGGACACCGTAACCGTATTATTTATTTAAGTAGAGTCAGGCACCGGGCTTGTCGGTCCAATAGGGAAAGGTAGAGTGATCGCCGATGAGAGGCGCACTCTAACACGAACATGCTAGGGTTAGTTGGCTAAGCATGGGCACCCAAGTGTGAATGGGGTGAGCTCACATAAAAGCCAATTAAACCTAAAATTGAGTCATTCTCTCATTGTGCAATAGAAGCTGCTCTTGCTCCATCTCCACCTTCTCCTTCACCATCTCCTCGTGTGTATGTGTGTGTGCGTGTGAGAGAGAGAGAGAGTGTGAGAGTGTGTGTGCGATCGAGCGTTGCGGCAGCACGACGGCGGCGAGGCCGTTGAGCGCGGCGTCTCCCTCTTCTTCGCGGCGCGGGAATCCTTCATTTGCAACTACGCAGGAAGGTGAGTGACACACCGTTCTTCCTTGTGAGCTTGTCTATTGTATGACTGTGTGCTAGGATCCTTTGTGGCTCACACACGGCGCGTAGCAAGTCCCTAGACTTGACATGTATATATCGAGTTCCAGCCATGCACTATTTGTAATTGCTGCTAAGCCTGCTCTTTCCCCTCTGCCCCAAAAGTCCCTGATTGCCTATAAGAAATTGCCGTGAACGCCTCAAAAAGCACCAACTGCCTCCATGCGCCTACTTTTGTAGCATGAAGCACAAGATGGCCAATACTTGCTCCCTATTCTGCAACAATCGAGTTGACGAACATAGAAAGACTTGAGCTACAAATTAACTGGCTCGACGTAAAGACTGTCTTTTAATGTGTGCTGATGCAATATAAGAAAATGCACGTGACATGCAGGTACGGATATCATTGACTTACCACCAAGTTTATGAGCGAGGAAGAGTTTGCTTACCTGATACTTGTTGTGGAGGCAATCAAGAAGGTTCCATCCATGGGATCTGTATGGTATGCGCCTGAATGCAGGTACATCATATGGAAAAGAGGGCCTCCTTGGAAGTAGGTGGTGAGGATACTGCATGGACAATAGGAGAAAAATATTGCGCAAGAGCATGCATGAATTCTTGCAACTGTCATCCACACTTCAGTGACACTCGTGCCCTTAATTTGTTTGAGGCTATAAGTAGCTAAAGGTATGATATATCCTCTCTCTCTCTCTCTCATGCTTCTTGACACAAAGACTCTTGCAAAACTCTTTCTAAGTAGTCGCGCATTTATTCTATAATTCCTCTTGGGCTCGAACTAAAGTTCGACCCTCATGACCTAGATAGTTTTCAAGCGTCTTGAGCACGATATACCTTATTTTAGTTGAGCATTTAGTCTCTAGCTTCAAGGCTCTAACTTAAGTTCGATCCATATAACATGGATGCTTATTTTTCAAGCCTCTGAGCACTCAAACATGACTTGTTTTAGTTGAACATTTAGTCTCTAGTTTCGGGGCTCGAACTTAAGGTCGAGCCTCATGACCTTGATGACTTAGTTTTCAAGCCTTATGAGTACTCAAATGTAACTTGTTTTAGTTAAAATCTAGTCTCAAGATTCAAGGCTCGAACTTAAGCTCTCGAGCCACATGACACGCAAAATCAATTTTCAAGCCTCATGAGCACTCTAGTAGAACTCATCAGGCTCAAACTTAAGTTCAAGCCTCATGACACGGATCAAAATTTTCCACAATGGTGCATTGTGTGGAACACAAATGCGATCAATGTAATACAACAAGTGATTGACAATGGTATAAGCTGCAAAGATATTCATCTTCCAGGAGTTGGAGTAGAGGATTTAAGAGCTTTAAATGCATCCCCAAAATCTCTATTTGTCAAATACTCATGCTTGAAACAAGGAAGTATTTCCATGTGCACACCGGAAATGGCATGTGGCTTAAGGCATCTGCAACTGCATTTGCAAGGCCTGGCAGGTATTGAATCATCATATGAAAATTTACCAAGAACTTAACCCAGTGTCCTTGATGAGGATTCATCATTGGTTGAGTAAAAATGTATGTCAATGACTGATGATCTGTCTGCATCACAGAATCTGCACCAAGAAAATAGTGTTTCCAAGTGTGATAGGCGTGAACAATGGCTAAGAATTCCTTGTCATAAACTAGGTATCTCATTTGAATGGCTGAAAATTTGCGGCTGTCAAAAGCAATGACATGCTCATTCTACATAAGAACACCTCCAGAAGCACGATCTAACCCATCGGTTATTACCTGAAAAGGTTGAGTAGAATCTGCAATAGCCAAGACTGGAATTGTCCTGAAAGCATGTTTAAGGGCTTTGAACGACTGTTGTGCTTCTTCAGTCCATTGAAGTTTATCATGCTTGGTAAGCTCAGTCAATGGAGCTGCAATGTCGGAGAGCTTGTGGACCTTGGTATGATAGAAATTTGCAAGTCTCAAAAAAGAGTGCACATATGAGATAGTGAGTGGTAAAGGCCAATCCACAGTGACCTATATTTTCTTGGGATCTAGTGCAATGCCACTAGAAGAAATAATACGACCAAGGTATTCCACCTGATTCTTGAAGAAATTACTTTTCTTCTTGTTGATGTATAGCACATTGGTTTGGAGAATTTGAAGAACAAGTTGCAAATGTTCTTATGATAAGCCATTGTTCGACTGAAAACTAGAATGTCATCCAAATACACGATCACGAACTTGTCCAAGTAAGGTCCAAAGATTTCGTTCATCAGCGTGATGAAAGAGGCCGGGGCATTGGTTAACTCGAATGGAAATACTAAAATTTCATAGTGACCATAATTTGTGCGAAAAGCTATCTTGTACTCATCACCAATGCGAATGTGAATTTGGTGATGGCCTGACTTTAGACTTTAGATCAATTTTGGAGTAGATCTTGGCTCCCAATAACTAATCAAATAACTCGTCAATGGGAGGCAAGGGAAACTTGTTTTTATCGTCAACTTATTCAAAGCACGATAGTCTATGCAAAGACGCATAGACCCATCTTTCCTTTTTGACCAACAGGACAGGAGCTCCAAAGGGACTTTTGCTTGGGCGAATATGACCTTTATCCAGAAAATCTTCTAGCTGCCACTGTATCTCTTGAGATTCAAAGTATGAAACTCAATAAGGGGCTCAAATTGGTGGAGGTTTCCGGGGATCAAATCTATGGGATGATCCACGGGACGCCTGGAGGCAAAGTTGTTGGTAGCTCGTCGGGAAACAAGTCCAGATGTGTTTGAAAGAAGGGTTGCTGCACATATGCAATGTTTGAGGAGGATTAAACTTCTGCTTCTTCTGCACCAGGTTTAACATCTCGCAACATGATTAAGGCAGTATCACAATAATGTTTTCGAACCAGCGGTTTGACTTGTAAAGCAGAAACCAGAATAATGCGTTTGGTACTGAAAAGACCACGAAGCTCTATTTCCTGTTGCTTGTGAAAGAGCCGAATTGAGTGATCTCTGAAACTGATGATTGGATCATACTGAAATAACCAAGATTGGCCAAGGATCAAGGCATAACTGAAAATCCAAGCTGATCCTGGTAATCCTGAATCTGAAAATCCACCTTTTCAATCCTTTTGTTGCACTCAAGAAAGGAACCATCAGTAAGTTCTACTTGGTAAGCCGCCTCACTAGGTTGAGTTCGAAGGCGAAGTTTAGTAATCAAAGGTGTTGTTGGGGTTCATCAACACACACAGAACTTAGGTGTTGACAACATGTCACACACACTAAAGACAGAGTTAGATAAAGCCAAACATATTCAACTCATTAGCATTTCAACATTCACCAAATTCCGACATAGCAGACTGAAGAAACAAACATGAATCATAGAGCAAGAGACCACACAATTTGATTCATCTTGGTCCAAAGATAACTTCCATTTCAGCCAAAATTACCTACTCGCGTGAACCAACATGACATTTAAATAGGAACTTCTGGCAGTGATAGCCGTTTTTCGGCTCTCTGTAATTTCTATCGCGAGTTACCTCACCCTATCAAATCACTCAAACACTGTGGTTACCCTCACCCTTTCACTGTATATAGGTGTGTGTGAGTTAGGGGACTTTTCCCATATCTTCTTAAAAACCCTGAATTAACTAGTCACTGGGCTAGTTGAGCCAAAAAAATAAAAAATAAAAAAATAGAAAATTATAAGTATATTATGGCCCATTTGTGTGTAAATATTTCATTGTATATAAGGCCTAAATAAAAGGATTTTTCATAAATATTTTGGTATTTATTTAAATATTTCTACCTATGGTGTGTTATTTATGCTATGTACATTGACTCACCATTACCATATTTTTTCTTACCATTTTGCATACTCTTTATTCCATATAAAAATAATTTCATGCAAGCTTTTCTTATTTTTTGGTGTAACTCCATCCCAACAAAAATCCAAAAAAAGTAGTTCTATTTATGTGTATATTTTTTCACTATTGTGATTTTTTCCTTCCTACATCTATTCTCTATTACTCTCATAGATGAGACCACCAAAAATATTCATCTTTTAATGGTAGACTTATAATGAGAGAGATTTATTTTGACTCCTTTCTATTTTTTCCACCTATACTATTTATATTTGACATGTACATATTTTTTTAGACCCCTCAATATTTGATTTTCTTAGTTGTACTATTCACTTATATCATGATCTCAACAATATCTTCAATTATAGACCTACCAAATAAGGTCAAGGGTATATGGCATGCATGCATGCACCATGGGGGGCTCACTCTTGGAGGTATTCAAAAGAATCATCCAAAGAAGGACCTCACAAGGACTTTGTGCAGTGGAAAAAAACAATCGGTTTTGCTGAATTTTTAAAGATCACATGCTCCCCGAATTTGAAAAGGTGATACAAAGAAAAGTTGTAGCTCGTGGGCTGAACTTTCACCTCAAATGTTTCCATATTTTTTTGAGGTACGAGTTGTGAGCTATGATGTTATTGGTGGACCCCATTTTGCCCATGCTATGCAGCCACACTCCCTCTTCCACTTTATCATTTTCCTCTTTCACACACACTTCTCCACTCATCATCCCCAACTCTCTCACCACTCCTCTCTACAGCCTACTCACCTTCTTCTCAACCTTGAACAATAAGAGAAACCATGGTGAACTCATGTCTCCTATTCACACTTCCATTCCAAAATTGACCACCTAGTCTCATTTTTTCTCATCCATATTACCCATATCTATCAAAAAATCACAAAATTCAGCCTCTTCTCTTGAAAGATAGCATCATGGTGATTGATTACTCATGTTCACTTACCTTGGCTCCCAAGGAAGGTCAAAAGTGGAGAAAAAACATACCGTCAAAGCTAGTGCACTGTCAACAAGCGTCAAAATTGACCCTACTCAAGAAATTGGAGCATCAACATTGTAAGAAATCCATGTTTTCTTACCTATTAGGAGTTTTTTCTTCCTTATTTGTATCCTACATGGATATTCCCATTGTAAATATCTAATTCCATTTGTAAATCATTAAAAATACTAACTATACTAATTTACTAACACTAACCTACTATGAAAAGTCCTATCACCTCCACTTCTCTCCTCTCTCTCTTCTTCATTTATCCACACAAACTTCTTGATAATTCCAAGTAAAAGAAATTAGATAAGTGCTGAAAATCTAACCCAACCATGGTTAGAGGAGTAACCCTAGCCCTCAAAATTGCTATAAAAGGAGGGTGTAGCTAGCACAAAAGGGGGGGAGCCATAAGCAAGAGCACTATGCTATAGCTTGAGAAGCCAAGCTCAACCTTTCTAGAAGAAGCTATTGAGTGGAAGCTCATTGTCTTATGCATATGCATGTGTTGTATTGGGGGTGATTAGCAAGGGAACTCTATGCCATTGTAAGAGAGAGTGATCATTCAATTGAGAGTAGGAAATCTATCATTTCTCCTACTAGTGTAAGCCCAACATTTGCTGAATCAAGGAGGGTGGATTTGAACTAAGGTTGGATACTTTGTCTCTCTTCCAACGTGAAGTAATGGACAACAATGATGTGTAAGTGTCTTCGTGTTTTCTTTAAGTTCTTGATAGCTTGTCTCTGGGTGTTTTCATCAATTTAGATATAAATCCCACATACTGTAAGAAGGTGACAGGGTGGAGAGGACTCCCCTGGCCCTAAGACAGTGATTAGGGTGGCTGTTCTTGTGATGTGTTGTGGTGTAATTTACTCAAGCTATGTTGAACAAATACTAATCTCACTTTGATTGGTCATGACATATTTGTAAGAAGGTATTAATGCAACAAGCACCCCCTCCGCCTTCTTTCTCTTTCTTACATATATAATTGTGTTTTCTCACTACCGATACATTTCAAAGCAGCTCGAGCACTATCTCTCTCTCTCTCTCTCTCTCTCTCTCTCTCTCTCTCTCTCTCTCTCTCTCTCTCTCTCTCTCTCTCTCTCTTTACGCGTCCTAGTTGGCATCCAAAACTAGGTGGTGCCCCAAATTTGTGTAGGGTTTGGTTTGGGTTTGTGTGTGGGTTTTTTGTTTTTTCCAACCCCAACCCAATTGAGCAGCACGGGAGCCTAGAAGGCTGCTTAGTGGCCACTCTTCTTGTTGTCTGCCCCAGACCGCCTTCAAATTGTTGCCCCCACGGAGGAACCAACTTGTGTATGTTTTTTGTGTAGGATCAACCTTTGGAATAGTCAAGTAGGTTGCATGAATCACGAGAATTTGTATGATCCTTTCATTCCGATTGCAAGGCAAAAGGTACACATAATTGTTAGTACTAAGTTGCAATTTCAACTCGTAATTCGTAGAATTTTAGGTTCTCTTACGTTAGCCGAAATAAGCGCTTCGGTAAATCCTTTTATTTTGCCTCTCATTAGGTACGATCTTAGTTTTGATGTATATGTCTTTGTTCTATTTTAGGCATTAGGTTATGTATAGATCATGGATAATGGCCCATAAATTTTCCCTTTTTACTTCGCACCACATATTAGGATAAATATTGCACTCAATAGAAAGATACATTTTCAGCAGCGTATGGTGTTTATGTTACGGGTTGAAAGAATAGGGGAAATTCTTGCATCTCCACAACCTCTCATTCTACCTCTCATCAACTACCACACTTCTTTTTATGTACATGTGTTCATTTTATTTTAAAATGAAGTGCAGCCAAACAGAATAGTGTGTATGTTGGATTTCTCTTTGTCCACGTTTGTTACAAAAACAAAAAAACAAAAAAACGATCATTTGTTCTAACAAGGAGTGTGTGTGCAGTGAAAATTCAATCCTTAGAGATCTAGCTCTATTACCGATTGAGTTGTAGGAGCAGGTAGTAAAGCGTCTCCCTCATAACAAAAGGATGGTGAAGCTAAGACGAAAGGTCCTCGTGTGGATTTCATCTTCCTTTTGCTGTTGGGCACAAAGGAAGACCGTACATTCATCCAAATAGTGTGTGCCCTAATATTGGTAAACATAGTGAAGTTTGGTGTTTGGCTAGTGCATTTCACCATTGAGGAAGACTCTTCAGGAAACTTGCGGCCAGAGTTCATGCTTCATAGACTCACATTTGGTGAATTTTTCCCTCATTTGCGTCTTATTAATAGTCTTCCTTTCACTTTCAACAAAAGAGATAGGGAGCTATTTAGGGCTTGTCTTAATAAAGAGAGCATAGAGAAGATTGCAATTTTGTAAAAATTCTCATCCTTCTCTACTTTCTATGACACTTTGTTCATAGAGACATTGTAAATCTCTTGATGCTTATGAATGATTTAACCATAATCCTAAGGAGTTTTTGTCCAGGAGTTTTGTAGCACAAGTGGAGCCTTTAAATCTTGCAAGCTTGATTGGACTTGAGGAGGATGTTATTTATGAAATTGTGAGAAGGTTGCCTCATTCCGACTATGTGGAACTCGAAGGAAAGGAGCTCCTAGTCAATTGCTACTTTGTCAGAGCCTTCGAGGAGCATGAAGATCTAGTTTCTATACAAACCTCTTTTGCATTGGGAATTGTAGAGCAAGTGCAATTCATTACTTGGGACGTGGTTTCTCTTCTAGATCCATAAGATAATTTTTAAAGATATTTCTGTATATAGCCTTAGATTTAAAGAATTTCAACCCTTCTTAGAGCTCATAAATAGTCTACCCTTTTGTTTTGATCAAAAAAATCAAGACCTCATTGAAGCTTGGATAGCTGAAGAAGAAAACCTAAAGTGGTACTTTCTTACTTCTTCATTTGCAAGCGAGTGGTTCTGAATTTCTATTGTAACCCTTGTTGCAACTCGTGTTGTAATCTTTCATAATAATGAAAAGCCAACGCCAAATGTCCTGATGCCCTCTTTTCTTTGGAGAGCCTGGAGAGGATGCAAAAATATTTTTAGCAAATTTCAAGATGTCTTGCCGTATCAAGAGGATAGTAACTGATCAAGAGCGCGTAGAAATGTTTGAGGTGGTCCTTAGGAAAGATGCTAGCACTTGGTTTGACTCTTTGCCTGAGGAAGTTAAGGGGAATTACACAGAAGTTTTGAATCATTTCAAGAGATACTTCTTTGATCCCCAAAACACTCAAAAACTATGGCAAGACATTGTTTCTCATAAGCAAAAAGATTTAGATGACTACTACTTGTACAAGCAAGAGTTTCTACATCTTTGGGTTCTATGGATGAAAATGTTGCTAGCCCTGGTGATGGTGCAAAATTTCTAAAGAAGGAGAGATTCATAGCTGGACTCTTTCCTGATGCTAAGGTACAGGTGGAGGCGGATGCAACTACCACCTATGATGCAGCTGAAATTAGATCTTCCAAGAAGTATAGGAAACTCAAGTGCCTAAGGGGAGAGGTTCCAATAGAAGTTCTTAGACCCAAAGGTAAGTCACAAGCATCGACATCTAGGGATCGGAGCTTCGTGAGGTAAAAGCTGAAGTAATCGAGAAGTTAAATGAATCTTTAAGTAGCCTGTCAATTCACCTTGCACAAGCTGTAGGTCCAAAAGGACAAGCAAGGAAGTCTGAAGAGCGAGATCCATGACCTAGGAGAGTCTTACAATGTTGGAATTGCGAAGAGTCTGGACATGGGACGTATAATTGTCCTTGGCCCCGTGGGGAGCCAGGGAGACCTAACTTGAATTACCTAGTGATGAATGCTGGTGAAGGGACTAGTCAGCAAACAACCACGTCTTCTACAAAGGCCAAATGGAGCAAGACCACCTCCACAAGGAGTGGAAGGAGTTCCACCTTTGTCAGATCCAAATTTGCATGTGGTAGAGGTGACAAATTCAAATGAGGTTGACATGAAAGCAAATGGAAATAAGCGTGTCCGAGGGAAGGGTAAAGAGAAAGAAGGTGTCACATCACAGAGTGACCATAGACAAGGCAAGAAGGAAAAGGAGACCAAGGAAGCTAAGAGGACTCGACGTTGTATCAATCTCTAAGACTTCCCTCTTGGACATGGTATGGCTCCATACAACTTGTTGGAAGACACGAGAGATAAGGGTCCTGATATCTCATGGCCTCAGTTTCTTGCATTATGCCCACAAGTTAGGAGGGATTTAACAAAGGCAGTTAGCACTAGGAGAAAGGTAAAAGAGAGTGTGCCTGTTGTAAAAATTGCACATGATGAAATGAATGAGGATATCACACCTGTGCTAGATTGTTACATCAAAGGAAGATTGGTTAGGAAACGTCTAGTGGATTGGGGTGCACAAATTTGCATCATGACAGAGGGACTCATGCAAAAACTAGGCATGTACATTCATGAGACACGTGATATTAAAGTGAAGATGTCAAACAATAGCAAATCTAGGTGTGTAGGCATTTGTAAAAATGTTTTTGTAGAGGCCTTTGGCATTAAGAAGGCGGTAGATTTTTATGTTATGTCGACCAAGGGAAGTGGTTATCCATTTATCCATTTATCCTAGGAAGACCATGGCTAATGAAAATGCGAGCTTTGCAGGATTGGGACAGTGGAAAGCTAATTTGCAGGAATGACAATCATAAGAAGGTTGTCTTTGACATGAAGGAGCAACGCCAAGAGGAGCTCCATGAAGAATCATCTCAAAGTGAAACGGAGGAAGGCTGGACCGATAGCACTTCAGAAGGAGAAAGTAGCGGTAGCATTACTGAAGAGGAGTCTTCCATTGAAGTCATGGGGGTAAGGTTTAAGTCAAACAGCCAAGAGACCTCTTGCCCAGGATTGGAAGAGGTGGGTTCTTAAGAGAACCAAAAAGTGGAAGATGAAAGAATGCTAGAAGGTATGTTATCTACAACACTTACAAAGGATGAAAGAGAGGAGCTCAAAGGTGTGTTAAGGAAATTTCCTAGGCTTTTTGCTAAAGACTACACCGATGTGCGTGGAGTAGATGTTGTTCAACACAAAATTGAGGTGAAACTAAAGGCCACACCTAAGGCTCGGAAGCTACGAAGGCTAGGAGTCATCAAGGAACAGGCTTTACTCAAGGAGGTAAGAAAGCTTCTAGCAGCAGGTTTCATTTATCCAGTGGAGAATTCAGAGTGGGTCTCTCCCATTGTTGTCACTCCTAAGAAAAATGTCAAGTGGAGGGTGTGTGTGGATTACCGTCCACTCAATGAGGCAACAAAAAGAGATCACTTTCCCCTCCCATGTCAAGATGAGATACTAAATGAGGTAGCTGGTCATGAGAAGTACACTGTGTGTGATGGCTACTCGGGTTACTTTCAAATAGGTATCGCATTGAAAGATCAGTTGAAAACAACCTTCATCACTCCTTGGGGTTGTTATGCTTTTAGAGTCATGCCATTTGGACTGACAAATGCTCCTGTAACTTTCCAACTCTTCATCAACATGGTGTTTCAAGAATTCTTTGGAAAGTCCATTAGGGTTTTTATTGATGATTTTTGCATTTATAGCTCAAAATCATTGCATCTACAAAGGGTAGAAGAAGGTTTAAAGAAGCTCTATGACATGGGAGGTCAACTCAACCCCGACAAGTGTCACATAGGTGAGGATGAAGTGATCTTTCTTGGTCACAAGGTTTCCTATAAAGGCATTGAGGTGGATCCTTTAAAGGCAAAGGCTCTTATTGAGCTCCCATCACCCAAGAATCTCAAAGAGGTCATCTCATTCATTCAAAAGGTGAAGTATATGTCACGCTTTATTCACTTAGCTTCGGAGTTGCTTCATCCTTTGCAAAAGTTGACACAACAAGTAGAATTTGCATGGTCTTATGAGCTTGAAGAGTACTTTTGTAACATTAAAGTCATTTTGTCAGAGCTACCAACACTCATGCCTCCTTGTTGGGAGTACACATTCTTCGTTAGCTCTAGTGTTGGGAAGGAAACAATTGGTGTAGTTTTATTACAACAAGATTCCCAGAGTACCAGGATGCGACCCATCTACTTTGCTAGTAGGGTCATGAATGCTTTGGAGAGAGGCTACATAGAAGCAAAAATCATGATGCTTTCTCTCATGTTTGCGGTGACAAAGTCTAGATCCTACCTGCTACCAAAACATTTTGTAATTATCACTGCAGAAAATTTGTTCCCTTGGGTGTCATCTCAAATGAATCTTAGTACTAGGATCTCAAAATGGATTATGGAGTTGCAAGAGTTCCAATACTCTTTCAAGGTAGAAGATAGTGTGCGTGCACAATTGGCAGGGATTCTTACTTATAGGGTACATGAGAAGGAGATTAAGGTGCCTGAACTAAAGACCCTACCATTGCCACCACCCAGAAGTATTCCTAATTCTTTTACCTTGTTCTTTGATGGAGCTTTTAGACAAGCCGCAGGAAAAGCAGGGGGAGGGCTGGTGTTGCTCAACCCAAGTGGGGAGGTGGTCATGAAAGATAAGGTCAATCTACCAGGTTCAACTAGCAACAATGAAGCGGAATACGACACACTACGTCATGGTTTAAAGATATGCATTGGCCAAGGTATACAACGTCTCATGGTAAAAGGGGATGCACTTCTCATTGTGAAGCAAATTTTAGGCATTTAGGGATGCAAGAATGAAAGCTTAAGGATAAAAGTTCATGCCATTCATAGGATGTTTAATCAGTTTGAAGAAGTGCAACTATATCATATTCCTAGGAAACAAAATGAAGATGCCGATTTACTTGCACAACAAGCAGTTACATGTGTTGAGAAAGAAGTGCAGGTCATCATGGTGGCAGCAACTGTCAAGCAGCCAAGATACCAGTGATTGGAGTCATTGACTCCCATTATTAGCTACATTTTGGAGGGTGAGTATCCACAAGATTTCACGAAGGATCAGAAGAGGAGACTCATGAAAAAGGCAAGTGCGTATCTCTTTCTAGAAGGATCCCTCTATCAAAGAGGGAAGGATCCAGTGTGCAGAAGAGTACGAACTATCAAGGAAATTCCAGCCATTCTAAAAGGTTTGCATGAAGAGGCATGTGGTGGTCATTTTGCCCAAGAGTTAAGTGTGAAGAAGATTTTGCTTGCGGGGTATGTTTGGGCAAGTCTACATGTGGATTTCCAACATTGGTGTAAAGGTTGTCACAATTGTCAGGTAAATGGGAATAGAAGATTGGTTTATGGTCCAAGGCAAATCGTGCTTGCAAATGGACCCTTTGAAAAGTGGGGCATTGATGCTATGGGTCCTCTGCCTAGGACAAAAATGGTAAACTCTACATTCTAGTGGCTATAGACTATATGACTAGGTGGGTGAAAGCACAAAGTGTGGCAAAGGTAAATGAGAGGACAGTGAGCAAATTTGTCTACACTCACATTTGTTGTAGATTTGGCACACCTTTGGAAATTGTTTCTGATAATGGTCCAAGGTTTAGAAAGGGCTTGCTCACAAAAGTCTGTGAATAACTTCACATTTTACATCTTCATAGTACACCCTACTATCCCCAATCAAATGGTTTGGTAGAAAAAGCTAATGGTGTCATTGCAGGCATCATTAGAAAGATGGTGAAAAACAAGACAAAGTTGTGGGATGACTTCTTGGATGGTGCATTGTGGGCGTATCGAACCACATATAGGGAAGCCACGGAGTTCACACCATTTCACTTGGTCTATGGTCAAGAGGCTTTACAACCAATTGAGCTCAACATTCCAACAATGTGACTTCATGGCAAAGCAGCACAAGATGATCGAGAAGCATGGATGGATCGACTTCTTACCTTAGCTGATCTTGAGTGGAAAAGAGAAGCAACATACGAGTGCTACAAGAGGAAAGCCACACAGACAAAGGAAAAGCTTGACAAGAAACTGAAGGACAAAGGCATCAATGAAGGAGATCTTGTGCTAAGGTATGACAATCGACTCAATAATCATTTTGATGCCAAATTTGAAACTAGATGGCAGGGGCCATACATAGTTAAGAAGGCTTTCAATTCAAGTTACTATCAACTTATGGACTTGAATGGGAAAGAGCACTCTAGGAAGGTAAATGTTTATCGCTTGAAGCCCTATTTGAGTCGCCTTCTACCAAAGGATCTACCAAAGATCTGTCAAAGGGCAGCTGTCTCATGTAAGTATTGTTACATGAAGCATGAGTGTAACTCCAACAAAAATTATGAGGGGCCAAACAATGAAGATCTCAACAAGGACTCTGAAGCACTCTCTTTGGAAAAGATGCTCTATGATGGTACATGAATATACCATCATCCTGGGGGAGGGTTAATGATAGCCGTTTTTCGGCTCTCTGTAATTTCCATAGCGAGTTACTTCACCCTATCAAATCACTCAAACACTGTGGTTACCCTCACCCTTTCACTGTATATAGTTGTGTGTGAGTTAGGGGACTTTTCCCATATCTTCTTAAAAACCCTGAATTAGCTAGTCACTGGGCTAGTTGAGCCAAAAAAATAAAAAATTATAAGTATATTATGGCCCATTTGTGTGTAAATATTTCATTGTATATAGGGCCTAAATAAAAGGATTTTTTATAATTATTTTGGTATTTATTTAAATATTTCTACCTATGGTGTGTTATTTTATGCTATGTACATTGACTCACCATTACCATATTTTTTCTTACCATTTTGCATACTTATAATGAGAGTGATTTATTTTGACCCCTTTATATTTTTCCACCTATATTATTTATATTTGACATGTACATATTTTTTTAGACCCCTCAATATTTGATTTTCTTAGTTGTACTATTCACTTATATCATGATCGCAACAATATCTTCAATTATAGACCTACCAAATAAGGTCAAGGGCATGTGGCATGCATGCATGCACCATGGGGGGCTCACTCTTGGAGGTATTCAAAAGAATCATCCAAAGAAGGACCTCACTAGGACTTTGTGCAGTGGAAAAAAACAATCGGTTTTGCTGAACTTTTAAAGATCACATGCTCCCCAAATTTGAAAAGGTGATACAAACAAAAGTTGTAGCTCGTGGGCTGAACTTTCACCTCAAATGTTTTCATATTTTTTTGAGCTACGAGTTGTGAGCTATGATTTTATTTGTGGACCCCAGTTTGCCCATGCTATGCAGCCACACTCCTTCTTCCACTTTATCATTTTCCTCTTTCACACACACTTCTCCACTCATCATCCCCACCTCTCTCACCACTCCTCTCTGCACCCTACTCACCTTCTTCTCAACCTTGAAGAATAAGATAAACCATGGTTAACTCATGTCTCCTACACACACTTCCATTCGAAAATTGACCACCTAGTCTCATTTTTCCTCATCCATATTACCCATATCTATCAAAAAACCACAAAATTCAGCCTCTTCTCTTGAAAGACGGGATCATGGTGATTGATTACTCATGCTCACTTACCTTGGCTCCCAAGGAAGGTCAAAAGTGGAGAAAAAACATACCGTCAAAGCTAGTGCACTGTCAACAAGCGTCAAAATTGACCCTACTCAAGAAATTGGAGCATCAACATTGTAAGAAATCCATGTTTTCTTACCTTTTAGGAGTTTTTTCTTCCTTATTTGTATCCTACATGGATACTCCCGTTGTAAATATCCAATTTCATTTGTAAATCAATAGAAATACTAACTCTACTAATTTACTAAGACTAACCTACTATGAAAAGTCCTATCACCTCCACTTCTCTCCTCTCTCTCTTCTTCATCTATCCACACCAACTTCTTGATAATTTCAAGCAAAAGAAATTAGATAAGTGCTGAAAATCTAACCCAACCATGGTTAGAGGAGAAACCCTAGCCCTCAAAATTGCTATAAAACGAGAGTGTAGCTAGCACAAAAGGGGGGGAGCCATTAGCAAGAGCACTATGCTATAGCTTGAGAAGCCAAGCTCAACCTCTCTAGAAGGAGCTGTTGAGTGGAAGCTCATTGTCTTATGCATATGCATGTGTTGTATTAGGGGTGATTAGCAAGGGAACTCTATGCCATTGTAAGAGAGAGTGATCATTCAATTGAGAGTAGGAAATCTATCATTTCTCCTACTAATGTAAGCCCATTAACATTTGCTGAATCAAGGAGGGTGGATTTGAACTAAGGTTGGATACTTTGTCTCTCTTCCAACGTGAAGTAATGGACAACAATGATGTGTAAGTGTCTTTGTGTTTTCTTTAAGTTCTTGATAGCTTGTCTCTGGGTGTTTTCATCAATTTAGATATAAATCCCACATACTGTAAGAAGGTGACAGGGTGGAGAGGACTCCCCTGGCCCTAAGACAGTGATTGGGGTTTCTTTTCTTGTGATGTGTTGTGGTGTAATTTACTCAAGCTATGTTGAACAAATACTAATCTCACTTTGATTGGTCATGATAGATTTGTAAGAAGGTATTAATGCAACAAGCACCCCCTCCCCCTTCTTTCTCTTTCTTACATATATAATTGTGTTTTCTCACTACCGATACATTTCAAAGCAGCCCGAGCACTATCTCTCTCTCTCTCTCTCTCTCTCTCTCTCTCTCTCTCTCTCTCTCTCTCTCTCTCTTTACGCTTCCTAGTTGGCATCCAAAACTAGGTGGTGCCCCAAATTTGTGTAGGGTTAGGTTGCGGGTTTGTGTGTGTGTTTGTTGTTTTTCCTTCAACCCCAACCCAATTGAGCAGCACGGGAGCCTAGAAGGGTGCTTAGAGGCCACTCTTCTTGTTGCTTGTCCCGGACCGCCTTCAAATTGGTGCCCCCACGGAGGAACCAAATTGTGTATGTTTTTTTTGTAGGATCAACCTTTAGAATAGTCAAGTAGGTTGCATGAATCACGAGAATTTCTATGATCCTTTCATTCCGATTGCAAGGCAAAATGTACACATAATTGTTAGTACTAAGTTGCAATTTCAACGCGTAATTCGTAGAATTTTAGGTTCTCTTAGGTTAGCCGAAATAAGCGCTTTGGTAAATCCTTTTATTTTGCCTCTCATTAGCTACGATCTTAGTTTTCATGTATATATTTTTGTTCTATTTTAGGCACTAGGTTATGTATAGATCATGGATAATGGCCCATAAATTTTCCCTTTTTACTTCACACCACATATTAGGATAAATATTGCACTCAGTAGAAAGATACATTTTCAGCAGCGTATGGTGTTTATGTTTGGGGCATAAAGAACAGGGGAAATTCTTGCATCTCCACAACCTCTCATTCTACCTCTCATCAACTACCACACTTCTTTTGATGTACATGTGTTCATTTTATTTTAAAATGAAGTGCAACCAAACAAAATAGTGTGTATGTTGGCTTTCTTTTTGTCCACGTTTGTTACAAAAACAAAATAACAAAAATTCAATCCTTAGAGATCTAGCTCTATTACCGATTGAGTTGTAGGAGCAGGTAGTAAAGCGTCTCTCTCATAACAAGAGGGCGGTGAAGCTAAGACGAAAAGTCCTGCGTGTGGATTCCATTTTCCTTTTGCTGTTGGGCACTAAGGAACACCGTACATTCATCCAAATAGTGTGTGCTCTAATATTGGTAAACAGAGTGAAATTTGGTGTTTGGCTAGTGCATTTCACCATTGAGGAAGACTCTTCAGGAAACTTACGGCTAGAGTTCATGCTTCGTAGACTCACATTTGGTGAATTTTTCCCTCATTTGCGTCTTATTAATAGTCTTCCTTTCACTTTCAACAAAAGAGATAGGGAGCTATTTAGGGCTTGTCTTAATAAAGAGAGTATAGAGAAGATTGCAAATTTGTATAAATTCTCATCCTTCTCTACTTTCTATGACACTTTGTTCATAGAGACATTGTCAATCTCTTGATGCTTATGAATGATTTAACCATAATCCTAAGGAGTTTTTGTCCAGGAGTTTTGTAGCACAAGTGGAGCCTTTAAATCTTGCAAGCTTGATTGGACTTGAGGAGGATGTTCTTTTTGAAATTGTGAGAAGTTTGCCTCATTCCGACTATGTGGAACTCGAAGGAAAGGAGCTCCTAGTCAATTGCTACTTTCTCACAGCCTTCGACGAGCATGAAGATCTAGTTTCTATACAAACCGCTTGTGCATTGGGAATTGTAGAGCAAGTGCAATTCATTACTTGGGACGTGGTTGCTCTTCTAGATCCAGAAAATATAGTTTTAAGATATTTCTGTATATCGCCTTAGATTTAAAGAATTTCAACCCTTCTTAGAGCTCATAAATAGTCTACCCTTTTGTTTTGATCAAACAAATCGAGACCTCATTGAAGCTTGGATAGCTGAAGAAGAAAACCTAGAGTGGTACTTTCTTACTTCTTCATTTGTAGGCGAGTGGTTCTGAATTTCTATTGTATCCCTTGTTGCAACTCGTGTTGTAATCTTTCATAATAATGGAAAGCCAACGCCAAATGTCCGGATACCCTCTTTTCTTTGGAGAGCCTGGAGAGGATGCAGAATTATTTTTAACAAATTTCAAGATGTCTTGCCGTATCAAGAGAATAGTAATTGATCAAGAGCGCGTAGAAATGTTTGAGGTGGTCCTTAGGAAAGATGCTAGCACTTGGATTGACTCTTTCCGTGAGGAAGTTAAGGGGAATTACACAGAAGTTTTGAATCATTTCAAGAGATACTTCTTTGATTCCCAAAACACTCAAAAACTATGGCAAGACATTGTTTCTCATAAGCAAAAGGGTGAAAGCATGTTAACCTGTCGTACTTTTTGTGCTAGTTAGCAGTTTCAAGTTAGCTCATCTTTAAAAAGTTTGGTGTCCGGTAAATTTTTTACAAATAATATCAAAATTTGTAGGAGGTTGTATATTTGGATTCCTTGTTTCAAGTGCTTTCTATTGATATATCATATGTCATAGATCTTGGAGATGTAGCTCAAGTTATTGTACTAGCTAGCATATGTCAAAATTGTGCTAGTTAGCATTGTCCGGGACATGAAAAAGCATGACAGGTTAACATGCTTTCACCCCAAAAGATTTAGATGACTACTACTTGTACAAGCAACAATTTCTACGTCTTTGGGCTCTATGGATACAAAATGTTGCTAGCCCTGGTGATGGTGCAAAATTTCTAAAGAAGGAGAGATTCATAGCTAGACTCTTTCTTGATCTTAAGATACAGGTGGAGGCGGATGCAGCTGCCACCTATGATGCAACTGAAATTAGATCTTCCAAGAAGTATAGGAAACTCAAGTGCCTAAGGGGAAAGGTTCCAATAGAAGGTCTTAGACCCAAAGGTAAGTCACAAGCATCGACATCTAGGGAGCTTCGTGAGGTAACAGCTGAAGTAATCGAGAAGTTAAATAAATCTTTAAGTAGCATGTCAATTCACCTTGCACAAGCTGTAGGTCCAAAAGGACAAGGAAGGAAGTCTAAAGAGCGAGATCCACGACCTAGGAGAGTCTTACAATGTTGGAATTGCGGAGAGTCTGGACATGGGATGTATAATTGTCCTTGGCCCCGTGGGGAGCCAGGGAGACCTAACTTGAATTACCTAGTGATAAATGCAGGTGAAGGGACTAGTCAGCAAAAACCAATGAACATCAGCCATATCCTCCTGCAATTCTTTTAACTTTAAATCCTTAGCTGTTTTGAACCACATGTGTCTGTCCTTTTTCACATCCTCTAACTCTTGTAGTAATTGA
Organism: Adiantum capillus-veneris; assembly: GCF_014529385.1. Classification (NCBI taxonomy): domain Eukaryota; kingdom Viridiplantae; phylum Streptophyta; class Polypodiopsida; order Polypodiales; family Pteridaceae; genus Adiantum; species Adiantum capillus-veneris. Next base: position 129,010,882 of record NC_140944.1, read on the forward strand.
ACCTCATGCTCACTTACAAATTCCTGCTTCATCATCTCATATGGATGCTTTATTGCTACAACAAGTCGGTTCTTCATAGACTTCCAAACTTCTTGAACTGCTTGCAACAACTGATCTTTCAAGACAGAAATTTCTCCCTCTAACATAAGCACTGCATTGACATCCACATCCTCACCTTTTACTTGCTTTTTCAACTCTTGCAAAGGAATCAACCTCTGATGTAACATTTGAACCTGAACATGCAAATCAGCATTAGTTTTTCACAAATGCTCCATTTCCTCATTCAATCTGGCATCTAGCTTCATTGTCCAATCTTTGAACAGTCCCAACGACATTTTTATTCTTGAAACTTCTGCATGATGATTTTTTATCATATCCTCCATCTCTTTCTGATGTACTTTTTGAATCTGAGTCAGTTGCAAAGTCATAGCTTCCAACTCCATGTCCTTATCCTTCAATAGCACTTTACCTACTGCTGCTGAATTTGCAACCTGTTTAAGCTTCTCCTTCATTTGTACTTGCTGACCCAGCACAAATTCTTGCACCAACTTAAGCATCCTTACAACACTGTCAGCATCTTCACATCCCCCTTTAGCTTTAAAAGATGTACTTGGTGTAGCAAATGCAAAATATAAACCTTTAGCAACACCCTGCTCACCAGCATTTACCTTTCTCTTCTTGGAGAAAGTAAATGTTTTGCCTAACCTTACTGGTGTTTGAACATCTGGAGAGACTTTTTGTGAGAAAATAGATAGCTCACCAAAGTCTTGAAAGAAATCTGGGCTAGCCACAACTTCTCTAGCCTCCTCCTCTGTGTAACTAGCCTCCATCAGATCTTGAAACTGCTTTCTCTTCTCTGGTTCTCCAGCCAAACAACTTCTCTGGTTCATCAACCTGCTCTTTACTTTTGTTCTTCTGAATTTCCGACTCAGCAACAGTAGCAGAGATATTTGGCACCACAATTTCTCCTGCTTTCACCATCCCAGCATACTTGAATAATGCAGCTAGGAATGGATCCAATCTACTACTACACTGACGCTTCCTCTTATCTGAGTGAAAACCTCTGCATGAATTTTGTCATGGACCCAATGGGCCAAGCTGAAATAGCCTCCTTGCTCTGCAAACGCCAATGGAGCATAGTTTTCTTTTGACATATAGTCAAATTTAGCCAAAAAACAAACCCTCTCAAGATACCACTTTAACTGTTGCCTACAGCCATACTCCACATTTTTAAGCATGTAATACAATCTTGTCCCTTCTCTATACCCAAAATCCTTCTTCAAACAATCATCTGAACACTTTGGTGGAACAGTAACTCTTGTGAATGGAAGCTTGAAAACTACAGCAATAATCTGTGGGCACAACATGACCTTGTCAGATTTTGCTCCTCTCGTCTTTCTCAGCAAATCTGCTTGTGACTTGGCATAAAAAATTCCTTTCCATTCTTTCCATGGCAACATTGCATACTGATAAAGCCCCAACTATCTAAGCCATTTCTCATTCTTCTCTGTAGTAGCTTCCATCTCAATCTTGAGATCTGTGTACGGGTCCATCAGACTCTGGAGAATCTTGTTCGCCAAAAAAGGTGGTGGTTCCTCCTCTGAGAACTCCTCTTACTCCTTGTCACTTACATCCACCCGCAGGTTGAGTCCCTTTCTCCTCAGCTCGATTGCGACAGGCTCTGCCAACTCAGTTTCAGCCTCCGGTCTCATGGCTATTGCAGGCTTTGCTTTAGGGGCCATAGTGCTTGATAAAGGAGTAGATGAAGAAGGCTACTGCAAGAAGTAATCATCAGAGAGGTACTTGCACGACGAAGAGACCAAAATTTCATGAGAATCGTGCTGCATGCATCTGCTGAGTGACCTCCTTCACAGCTCCCACGCCCCAATGATTCAGCTAGTGGCGAATAATATTCTCGCAAACCCAAATATTTTTGAATGTTAAACCATTAACTTTCAGGTTTAAAAATTCCAATCCAGTTAATACCGATGCACCAAAGTCTGATCAACCAACATCCGATGCACCAAATTAACTAGAAGACTGCATACTGGATCATGTTTATCTAAAGTGAATTTCCACCCATCACAACCTTGCCAAGGTTATTTCAAACCTTGAAAAATTCATCTTAAAAGCCTTCATTTGCAGAGGTTATCCTTGGATTTTTGCTGATTTTTTGAAGTTCTTTACAAAGCTGAAGAGAGTATGGTAATATGGACATATATGTAGAGAGAAAGGGGGACACATAGGGTGTAGAAATGGAGGATGAAGGCTATGGAGGTGTGAGAGATGTGGCAATGGTGAAAAGGGTGAATTAAGACATGGGAGTTGCAGGTTTGGGAGTGGGAGGAGTGTGTGTGAAAGAGGAAAATGATAAAGTGGAAGAGGGAGTGTGGCTGCATAGCATGGGCAAAATGGGATCCACCAATAAAATATAGCTCACAGCTCGCAGCCAAAAAAAAAAAGAAAAAATTTGAGGTGAAACTTCAGCTCACGAGCTACAACTTTTGTTTGTATCACCTTTTGAAATTCGGGGAGCATGTAATCTTTAAAAATTCAGCAAAACCGACTGTTTTTTCCACTACACAAGGTCCTTGTGAGGTCCTTCTTTGGATGATTCTTTTGAATACCTCCAAGAGTGAGCTCCCCATGGTGCATGCATGCATGCCACATACCCTTGACCTTATTTGGTAGGTCTATAATTGAAGATATTGTTGAGATCATGATATAAGTGAATAGTACAACTAAGAAAATCAAATATTGAGGGGTCTAAAAAAATATGTACCTGTCAAATATAAATAATATAGGTGGAAAAAATATAAAGGTTTCAAAATAAATCTCTCTCATTGTAAGTCTACCATAAAAAGATGAATATTTTTGGTGTTCTAATTTATGAGAGTAAAAGAGAATAGATGTAGGAAGGAAAAATCACAATAGTGAAAAAATATACACATAAAAAAAACTAGTTTTTTTGGATTTTTGTTGGGATGGAGTTACCCCAAAAATAAGAGAAGCTTGGATGAAATTATTTTTATATGGAATAAAGAGTATGCAAAATGGTAAGAAAAAATATGGTAATGGTGAGTCAATGTAGATAGCATAAATAACACACCATAGGTAGAAATATTTAAATAAATACCAAATAAATTATGAAAAATCCTTTTATTTAGGCCCTATATACAATGAAATATTTACACACAAATGGGCCATAATATATTTTATGTTTTTGATTTTATTTATTTTTTTGGCTCAACTAGCCCAGTGACTAGCTAGCTGAGGGTTTTTAAGAAAATATGGAGAAAGTCCCTAACTCACACAAGCCTATGTACAGTGAAATGGTAGGGATAACCAAAATGTTTGAGTGATTTGATAGGGTGAGGTAGCTTACTATGGAAATTATGGAAAGCCAAATAACGGCTATCACTAGGTTGCATCATCGTCAATTGCTGGGTGTCCAAATCTACTAACTCATAGAAGTTGCATTGTGCTAGGAATCATGAGTATATAGAGAACTTGAAGTTAATGTTTGAATGGAGACTAAGAGTATCCACAATGAAATGGAAAAGGTTTATCTTTGACTTGTAAAGTGAAGGTAGCTTTGCCTTGTTCTACAAGTAGAAGTCTAATTTGAAGAAACTTGGAGGGCCTTAGATGGTTAAGTGTGGGGGATGACCATGTTCACTTGTTTGAAAGCATAGTCTAGTTGTCCTGCAAAACTCAATCTTGGAATTTTTTAGTTTGTGATAGAGACAGCATTTCTATTTTATGTTGCACAATGAAAGAATAGGGGCTTTGTCTTTATTTGTAGATCCCAATGAATAATTATTCTACAAGAGAAAATGCTAAACCTTGATTTGTAGTCAAGGTGAAATGTTGAAACTTGAGCTAGCTAGAACACTCACTACAAGATCAACAACTTAAAACCCACAAGCAAGTCTCATTTACAAATTGGCAAGAGGTAGCAACAGACACTTGTAGGAAAGAAGGTATTTTTTGTCATGTTTTGCCATATGGTGCTCAACATTAGGAGATTCTTGAGAGAAACCATATGCTACCTATGTGCATTGGAGGCCAAGGGGATACTGATCCCCCACCAGCTCCAGGGTTAATTGCCCCAATAGTACCTAGTTAGGTAAGTGGTTCCTCCCTCACAAAAGCTATAGCACTTCTCTTGTACACTCTATTGGCAAGGCTCAAGCTAGAGATTGAGGCTTCAAGTGCCACCCACAATTTAAAGATTCTAGTTGGTACTTGAGTTTTAGCTAAACATCCAAAATAGAAAACTATAAGAAAAATGAAGTAAACTAAAAACAAGATGAAATTTGCGAGAGATTTTAAAGAATCTTAATGTAAGAAATTCAAACTCATGAGCTTCCGCTTGAGAGGCATTGCACATCATTTGAGGGAAAGGGACAACATGCCCTCCTATCAACATGGTGACCCTTTGCCCCAGAACACCTAGCTAGGTATGCCGCACACATTTGATAAAAGCTCATGCTATTTTTTAAGGTCATAGTTTAGAATGTATGATGAGAAATTGTATAAACACACTTCTGATACATAACTAAGGTGCCGAGGCTAATATTATCGGAGTAGAATGCAGATTAAGCACTTTTTATATACAAAAGGTGTATTCCTATTTTGTCTAGTTTGTCTGCTTTGTGAATAATCCTTTGAGATGATTGTCATGAATGGAGTATTGCGTAGTAGTAACGCATAGACCACTCCACTAGTGTGTTGTTTGTAGGCCTAGAGAGTTGGTGCAATAATATATGTCTTTACTAACACTAGTAATGGGGATCGTCAGAATATTGGCCCTCTTCCATTAGGATTTGATACTTCTTTTACAATTGTTAGAACACCTTCCACAGAGCCGACTATGTGTAGGGCCTTCCCAGCTTTGGAAAGGCCTCTTAGCAGAGATATGCATGCCCATAATATCATTTTGTTTATGATCTAAATGCTATTGTCCAACATAGAGCACCTAAATTACGAGCCTCGAGCTGGTTGAAGACACCTTTTGAATAGCTATGATAGGTTTGGATGCGATGATCTATTGTGGAGGGTGGTTCAACCACCCCCTAGCTTGACTTGAGGAGATGGTTGATACTACGGAGCTACAAAGCCAACCTATGGGTACATCATGTTGTGACTATAGAACCCTTTATAATCACTTTTGACGGGTCTATGGGGGAGCATTGTTAAGGCTCTCGAGCTTTAGTAGGGCCTTCCCAGCTTTGGAAAGGCCTCCTAGCCCAGATATGCATGCCCATAATATCATTGTTGTGTATCATCTAAACGCTACAGTCCAACAAAGAGCACCTAAATTGGGAGCCTCGAGCCAGTTGAAGACTCCTTTTGACTAGCTATGACAGGTTTGAATGCAATTATCTATTGTGGAGGGTGGTTAAACCACCCCCTAGCTTGACCTGAGGAGACGGATTATTTCGTTGAGCTACAAAGCCAACCTATGGGTACATCATGATTAACTACATAGCCCTTAAAATCAAGGCTCAAGCTTTAGTTCGAGCAAGCTTGAGGAGGCACTAACAAACTACTCACACCCTTAGTCATTGGCTAAGTCCGTCTAAATTGACGACAACGTTAGGTTCAAAGACAACCTATGGGTACGTCATGATGTAACTACATAGCCCTTTAGAATCAAGGCTCAAGCTTTAGTTCGAGCAAGCTTGAGGAGGCACTAACAAACTACCCACACCCTTACTCATTGGCTAAGTCCGTCTAAATTGATGACAACGTTAGGTTCAACCACCCCCTAGCTTGACCTGAGGAGACGGATTATTTCACGGAGCTACAAAGACAACCTATGGGTACGTCATGTTGTTAGTACATAGCCATTTAGAATCCCTTTTGACAAGTCTATAGGGAAAAAGCTCCATCTTAAGGACACTAAAAATTCTAGGGAAAAATCTCAGGATATGATGCAAAATTTTGAGGTTGGAAGAATGCAGCGTGTAGCTCAAGAGGTCGCCAAGCAGGGAAACAAATCTTGAGGGTTTTCGTTCAACATATAGTAATTGCAACAGCCTTTTGTGTCTCGCAATGTAAAAAATTCAGGTCCCATTTTAAGGACTCACCTTGCCCCAACAAAAGACCATGTCGGTGATGCCATTCGAACTCGCTCCCTGCCCAACCGTTAGAGAGCACATCAGCCGAGCTACTCCAAGAATACGCTCATGGGTGTACGCTTAATGGAGCACGAATGGCATGGTTTATTGGCAGCAGGACCGGCCGTCTCCAGGACCCAACCTTTTTTCTGGACACTTACCCTAGGGGAGCTTTGTTAAGGATCAAGCTTTAGTTCGAGAAATCTTGAGGAGGCACTGAGGAAACTACCCACAACCTTTATTCATTGGCTAAGTCCATCTAAATTGACGGGACTGTTAGGTTTCTCCGTTAAATTTGAAACCCAACGTTAATTTTGAAATTTAAAGGTGACAATGATGTTTGCTGCTATCCGCTTGAGCCCGCCATGCCACTTGCTGCTTTGATGTGAGCTCGCCATGAACTAGGTGAAGGCAAGATCTTGAAGCCGTCCACTGCAACAACTAAACATCACATCAGCTTCCATGCCTCTCGCTGCTCTATTGTGACCTCGCCATGATCCTGAAGCACCAGAGCTCGTATGCGCCCTTGAGCCTGCCATCCACTGCTCGCATCATAGACCTCTCTGTCGCCCACCCAGGAAAACCTTTGTTACAGCAATAGGATTAAGTGATCCGCGCCGGAGATAATCTGGTCACTTATGTCAGCACCATCCATAATCGAGCCATTGTTCAAAACTCGCCCGCCATAGTACCTGCGTCAGTTGCTTTGCTTTGACGCCTTACCCCTTCTTCAGTCCACCTCACATCAGTCGGCATGCCTCTCGCTCCGCTATTGTGCCATGTTAGCATGCCTCTCGCTTCTCTGTTGTGAGACCAAGGCATGATCAGGAAGCACCATGAAGTGCCATCCCTTGGCCCCGTCATGAGCTACTGCATGAACTTAACATTGCATCAAGAAGGAGCCATGATTTGTTGCGTTTGCGCCATGAGAAAGATTTGCTTCATCTCGAGCTTGGTACCAAACCTCCAGTGCGCACTCAAAACTTCCGCTCTCGAGGGCCCTGTGTGTATATAAACAAGAAGATGAGTGTATATATCGAGTTCTAGACATGCACTATTTGCAATTGCTGCTAAGCCTGCTCTTGCCCCTACTGCGACCCTCTACCTCTCGCTCTGCCCTAAAAGGCCCTGATTGCCTGCAAGAAATTGCCGTGGTCACCTCAAAAAGCATTAATTGCCTCCATGCACCTACTTTTGTAGCATGAAGCACAAGATGGACAAAACTTGCTCCCTATTCTGCAACAATCGAGTTTTCGAACGTAGAAAGACTTGAGCTACAGATTAACTGGCTCAACGTAAAGAGTTTCTTTTAATGTGTGCTGATGCAGTATAAGAAAATGCACGTGACATGCAGCTACGTATATCATTGACTTACCACCAAGTTTATGAGCGAGGAAGAGTTTGCTTACCTAATACTTGTTGTGGAGGCAATCAAGAAGCTTCCATCCATGGGATCTGTATGGTATGCGCCTGAATGCAGGTACATCATATGGAAAAGAGGGCCTCCTGGGAAGTAGGTGGCGAGGATACTGCATGGACAATAGGAGAAAAACATTGCGCAAGAGCATGCATGAATTCTTTCAACTGTCATCCACACTTCAGTGACACTCGTGACCTTAATTTGTTTGAGGCTATAAGTAGCTAAAGGTATGATATCTCCTCTCTCTCTCTCTCTCTCTCTCTCTCTCTCTCTCTCTCTCTCTCTCTCTCTCTCTCTCTCATGCTTCTTGACACAAAGACTCTTGAAAAACTCTTTCTAAGTAGTCGAGCATTTATTCTATAATTCCTCTTAGGCTACCCTCATGACCTCGATAGTTTTCAAGCGTCTTGAGCACGATATACCTTATTTTAGTTGAGCATTTAGTCTCTAGTTTCGGGGCTCGAACTTAAGTTTGAGCCTCATGACCCAGATGACTTAGTTTTCAAGCCTTATGAGTACTCAAATATAACTTGTCTTAGTTAAAAATCTAGTCTCAAGATTCAAGGCTCGAACTTAAGCTCGAGCCACATGACACGCAAAATCAATTTTCAAGCCTCATGAGCACTCTAGTAGAACTCATCAGACGCAAACTTAAGTTCAAGTATTATGACACGGACACTCACTTTTCAGGCCCCATGACCACTCTAGTAGAACAATTTCTATCTAGAAACTATCCTGAAGGGTTTGTATCTCACAAGATTTGAATTGAGTCTTCATGCGTTCCAAACTTGTTTTTTTGTCTTATCATCGAAGGACTCAATTTGTAAGCATCATGAACACTCTAGTAGGACCCTTCCAAGCTAGAATCCATCGACAAGAGTCCTATATCATGAGGTTTGACTCTCATGGGCTAGAGACACATGCAAAACTTTTTCAAGTTGAAATCCAGCTTTAAACATCTATGATGCATGAGGCCCTTGATCCTCATGCCCTTGAGACTCAATTATAAATCCTCATGAGAACTCTAGGAGGAAGAGATTGCTTGCTTGATACCTGTTGTGGAGGCAATTTAGAAGCTTCTATCCATGCAATTTGTATGGTATGTGACTGAATGCAGGTACATCATATGGGAAAGAGGGCCACCTGGGAAGTAGGTGGCGAGGATACTACATGGACAACAGAAGATAAATATTGATCAAGCGCATGCATGCGTGCCTGCAAACTGGCATCCACGCTTGCCACATCCTACAAAGGTAGTGACACGAGGGCATAAGTAGCTCAAGGTATGATCTCTCTTATCTCCCTCTCTCTCTCTCTCTCTCTCTCTCTCTCTCTCTCTCTCTCTCTCTCTCTCTCTCTCTCTCTCTCTCTATCTCTCTCTCTCATGCTTCTTGAAACAAGACTCTTGCAAAACTCTTTCTAAGTAGTCGAGCATTTATTCTATTCCTCTTGGATTCAAACTAAAGTTTAACCCTCATGAACTGGATAGTTTTCAAGCATCTTGAGCATGATATACCTTATTTTAGTTGAGCATTTAGTCTCTAGCTTCGAGGCTCAAACTTAAGCTCGAGCCTCATGACATGGATGTTTATTTTTCAAGCCTCATGATCACTCAAAAATGACTTGTTTTAGTTGAGCATTTAGTCTCTAGTTTCAGGGCTCGAACTTAAGTTTGAGCCTCATGAAGTGAATAATTTAGTTTTAAATCCTCATGAGTACTCAAATATAGCTTGTTTTAGTTGAAAATATAGTCTCAAGATTCACGGCTAGAATCTAAGTTCGAGCCTCATAAAACAAAAACTCAATTTTCAAGCCTCATTAGCACTCTAGTAGAACTCATCACGCTCAAACTTAAGTTCAAGCCTCATGATATGGATACTCAATTTTCAAGCCCCATGACCACTCTAGTAGAACAATTTCTATCTAGAAACTATTCCGAAGGGTTTGTATCTCACTATATTTGAATTGAGTCTTCATGCAATCCAAACTTGTTTTTCAGTCTCATCATCTAATTACTCAATTTGTAAGCATCATGAACACTCTAGTAGGACTCTTTCAAGCTAGAAAGCTAGAACCCATCTACAAGAGTCCTATCTCATGAGGTTTGAGTCTTATGGGCCACAAAGAAAAAACTTTTTCGAGTTGAAATCCATCTTTAAACATCTTTGACTCATGAGGCTCTTAACCCTCATGCCCTTGAGACTCAATTATTAATTCTTATGATAACTCTAGGAGGAAGAGATTGCCTGCTTGATACCTATTGTGGAGGCAATTCGGAAGCTTCCATCCGTGGAATCTTTATGGTATGTGCCTGAATGTAGGTACACCATATAGAAAAGAGGGCCACTTGGGAAGTAGGTGGCAAGGATACTGTTGCATGGACAACAGAAGATAAATATTGAGCAAGCGCATACATGGGTGCCTGTAACTGGCATCCATTCTTGCCACATCCTACAAATGTAGTGAAACTGGTGCCCTTAATTTGTTTGAGGGCATAAGTAGCTCAAGGTATGATCTCTCTTCTCTCTCTCTCTCTCTCTCTCTCTCTCATGCTTCTTGAAACAAAGACTCTTGCAAAACTCTTTCTAAGTAGTTGAGCATTTATTCTATTCCTCTTGGGTTTGAACTAAAGTTTAACCCTCATGACCTGGATAGTTTTCAAGCATCTTGAGAACGATATACCTTATTTTAGTTGAGCATTTAGTCTCTAGATTCAAGGATCGAACTTAAGTTCAAGCCTCATGACATGGATATTTATTTTTCAAGCCTCGTGATCACTTAAACATGACTTGTTTTAGTTAAGCATTTAGTCTCTAATTTAAGGGCTCGAACTTAAGCTCGAGCCTCATGACCTGAATGATTAGTTTTCAAGCCTCATGAGTACTCAAATATCAATTTTCAAGCCTCATAAGCACTCTAGTAGAACTCATCAGGCTCAAATTTAAGTTCAAGCCTCATGACATGGATACTCAATTTTCAAGCCGCATGACCACTCTAGTAGAACAATTTCTATCTAGAAACTATTTTGAAGGGTTTGTATCTCACTAGATTTGAATTGAGTCTGCCTGCGGTTGTTGTTCAGTCTCATCATCTAAGGACTCAATTTGTAAGCATCATGAACACTCTAGTAGGACTCTTCCAAGCTAGAATCCATCTACAAGAGTCCTATCTCATGAACACTCTAGTATGACTCTTCCAAGCTAGAATCCATCTACAAGAGTCCTATCTCATGAGGTTTGATGCTTATGGGCTAGAGAGACATGAAAAACTCTTTCAAATTGAAATCCATCTTTAAACATCTCTGACTCCTGAGGCTCTTGACCCTCATGCCCTTGAGACTCAATTATTAATCCTCATGAGAACTCTAGGAGGAAGAACTTACTTGCCTGATACCTTCTGTGGAGGCAATTACGAAGCTTCCATCCATGGAATCTGTATGGATGTGGGTGATTGTAGGTACATCATATGGAAAAGAGGGCCTCTTGGGAAGTAGATGGCGAGGATAGTGCATGGAAAACAAAAGATAAATATTGAGCAAGAGCATGCATGCATTCTTGCAAATGTTATCCACTCTTGCCACATCCTACAAAGGCAATGACACTCGTGCCCTTAACTTGTTTGAGGGCAGACGTACCTCAAGGTATGATATCTCCTCTCTTTTTTTGTCTCTCTCTCTTGTGCTTCTTGAAACAAAGACTCTTGCAAAACTCTTTCTAAGTAGTCAAGCATTTATTCTATTCCTCTTGAGTTCAACCCTCATGACCTAGATAGTTTTCAAGCTCTTGAGCACGATAAACCTTATTTTAATTGAGCATTTAGTCTCTAGCTTTGAGGCTCGAACTTATGTTCAAGCCTCATGACATGGATGTTTATTTTTCAAGCCTCGTTTTGAGTACTCAAACATGACTTGTTTTAGTTGAACATTTAGTCTCTAGTTGCAAGGCCACATGACCACTCTAGTACAATAGTTTCTATAATCTAGAAACTATGCCGAAGGGTTTGTATCTCACAAGATTTCAATTGAGTCTTCATGCGGTCCAAACTTGTTTTTGAGTCTCATCATCTAAAGACTCAATTTATAAGCATCATGAACACTCTAGTAGGACTCTTCCAAGCTAGAATCTATCTACCATCATCATGAACACTCTAGTAGGACTCTTGTAGAATCCATCTACAAGAGTCCTACCTTATGAGGTTGGAACTTAGGTTTGAGTCTCATGGGTTAGAGACACATGAAAAACTCTTTCAAGTTGAAATCCATTTTTAAACATCTCTAACTTATGAATCTCTTGACCCTCATGAGAACTCTAGGAGGACTGTTTCTACTTGCAAGACTATTTACAACACTAAGTATGAGAGTTTCACAAGCTAGAGACTCTTGGAGAAGTCTTTCCAATTGAAAGACATCTTCCAAAGAGTGCCATATAAACTCTTTTTAACTAGAAGCCATCCCCAAGTGTCTGTATCACATGAGACTCAAAATTTAGTTTGAGCCTCATGATCCAAAAATGCTTGTAAAACAACAAAAAGTTATCTACATCAGCTATAGACCTCAAACTTCAACCTTGAACCTTGTAATTCTCTAAACTTTTCTGATCGCTTGACTCAAGATTATGTACCTATTCAATATCAACGCCAATTACGTGGGATTATCCCTCGCTTGTCCTTCAACAATATTGTGAGATATATATTACTGTCATGAGAAGGATATGGACATGTGAAGACTCGCAACTTATCCTAAAACCTCTTTGTATTCATTTGGAAGACTGAGGAATGAGAAGATTTGGAATTTTTAGTTTACCAATATGACTAGAATAGGTAGAATTGGTATTTTATTTTTGAGATACGGTTTGAATAGAGAGAGGGACATCAATAATTATATTTGGTACAATTTTATGAAAAGGACTTGTTAAGTGCATAAATATGGTATTCTTACATCATAGCTTAGATTTAAATGAAGTCATGAATGTTTTGTTATTTGATGTTTGAGTTTTTTATTAATAGCCAAGCATATCTTATAGATAGATGCTCACTTTGTGAAGAGAAGCCACCTAAGTAGAAAAAAAGCTTTATTTTTTGCTTTAGAGAGTTCCTTATTGCAACTGTCCAATTAAAACAAGCCTTGGTAATCCTAATTATACAAAGATGAAAAGAAAAACGTATAAAAGTATGCATGAATTATTTTAAGAAAAAGCTACCTATATTATACAAGAGGTAGCTTGAAGGAAAAACACCTTATTCAAAAGAATAAACTTTGGATTTGTTCTATCATCTTATCATTAAGTTATATGCCCAAGTATTCATGTCCTCAAGTACAAACGAAATTTGCACAACTAAGCTATGTGATCTTATCACTAAGGTATATGACCAAGGATTCATGTCCTCAAGTATGAATGAAATTTGCACAATCATGTCTAGCACTAAAGAACGAGTCAAATATAAAAAGAGTATTAATGATTCTTTTAAAAGTTGCACTACTTGAATAAGTGCCAATATATCTATAGATATTATTTATGTATCTTCGAGTAACTTTTTTCATATTTTTATGAGTTTTCATCATAACAAAATCTGTTTTATATTGGTTTTTAAGTATATGTTGTGTTTGTAAGGACCACATTTGAAGTTTCATCAATTTTTCAAAAATTTCTCTTATGTTCTATTCAAGTGATCAATACAAACAAATAGAGGCCGCTCCATGCTCGGGGGATGTACTATGTAATCATGTTACATTGTGAGTTCAATAGGAGGGATTTTTAAAGGCAAACACTTTAGGCAATTAAACAAAGATACATTAAAATAAGGAGGTTTTATATTAAAATTTGAAAAAAAAATCCTAAAATAAAGAGTCATTTTATTCATTCAAACATGTTAAATATATAGGGGTTTTTTAAATTACCCCATGAATGCACACTATATAGGGGGGTACTAATTAGTGCACCCCTTGAGGCTCCATGGAACTATCTCATGAAATTAGATCCCATAGTACATACTACTCTCTCCCAAAACAAAGCATGCTTATACTCATCATTAAGATACGATTCTAGCATCCGTGCTCAAAGAGATGTCCTCCTCCAATCAAGCGTGTGATATAAGGTTGTGCATTTGAGTGGTGAACCACACTCCTCTCCTCTTTGATGCTAGTTGATAAGGATGCTTTTGGTTTGTTTAGCTACTCTTAACCTATTGAAGATAAGAAAAGGATACCATTCCCATGTAATTGTCTCATGGACATATCCTTCATGTATGTGTTATTTAGTTGCAAAAGCAGGCATGCTTGTGCTCTTGATTAGAGAAAATTCCTCCCTTTGCTCTCAATGAGATGCCCTCCACAATCTAGCATGTGACAAGTAATGGTTTATTTGGACTTGAGAACTCGGGATTTTATTTTATTACCTTAAGCATGTAAGTAAAGGGGTTTTTTTAATATCCTTTGAATGCACATTATATGAATAGTTTCTTAATTGTGCACCCCCCGAGCTCGGGAACTATACCCCTATCCTCTTTGATTTGCTAGATAGTGATGTGTTTATATTTATCTATTAATATTTAAGATATATAATGTAATGAAAGGGTACCAAATCCATGAAAATAATCTCATGGAAGTAGCCTATATTTACATATTATCTAGTTGGAACAGTAAGCATGATCATGCTCTTCATAAGAGAGAGTCCCCACCTTTGTGATTAAAGAGACACCCTCCCCTCTCATGTAAGTGGAATATGCACTAACATAATTCATTTTTGCAAAATTTTGGAGCCTATCAAGTGAAGAGATTAATTTTTTTTGAGGGGAACAACAATTGCATGGCTACCTAGAATGCTATATGCAAAGACAAGACGGGATCTACTTGTAGCACTCTAGTAAATGACTTGGCGTGCAATAGAGAAACAGTGTATGTACAAGAGGAAATAGAATTATTAAGGATATATATGTATTAAGTTAGCCGTTGTGATTAGAAACTCATGTTTATCTTATTGTAAATATGATTTGCCTACATAACTAAGAATACAAGTGTTAATATCTTTTTTTCCTTCATTTGTTATATTGGTGTTTGTAAACACCATCCTCATTTGAGATCCCATTAGGAAAATTTTGAACTCATTTTTGGGCCTTTTAAGAGTGCCACATCATCAAAGTTGTACAAAAGAAAGCAGCCCGATAGACCCCTCTAAATATTTCTTAGAACCCCATGATATGACCTATCATTGGAAAGTTCTTGAAAAATGGATTCTAAAGAGCCAAGGTCCGAAAATTTTCGATGACTTCTATGAAAATTATGCCATTTTTTTTCAATCAACCAGGTTTTGTTACCGTTACGGTAATCTAAAATCACCTTTTTCTAGATCTACATGAAGGCAATGTCCGATACATGCATGCTATATATCAATAGATAGCATTTGAAGAGTAGATTCTAAATATCCAACCTCCGACAAGTTTGGATCTTATTTGCAAAAAAAATAAATCAATCCCCACTTTTTGAAAGCTATGCCACATCAAAAATTCTTACAAGGCCCATTTTTGAGTCCAAACTTTTCCTAATGCCTCAACATGAAAATTGGTTTAGTAAGGGCTTGTGAACAAGTCCAATTTTGTTGCTCATTTTTTATCCTAGTTTCTTAACATTGTACTCTTGGATGATGCTTTTGATTCCATTGGCCTCCCTTTAAAGTGTTTTGAATTTGTAGACAATATTTTTTTATTATTAGTGCAATGTTTGATGAAAGTACTATTTATTAAAAAGTTACTCATCCGTTTCGTTTTTCCATAAAAGTTACTCTTCCTTATCAACAATGTTAAAATCATGCTTCCAAATGATTTGTCGCTGCATATACACAAACACAAAAATATATTTGTGTGTTGAAGATATGGATATGTGTTAAGGTTAAATTTATGATACCATCCTCTAGTCACATAGAGTTGTCTTGAACTACGCTTGAGGCTCATGCCCACTTGCTAGTTTAATTGAGGCATGTGATGCTCTAATGAGCTTCAAACCTCCTCTTAATATCTTATAGAGCAACCATAAGTGAGGATTGAGTTTAGGTTTGAGTCTCGCATCCATGTGCTACTGCCTTGAACGAAGTTTGAGTGTCTCCACCTGCTAGTTTAAGCGAGCTATATGAGGCTCGAACTCAAATTAAATACTCTTCTTAATATCCCACATAGTAGCAACAAGTGAGGCTTGAAATGTTTTTAACTTAAGTTTGAGCCCCCGGTTCATGTGCTAGTGCTTCAATTTATATGGCCACAAAGGTTCCCCACAAACAACCATGAGGTCAAACTTAACAAAAAATACTGCAATTTCAAATCTCATTTTGAAACAATGGGACTTGAATAATTCCCAAAATTCCTAAATATGTCTTCTTATCAACATTGCTTCTAATACCATGCTCACTTGATAGCACTGCTTGTGCTGACTCTGAAAACCTGGTAATTCAACTGCCTCACACAAAGCAGCACCTACCACTTTTGGTGTCAACCAATCAAGGTGAGGTGGTTTACCTTGAAATTTCTTTAACCTGAATCCATTAACTGGTTTATCCACTCCGGTTCCCAATACATCAGCAGCTATAAATGTGCCTTGGCCTAGATCTTCAAAAATCTGGTAAGGACCCTTGTACCTCAAAGTCAATTTCCCTGGGAATGGACCAAGCCTAGAATTATATAGCATCACCCAATCTCCCACTTTGAACAGTTTGGACTTGACACTCATAGCTACCCAGGCTTGTCTTCTCCTCTGGATAATCTCGGTGATGTAAGAACTCACCAGCCTATCCTCTTCGAGCTGCATCAAATACTTACATCTGTGCTTTACTGACAATGCAAGAGACATTTTCTTAGCAGATACTCTCAAGCTAGGTACCACAAATTCCATAGGTACTACAGCCTCCAACCCATAGACCAACTTGAAAGGTGTCATCCATGTGGTGACTTTAAAAGCAGTCCTGAATGACCACAGAGCTCAATCCAACTTCAGGTCCCAATCCTTATGATCATCCTGCACAATCGTTTTCAGAATTTTAACTAGAATTTTGTTGCTACTTTCTGCATGTTCATTGGCCTGGGGATGATATGGGGTAGACTTCTTGTGTAATATCATATGAGTTTTAGTCAGCTCCTATATGACCTCATTCAAAAAATGTGTCCCCCTATCACTCACCAACTCAACTCGACACCCAAATCTTGTCATAATGTTATGATACAAAAACTTTGCAACACTGGCTGCTTTGTTATCCTTCAGTTCCACAGCTTCCACCCACTTAGTACAATAATTTGTAGCAACCAAAATGTACATGTTCCCTCTAGAGCTAGTGGGCTTCAGTGGTCCTACAAAGTCCATACCCCATTTTTGAAAAGGTTCAAGGGGTAGAATAGGATGATCTGACATCCTGTCCCTATTGTCTGGCTGACCAAGCTTCTGACACACCACACATCTTTTGGCATACTCATGTGCATCTTTTAACAAGGTAGGCCACCACAAACCAACCTGCAAAATTTTCTTACCTGTAATGTCTCCTGAAAAATGTCCACCATCTTGTCCATAATGAGCTTCCTGTAGAACTGCTGACTGTTCAAATTCCGGAACACACCTTCTTATCACTTGATCAATACCCTTCTTGTATAATGCTCCTGCAATCACCAAAAATGGTGTGCTTTTCAATGCAAATTTCTTCCTTTGATCATGTGAAAACCCTCCTAGCATAACCCCATCAGTTAGGTACACCAACATTTGATCATACCAAGAATCTGGAACATCCTGCTGAATTGAAAATAAATTTGCATCAGGTAACTGATCATCCACACCTATTGGATATTCCCTTGTTCCTAGTCTTCTCAAATAATCTTCCACAGCATGCTCTTTCCCAGGAGTATGAATAATCACAAACTCAAATTCCTGCAAATGAAACATCCACCTTGCTAATCTCCCTATAGGCATGGGCTTCTTAACCAAGTACAACAAATCTTGGTGATCAACATGAAACATAATCCTGTTATTGAGTAAGTAATACGTGAAGTTATTCAATGAATATATCGTGCCCAAATCCTCTCTCTCAGTCACAGTATAATTCTTTTCTGCTGAGGTCAACATCCTACTTGCATAATACAATGGTCTATACCATCTTCTAACCTTTTCTTGCATCAACACAACTCCAATTGCAACATCCGATGCATCGACAAAAAGATGAAAAGGCAATGTCCAATCAGGAGGCTGCAATATTGGTGCTACTGAAAGCATTTTCTTTAACATCTGAAAGGCTGTCTCCTGTGGTTTATCCCATTTAAAGGCAACAGCTTTCTTTGTAAGATGAGTCAAAGGTGCACATATATTAGCCAAATATCTAATATACCTTGAGTGCCACTTCACTTGGCCCACAAACCTGCTAAGCTCCTTCACATTCTAAGGTGATTTGGCTGCCTGAATTGCTTCAATTTTTTTGGCATCAATGGCCATCCTATCAGCAGATACTACATGTCCCGATAAAATACCACTTCTAAATGCAAGTACACTTTTATATGGATTCAAGGCCATGTGAAACAGTTTGCATCTTTCCAAACATAACTTCAAGTGAACCAAATGCTGATCCTTCTTTCCAAATACTGACAAGTCATCTACAAAAACCCTCATAAATCCTGAGGATAAGGTTTAAATGTCTTATGAGCCACAAAGTTGAAGGAAGGTGGACCATTCTTCAAACCAAAACTCATCACTGTATACACAAATGCTCCCCACTTAGTGATGAAGGCTGTCTTGTGTTGGTCTCTTGGAGCTACCTTGATCTGATTGTAACCTAAAAAACCATCAAGAAAGCTATACATCTCATGTCCAGCTATTGCATCCAACACAGCATCACAAAATGGCATAGGGAATAGATCAGTAATAGTTGCAGCATTTAACTTCCTATAATCCACACACACCCTCAACTTACCAGTCTTCTTTGGCACAACAATAATTGGTGACAACCATGAAACTTCATTAACTGGCTTGATGAATCTTACTGCCAATAACTTTTCTATTTCCTGATTTACCTGCTTTGCAAAATTGGGGTTCATTCTGTATCTCTGTTGTATGATTGGTGTAGCATCCTCTCTGAGATTAATGTGATGCTGATGTAATTTAGGCTCAATTCCCTTTACCTGTGAATAATCCCAAGCAAACACATCTTTATACTCCTGCAACAGTTCAATCAAACCTTTCAAAAATTCACCTTCAGCATGGATGCTGATTCTGACCATCCTAGGATCTTCTTCAGTTCCCAAATTAAACTCTTTGACTGCATCCTCTTTTACCCTGGTGGAGGTACCAAACCTTTTCTCATAGATATTTTCTGCCACTACGATTACTTCCTTCTCCTCTTTATCAATCTGCTCTTTTTGAGACACCTCTAAATTCCAATCCATCATCTGCAACACTTCAGATCCATCAATCTCCTGGCGTGGAACTATTTCTACTTTATCCTCACCCTGATCTTCATCCTTCTGTATTATCCCTTCTACATCAACCTCAAAGACAGGCACAATAGTGGGATTAGCTCTCAAAAATTCCTCCTCTTCATCATCTTCCACTGCATTTACCAAGTTTATGGTCTGAGCACATAATGGTTTGGTCTTTGAAGGGATTTGTTTTCTTCCCTGCATTGATATGGGTACTGACTGCTTCCCCTTTCTCATCATGACAACATTTTCTCCCCAATTCTGCTTAACCCTAGCTTGTCTAAACCAGGGTCTTCCCAACAGCATCTTGTAGGAAGAATCTGAATCCATCATTCTAAGTACCACAAAGTTCACAAAGAAAACCATACCTGCAATTTCAATTGCTTGCTGCTTGAGAATGCCTAAAGGCTGGACTCTCCTCTGGTCTGCCATCTTCACTTGAAATGGTACCGGAGCTAATGTTCCTCCTAAGTTTAGTCTTCTATGGAACTCCTCAGGAAGTATATTCACCCCTGATCCTCCATCCAACAGCAGCTCTTCAAATAGCATGCCTTGAAACATTACTGCCACAACAGGTACTACAAAATCCGCATATGCTGGATCAATCTGCTGTAGCATTACTTCAGGATACTGGTTTGCCAACACTTGGTCTTGTTGACCTTGAAGCTTCTTCAACAATTTCTCCTTAAAGACTGGAACTATACATAATAATTGATCCAATGACAATTGCAAGGGAGAGTTCACAAGTGCCTCAAACCAATCTCTTTCTTTTGTTGGCATCAAACTTGGCCTGTCAAGTTTATGCTGCTTCTTGGATACCTCCAACTCTTCATTCTTCTCCTCTGCATACTGAACCTGCTCCTTCTGCACTTTTTTATGAACCTTATCCCTCACATATTTCTACTCTCTCCAATTAATTGGTCCCTTATCTTTTGCTCTTGTGACTGCCAATGCTTCAGCTTCTTCCACCTGACCACATTGGTACCAATCACAATACCATCCTTCTTCATGTTCCTTCTGCTCAGTCTGATGTACTATGACTGGCTCTGGTTCCTGTTTCTCCTGAATTTCCACCAAAATAACATTAGCCTGAGCTTGTTGATTATGCTCTAGTTGTTGCTGCGCTCCCTGTTGGTCTGCCTGACCAGACCTCACAATGGGCATCCCTCTTTCTCCCCTGTGTCTAACCCATAATTCACAATTGAGACCAACCCAATGGTCTGGTGATCCACAATAGACACAAGGAATCACTCTGTCTCCTCTTCTCTGATTGTTGTTTTGCTCTCTCCAAGGAGGTCTTGGTGGTCTATTAAATGGTTGTCTTTCTGTAAATGGAGCTACCTGATTTGCTGCAGCTTCACCTCTACCTCTACCTCTAACCTGGGGTTAAACCAACACCTAGAGGTGGTATGTCCTTCTTTGTCACATATTTCACAATACAACTTAGCTTTGGGTGGCAACACTGAATAACCTATGCTCTTTAATTTACTCACCAATTCCCCTTCCTGAGTTGTTTTATCCTTTTTGGACTTCTTCTTTGTGCTTTTCTTATTCCTCTTTGACTTTTCTTCAACATCACTTGACTCAGTATCATCATTTGAATCAGCATCTTCATCAGTTTCATGAGCATCAGTGGAGTCTGACTGATCATCAGAATCATCATCTTCTTTGGAACTACTCTTCATTTTGGGTCTGCCAAGTCTTTTCTCCACTCTGACTACTGCATCAACTAGTGCAACAAAACCTGGACCTATATCTACACTTGCCACAACATTCTTTAAATCTTTCCTCAAACCTGTCAAAACACATTCTGCCAACATCTCATCAGTGGGCCTCTCATTTCCTGAAGTCTGTCAACCAAAACTCTAAACTTTTGAGCAAAATCTTCAACCCCATATCCTTTTGTCTGATCACCCTGAGTTTCTTCAAAATGTCTGTAGGAGTCTTCTCCTTTTTGAATCTCTGTAAAAAGGTTGCTTTCAAAGAATTATAGGTAGCAAAATGAGCTATACCAAATTGGCTAAACCAACTCATAGCTTTGCCTTCTAATGTAGTTGCAAATTGCTCCATCTTTGTTTGGTCATTATGCAAGGCCTGATAACCACTAGCCTACCACTTTGTTTCAAACTGGGTAGCATGACAGTCTGCATCTTCTTTCATCTTTCCTCTAAATTTGGAGCCTGGTAGCCCCCTGTAGTGGGTCAAACTGAAGCCTTCTTCTTGTCCCTGCAGGTCTTCCTGTCAAGGAAAGTGCTCCAACAAATTGCCTCACATGCCTCCCATATGCTCTCACAGAACCCTTAGCCCCTTGGTTCAATAACTCCTGTTCACTGTCACCGAACTCCTCCTCTCCATCAGAGGCAACATCATAATGAAAAGGATCAATATCAGAGTTTCCTGCTCTCGCACGTGCCCTCGTATAATAAACTCTGCCTACTCTCCTCTCTTGTTGTGACATACATGATTCTCCACAGATTCACAACAACAGGATCGCCAAAGTGTTGGGGTTCATCAACACACACACAGAACTTAGGTGTTGACAACATGTCACACACACTAAAGACATAGTTAAACAAAGCCAAACATATTCAACTCATCAGCATTTCACCATTCACCAAATTCCAACACAACAGACTGAAGAAACAAACATGAATCATAGAGCAAGAGACTACACTGTTTGATTCATCTTGGTCCAAAGATAACTTCCATTTCAGCCAAAATTACCTACTCGCGTGAACCAACATGACCTTTAAATAGGAACTTCTGACATTTATAACAGTTACATCCGATTGACCAAAATCCGACTTATCAAAACTCCGACTGATAACCGTTGATTGATCAAACATAAGTACAAGTAAGGATCTGGTGCAGGGTCAACAGATGTGCTGACGAAATTAGTAGAGCACCCACTATCCACAAGAACATTAATCGGCTGCTTGCCAGCAAAGCTAAGGAGGCTAAGAACCTGGTTCGAAAGATCCACTAGACCAGCAACACAATTAAGAGCATTCATCATTAAGGCACTCACCACCTTAGAAACTCGAACACAACGTGCTGCTTTTTTTCCTTTGTCTGGGACAAGAGGTTGGTTGTGGATAGGTTCTAAAATTGTGGTCTCCAAGTGAGAATTGGAAGGGTTTGGCTTCTTGGGGCATTCATACCAACTGTGCGGTCCATGAAAAATTGTACATAATCTTGGACAATTGGAGTTGGAGGTTGAAGGAGCCGATGAAGAGGCTTGCTGCCCAGAAGAAGTACCCTGGCAAAAATCACGACGACCATTACTTCTACGATTGGGACGATTGTTTCGTTGATTCTGATTATTTGCAGAAGAGGAGGCTCTAGAAGTGGTTGCGTGTTCAGAATATTGGGGTCGAAAATAATTTTGTCCAGCAGAGTATTGTCTCAAAGATTGAGATCCTGAGAGAGAATGTTGATTTTGACCACCTTGTCCCACATAATTACGCTGTGAAGAGCTTGCAGAAGTGGAAGTTCAATCGCCAGAAAAGAAACTTTTGAATGGCCGCCGATTATCGCCAAGACACTCAATATAAGCGATTGCATCATCCAGGGTGGCAGGGTTAAATTTATGGACATTGTTAGCAACAAGCTAACGTGGACACCATTTTTCGGAGTTCTCCTTGTAAAAATAATTATTATTTTGATAAATTGGAAATATTGTAACTCCTGTTTTCTTGATAAACCTTGTAATTAATGAGTCGGGGCTACAAGCTTCCAGATTGTATCAGCCATTCAATTCCCAGCTTTGGTAGAACTACAGATTATCACTTTTCACCACCCAAAAACCTTGGCTAAGGTATAAAAGCCAATTTTTGTAAGTTTTATATAAGTTTTTGGATAAGAAATACACAGCGTGAGCTAACGGGGCTCACTTCTCCCCTTCTCGCGCTTCCTACTCCCTCCCCGGTTGTCACATTGCGAATGCGTCTGTTGCATTGCAACCGTAGGTAAGAGCTCTACGCATTGACGTAAGCCATTTACAGTATTTTGTAGATTTTGGCATCGTCGACCCACGGCCTAATTTCATCATAACTAGGAATTTATACTTTTAAATTGAAAACTAAACATAGGCAGAGTATTGGGGCATCATTGCTAAGCATTTAGATGCATTCTGGGTCGAAAACGACTAGGTCAAAAATCCACTACTGCTGATCGAGATTTTGGAACTTGACCTAAAGTGGGATTTGAGACCATAGGCATGTGTTCTTAGGTCTTGTAAACTTGTCCTAGAAGTTTCATTACGTTTGGATGTCATTTGATGCTGTAACGGATGTGATTTGCTTATCGATGAGCGATTGGCTTTTGGTGATTTCAGTCACTTGAGTGTAGCATGAGTGCGAGTTATTAGTTGTTTTCCAAGAGATTGACAACCTCTTGCAGCCTCTATGCACTAGTCGAGTCAGTTTCATCCCATGGTTTGACAAATTAATCGTGGTTCTCGCTAATACTGCAATAAGATAGGATGGTGAGGTTAGACATGCATCCCACATTTGGCGCCTCTGTCGGGCAACGAAGAGACCTAAACTAAGGAAAAACACGAGCGTCTTGTGTAATTGTCCTTTAAATTCCTCTAGGTACGCTTAGAGTTCAAAACTCTTTTTAGAAACCGCATAGCTTAAGATTGTCATCTTTTGCTGTGTAGAGGTAGCTTGGAAGTAATCGTACGTACTGAGTACCTTTAGGATTGTAGGATTGTAGATTTAGATTAGGATTTGGAGAATGATTGGTAGAGAAACAAGTTTTAAGATCAAGACTCTGAAAAACATAAAAAACACAAGAAAACGAGTGTTGGTGGACACTTTCCACAACCTCATTGCATGAGAAACTAGGAGTAGGGTAAGTAGGATCCGAGGTGGATTTCATAGCATTGCTCTCTCTGAAAGAATCAAGGGTGAGTTGTTATGTAAGGTTACATAATTTCAGGGCTATGGCTAGAAATAGCATGAAAAGACTCGAATTCACTCAATCCAACTGGAGAGTAAGCCTAAAAGTTGTATGAACCAGTGGGTAAGCTCAAGGACACTTTGAGGTAAAAATTTCAAGAAGTTGGCCAAAACTCAGATTATTTACTTTTTCTTGACTTTTTAGCCCAAACTAAGTTTTGACTTGATTCATAGGCTTAAAACACATCATAAAAGGACTGTCCTTGAGAAAATTTCAAAAAAGTGCTCATTTTAGGCCTCAAGTTAATAGTCACGATTATTAACTTTTTGCTATAAATTGGCCAAGGCTTATACCATTGACTCATTGCATACATCACTAAACTAGCAAACAACTAGGTGAAAACTAAAGTTTGTACTGACTTTTTGAATCTTGAGTGTGAATAGAGGAAATAATTTATCCAAACTTGGTGAAAATTGATTCATAAGCCTATATTGAGGTGATAAACATGTGTATATGCTCAGTTGACCAAAAACATGCAAAAATTTGACAAAAGTAAATAATCGAGATTATTATTTTGACAAAGTTGGCATACCACTAGCTTTACCATGTTGTAATAAGCCCACAAACCAAATTTGGTAAGATTTGAATCACTGGAGTGAAAACTGCGACAAAAATTGCAAAGTTAGTCTGCAGACAGATAATTAATGACCATTTGACCAAAAATTGTTCAAACTTGATGAAAATTGGCTAGTGACCTTAACATAAGGTGCTTAATAGATCTGTGCCAAGATTGGGACAAAAATTTGCAAAAAAATGTTAAAAGTAAATAATCGCGATTATTTACTTTTGCTTCCAAACTTGGTGATTTTGTAAATTTGAGTATACCACAAATTCAAACACATCAATTGGACCCCACAAATCAATTTTGGTGAAATTTGGACCACAAAAGTGAAACCTAAGCCAGATTCTCGAAATCAGAGTCTGCCAGACACGGAACAATGGGTAAACTTGATCAAATTTTGTCCAAACTTGTTGAAACTTTTCCAAGGGCTTTAACAAGTTGTATACTTACCAAACCAATCCAGAAAATACAAAAAAAGTGACAAAAGTAAATAATCATGATTATTTACTTCTGCTATCCAGAGACTTCAAATTTGACTTTTGGGCTTATATAGTTTTAGACCAGCATAAAATAAGGCCACTGGAAAATTTTGGTGTCAATCGGATCAAATTTGGTACAGATACACTTTGTTTACAGATTGCAGATTAAACCTTTGATTTTGCTAAGCTGAATCTGAAAGTCAAAGTTTTGACTTCCATAGCACGAATTGAAGTGAAATACAAAGACCAATCACTGGAGTTCTCAAGAGCTCGACTGTCCTTATAGAAAAAATAGCTAATTTGACAAATTATGTACAGGAATCAGGTTGCATACGAGGAATCAGTGGCTTGACAGAAAGTTGCAATTGAGTCAAGTGGAAATTGATGACAAGTCAATCTAAGGTGAGTACTCTATCCAAGGCTTCATATGTCTATATGAACCTTAGATCTGGTCGTGTAATAGGAAAACAAGGCCTATTTGGAGAAAACACTAGTAGAGTATCCGCTGGAGAAAGCGTAAATCAAGACAATTCCTTACACACAATTCTTGAAGAAGTATCAAGGAATTGTGTGTAAGGAATTTCCTTGATTTACATGTGTAAGTATCAAGACATAAAAGATAGAAACATAAAAGATCTCTTGTGGACTTCTCATGCTATACCAGGACAATTAACGGCCATGAAGATCATCTATATCTTCAAAATCAAAGACAAGGGATCTGCGGATCTACCAACTTACTTGTTTAGAGATTTTTATAACAACAACTTTGTTATGATGACTCCTGAGGAGGTAGAACAAACCAAATAAGAGGGGTATTCCATACAGAATTGGATATTGGGTCAAGGACCAGAAACCACTTCAAGAGACGAACATCATATGAGATCATTAGAGAGTAATGTGAAGAAACCAGAAACCACCTCATCACGAAGAAAAACGGGTGACACTAAGGCCAGCCAAGGGCTACATGAGTCACTATTTTCGACAGACTAGTTTGAAGAAATCGGAACAGGACCAACTCCTAGAACACCTGGAGTTGAACCAAATAGACGTGTCAGACCAGCTGATTTCCAAAAATGGATCAACAAATACAGTGGATCAGGGGATCCATATGACTACTTAGCAAGCTTCAAGCAAGTGCTAAGAGCGGAGCGTATATTCGATTTCCATACTCAATTCGAAGGATTTGGAATGACCTTAGAAGGAAAAGCTTTGACATGGTTCCAAAACATTCCACCAAGGTCAATCATGGATTTGAATACATTAGCTCAAGGATTTGTAGCTGCTTGTTCTAAAATGGAGATTAAACATAATACGATAGCTCAAATCTACAGCTTTAAACAGAAAAATGGTGAGTTTCTTAGGTATTGTGCAACTCAAATGAAACAATACATTGCCAGATGCCCAGAGATGGAGATACCTGTAGAGGAGCGGCTTGTTTCATTGTTTCTAGAGGGACTGCTAAACAAAGAACTTCATGCTATACTCTATATTAAAAATCATACAACCCTAGAGGCGTGTGTGTCTGATGCTATCGACCTAGGAGACAATTGTGAGATCTTTAATGAAGAGGACGTCGCAAAGGGTAACCAAAGTGAGAAGACTGCATCCACAAAACCAGCACAAGTGGGAACGGCTGCTACGACACCATTCTCAGCCATAGAAGATATGCTAAAAAGAATGAATGACATGATGAACAATATGCAAAAGGCACCTATGAGAGGACCAGGACAGGGGATATCCCCACAAGGATAACCAATTAGGCCAAAAAAATGGTGTGCAATCGAGGGGAAATGGACAAACCACGAGACCCACCAGTGCTACTTCAGACCAAAGTATGATGGGAATGTTCAGTACGTGAGGCCACAAGGACAACCCATGTACAGATATCATCCTAATATGGCTCAAGTTCAGAGACCACCAATGGGTATGGAGAGACCTCAAGTTGTGTTGGAACAACAACCTCCTTATCCAGGACATAATGCGGTGCCTGTAAAGTACATGCACTCAGAAGGGGTCATAGATGGACAAGCATTAGTGCCTGTTACACCCTATGCAGAGCCTAGTCCATCTACCGTGATGGTAGACGGAGATTGGTATAGTGCACAACCACCACCAATGGAGGAAATCATGACTTATGCTCCACAGAGCTCGCAACAATGTATTATGTAGCTAATCAAGGTGTCAGACCTCCTATGGGACGATCCATGATGAAGCCCAGAACAGGAAACTGTCATAACTGTGGTGCTGATGACCATTGGAAAAATGAATGTCCAGAGCCTGAAAAAACCTCAAACCAATTGAAGCCTATTGCATACAATGTTGCAAAAAGGGAGGACACTTTCTGAAAGATTGTCCTAAGAATCCTTTGAACAAAGGAAAAAATGTAGTCAACATAGTCCAAGTGATTCCTAGTAGCTCATGAGAGCGAACCGATTGTTCCAATCAAGGTAATCACTAGAGCTCAGGCAAAGAAAAAGAAACACAATTCTTCTGATGATTCGGAGAATACAAAAGTTTCTTCTCAAAGAATCAAAAGGAGCAGAAGCTGAAGGAGTACGAGCGGAAGTGCGACGCGAGAGAGAGTACGAGAAGAAGAGCACGACGATATGGTGAACTCGCTCTACTGTAATGTGTAGAGCATAGTGAGTTCTTATTAGGTTTTTACAAAAGAATATGTGTACATACCTGGCGGCCCGCCCACTTACCTGGGCGACCACATTGGGCTTTATACCCCAACAACGTCCCACTTAAAGTCCAATGTGGTACTTTAAGTGTGAGAGAAGCTACTATACAAGCTAATATACAAGAGATGTAGAGAAGTGATGTACTACCCTACACCTAACTGCTTGTGAAAATGCGCAAAGCTCTCTGAGGGAAGTCCTTTTGTAAGTAGATCAGCAGGATTTTTTGTGGTGTGAACTTTGACAAGCTGAAGTTGCTTATCCTCGAGCATTTCCCTGATGAAATGATACTTCACATCGACATGCTTTGTCTTTGAGTGATAAACTGGATTGCGAGCCAATTGTATAGCACTTTGACTATCACAATATAACACAAACATCTCTTCTTTGATTCCCAAATCTGTTACTAGTTGATTAAGCCAAATTGATTCTTTGCATCCCTCTGATGCTGCAACATATTCAGCCTCTGTAGTAGACTGAGTAACACAATCTTGTAATGTAGAACGCCATGATACTGCTCCACCAGCCAATGTAAAGACATACCCTGACGTAGACCTTCGGTTGTCTAAGTCACCTGCATAATCTGAGTCTGTAAAACCCTTTACACTTAGCTCCTGACTCCCATAGAATATACACATACTCTTTGTAGCTTTCAGGTATCTCAATATTCCTTTCACTGCCTCCCAATGTTTCTTGCCTGGGTTTGACATGTATCGACTTACTACTCCCACTGCAAATGCAATGTCTGGGCGAGAAGCAATCATTCCATACATCAAACTACCCACTGCAGACGCATATGGAATCTTATCCATTTCAGCCTGTTCTTCCTCAGACACAGGACAATCTTGTTTGCTAAGTTTCACATATGGTGGCAATGGAACACTCAGTGCCTTTCCCTTCTCCATATTGAAACGTTGCAAAACCTTGTCAATATACTCTGTTTGAGATAACCAAATCAACTTCTTTGATCTGTCTCTCTCAATGCGCATACCAAGTATATGACTTGCCTCACCCATGTCTTTCATGTCAAACGATTTTGCCATCTTTGACTTCAAAGCTGAAATTTCTTCCAAGTGCTTGCCAACAATCAACATGTCATCCACATAGAAAATAAGGATCAGCCAACTACCATCCTTAGCCTTATTTGTATATAGACAGTGATCGAACTCACTATGTTTGTAGCCTTGAGAAAGCATAAACTTGTGGAATTTATGGTACCATGCCCTCGGTGATTGTTTTAAGCCATAAAGACTCTTTAACAGCTTGCATACCCAATCTTCCTTGCCTTTCTCAACAAACCCTTCTGGCTGCTGCATGTAAATTTCCACATCTAAATCACCATGCAAGAACGCTGTCTTGACATCCATTTGGTGCAACACCAAATCTAATATGGCAACCAATGCAAGAAAGCATCTCAATGTAGTCATCTTGACCACCGGAGAGAAGACTTCATCAAAGTCAATGCCTTGTTCTTGCTTAAAGCCCTTGGCAACAAGCCTTGCTTTGTACTTTGGCTGACTATCATGAGCGGTGATCTTATACCTGTAAACCCATTTACAAGGTAGAGCCTTTTTTCCCCCTGGTAATGTAACTAGCTTCCATGTCAGGTTTTTATGTAGAGATGTCATCTCTGACTGCATGGCCAATTGCCAATTTCCGGAGTCCTTCATTTGCACTGCTTCCTTGTAACATGAAGTCTCATTGCAATTAGTCAACATGACATAGTTCATAGATGGAACAAACCTATCAGAAGGTCGCTTGACACGTCCAGATCTTCTCACAATAGGTGGCTCAGGCACAGCCACAACCTGTGGTTCCACTCTATCCTGTCCTTGCTCCTCTTGAGCCCTGACATTTTGTCTTGCACGTGCAGGTCCATCTTCTTGGAAGACAACTCTTCTAATCTCCTCAACCCTCTCTGGTTTAGAATGATATTTGGATTCATTAAAGTGAACATCATTGCTGCGGACAACCTTTCTAGATTCGGGATCCCAAAGTCTGTACCCCATCTCATCAGAATTACCATAGCCTAGAAAGATGCACTTTCTACTCTTTGGCTCAAGTTTGTTCCTAAATTCCTTTGGAACGTGAGTATATGCCTCACAGTCAAAGACTCTGAGATGCTTGTATAAGGGAATTTTGCCTGACCATACCATCTCTGGCACTGAATCCTTCTGCAAAACCTTGCTAGGAGATCTATTTACAAGATGAACAGTTGTTGATACAGCTTCAGCCCAAAACCCATTTGGCAGCTGTGCATTAGATAACATACTTCTGACCTTCTTTTGTATGGTCCTATTCATCCTCTCAGCAACACCATTTTGAGGAGGATTGTAAGGAGCAGTAAGTTCACGTTTTATACCTTTTGACTCACAAAAGTCCTGAAAGGCCTTTGAAACATACTCTCCACCATTGTCAGTGTGTAAGCATTTAAGCTTCTTGCCACTCTGATTCTCCACAAGTGTCACAAACGTTTTGAAAACACTAAACGCTTCATCCTTGTGCTTGAGAAAGTAAATCCATACTTTCCTCGAGTAATCATCTATAAATGTCATAAAGTAAGAAGCTCCCTCTAGAGATAGGTTAGGCATAGGTCCACACAAATCACTATGAACAAGTGCCAACTATGTATCTCTTCTACTTCTTCTATGCTTATGTGGCTGCTGTGTTTGCTTACCATACAGACAATGTTCACAGAATTCAAAATCATTAAATGAAAAGCCAGGCAAATAACCAGAACGAGACAAGATTTCCATTCCCTTCTTGGACATATGTCCTAACCGGCTATGCCACAAAGAAACGTTCGGCTGCTCGGTTACATTGATTACATTTTTAGAGACATTTGATACATAAATCATGTAAAGTCCTCCAGACTTTACTCCATGTGCTACTGTCATAGAACCCTTGGATATCTTCCACATGTTTTGTCCAAGAGTGGTGAGGTAGCCAGCATCATCAAGTAAACCTGTGCTGATCAAGCTCTTTGTAATTGCCAGAACATGTCTCACATTCTTCAGCGTGAAAGAAGAGCCATTCTGAAACTTCAATTGAACATCTCCAACACCTAAGATCTCACATGTCTGCCCATTGCCTAGCCGAACATGATCTTTAGTGGTCACATAAGAGGTAAACCACTCCTTGTTTGGAGACACATGAAGTGATGCCCCTGAGTCTATAATCCAGTCACTTAGTGCATTTCCATCAGATGCTGTAAGAAGAGCTAAGTCCATTGTATTCTTCAAGAAGTAGATGTCTCCTGACACTAGACTGTCATCCTCTGCAATAGTGTTTGTCACATTTATTTCTTGGATCTTCACTGAGGAATTGTTCTTCTCACCATGGTCTTCATCTTTCTCTTTGCCTTTTTCTGCTTTCCATTCTCTGCAGTCTCTTTTCCTGTGACCCTTCTTGCCACAATGGTAGCATTCTATGTCACTCTTGCCTTTAGCACTGTGGGACTTGCTACGAGACTGATTCCTCTTTCCACCTTTGTACTTTTCTTTGGTCCTTCCCCTGACAACTAAGGCTGTTCCTTTGCCTTTGTCCATTGTCTTTCTATTGGTTTCTTCTGTAAGCAGACTTCCTTCTACACCTACTATGTTCAAACCATCTGGAGGTGCAGAATTACTCAAAGATGTGCGAAAAGTGTCCCAACTTTCCGGCAATGTGATCAACAGGAACATAGCTCTAACAGGTTCATCAAACTTGACACCTTGAGCTGACAACTGACTATAGATTGTGTTGAATTCATTTAGATGATTGGACATAGGTGTCCCTTCTTTCATCTTCAAGTCAACAAGCTTCTTAAGCCAGTATACCTGTGAAGCTGCACTCTGCTTCTCATAAAGATCATTCAGCTTTAACCATGCTTGATAAGCCGACATCTCGTCTGCTACATTGAAGTAAACTCTTTCTGCCAAAGTCAATATAATGGTAGAAAGTGCCAATTCATCCATTTCGCTCCATTCATCTTCATCCATATCTTCTGGTTTTATCCCCTTGAGCTTTATAGGTTTTATCTGCTTCTTTTGTACCAACACGTGCCAAATCTGCTTCTTCCACAATGGGAAATTGGTTCCATCCAGCTTCTTGATATTGTAAAGAGCAGTGTCCTGTGATCCAGCCATAGCTACGCTTCACAGTAGTTTACTTTCTTGGGAAAAATTCGGCAGAGTTTCCCCTATAAACTGACCTCTGAACCAATATCAACCTGTCAAATGAACCAAGAAAGCTTCAGATTCTGCATAAATTTTGGCAGAGTCTCCTTTGTAAAATGGCTCTGGTGTACTCAAAAAACAGACCAAAAAACAGCTCAAAAAACACTATCTCTCTGACACTGTCAGCTGCGGGTAAACCTGTCCTGCACCTGTACTGTCTCGGACTATCCTATCACTGTCCTATAAGCATAGACTGCGACAATGCCTCAACGGTAGTAAAGCAAAGATGCAATCCCAACTGTCTAACTTACAGTCAATACATCCTAGCTGCCTATCTAAGGGTGCTCGAGGGATCGCTCCAAGACCTGTATCACCGAAAGGATCTCAACATTCGAGAATCCCCCAGCTCAATAAAACCTCACTCGACCCTCAACAAAGGCTGCAGTAAATCTGACAATACATAGACTTCCCACAAAGTCATACATCCACAAATTTCCCACTGTATGCTGTAACCGCTGCGGCGGTTGTTTGCTGCGTGACTCACAACCAACAAACCCTCAACAGACATACATCATCTCTGACAATACATCCCATGTGGAAGTACCTGCAATGTCAGGATGAAATCTGGAATATCAAGCAGCAAACACAAGCTACCTGATGAACCAGTGGATGTCGCCTACAGTCTGTGTGTAGATGCGTCCATGTCGTATGTGACACGCCTCCAAGAACTGTGAGCCGTCCTTCGATGTGTAGAAAGCCACAAATCAGCACTCTGGGAGTGTCGATATCCACAGTACCTGCAAACGTAGGCCGAAAACCCCAAATTTGCAGAGTCGGATCTGCACCCATCGAGACCACGTAGTCGAAAATGGCCTGCGCAGACCTTTGTCGAAGCCGAACGGTGGCCGAGATGACCTCAGAATGAAATTCTGACAACACCAAGGCCTTCGGAATCTCCCACGAGATTTGGGTCCGTGTCTTCGCCTGTCGAATTTCACTCCAATCTGAGTTGGTGACTCTAGCCTCCTGCAGTGCTGCCCCGAGCCTAGATCTGAGCTCTAATACCAGTTGAAGGAGTACGAGCGGAAGTGCGACGCGAGAGAGAGTACGAGAAGAAGAGCACGACGATATGGTGAACTCGCTCTACTGTAATGTGTAGAGCATAGTGAGTTCTTATTAGGTTTTTACAAAAGAATATGTGTAGATACCTGGCGGCCCGCCCACTTACCTGAGCGACCACATTGGGCTTTATACCCCAACAGAAGCAAAAGATATGAGATGAGAAAACAAAAAAAACGGGTTGAAAACAAAGAGAAAGAAAAAATTCTAACCCAGGACAAGTTGAAAGAAACGGGAAGTGAATTTAAGGAAACAACCGTGAAATCTCGAGGATCCATTCTGGTTGATAAAAATTTTGAGCCTATCAATGCTGCCTTGGAAGCCTACGAAGCTGGAGTAAAAGCAGGCCAAAACATGGAAAACAGATAAAAAAACTATCCATCTCCCGACATGGAAGCAACTAAGCTGGAAGCTTATCAAAATTTGGTAAGATTCACCCAGGAAATTCTGGATAAACAAAAACCCAATCTTGAAAGTACTGCAAAATCGGAAGAGCTTGCGGTAGAAGAAATGAAAGCAAAATCCGATGTGGTGGCAGAACCCCACCTTGAAACAAATGAACCAGAGCTCCTGGTGCCGGACAGTGAAGATGCCTTAGACGGAATTCCATTTGTAGAAGAATATTGGCCAGGACACTTATGTAAAAAGGTAAGGGAGATCAATGATGGAAGCCTAACTCTAAAGTTAGCCCCTATAGAAGAAGTCTGGCTGGATAACCTACCAAGTATTATAAACCTGGATATACAATCCTTATACGGGGATTGCGGATCAGAGGCTTCAGGGATATCTAAACCAATGACATTGAAAAACATTACCTTCTTACTTGGGAAATAACGAAGATGAGTCTATCATTTGCAAAACCACTCAAGTCAAAACAGCCAAACAGACCCTAGAAGTAGACAACATTCATTCAATCATATCTACACCTATCCAATGCATTCTCACTTTGGGGGAACTATTGAAACTCAGGCCATACTTATTGAATGATTTACAGAAAACCCTAGAAAAGGTGGGGATAACGGGGTTAATCTCTAAGAATCCGGAAAACTTGAAAAATGAAACAGAATACAAAGAGATTCGATCAGTTCCTATGAATAAGGTCGGAGAATATTATGAAGGGGAAGAAGGAAACACTACCCTCCCAGTGAAATATAATGACATTGAAACCATGGAAATACTGGATAGTGGAGCTGGCATAGCCATAGCCACTAAAACGGTATGGGAATCCTGGGGATAGCCAGCCATGAGACAAACGTGAATGAAATTGCAGTTGGTTGACGGACACATTGAAAGACCGCTAGGGCTACTAGAAAAAGTGACAGTCAACTCGTGTGGAATTGAATATCAACACACTTTTGCCATAGTAGACTTTGGGAAAAAACTCAACCATGAAATCATATTGGGAAGACCTTTCATGCGGCAGGTACAGCTTATCCAAGATTGGGCCGGGGAAACGACTATCTGTACCTAAAGCAGGTGGGATCTATAACAAGAGTCAATCTAAAGGACCACACTTATAGAGACTTCTTGAAAACACCCATTCAAGAGTTTGATTCAGTCTCTTCGCTTGAAACTAAACTTCCATCATGGCTAAACAAAGACACTCCTATTTGGATGTGCGGAGCTTCAGAAAATGGAAGCTTAAGAAGAGAGGAATGTATCCTAGAAAGAGATTGTACATACGAAGCCTACATACCTGAACCCTACCCATAGCATCTATTCGAACCATTTGAGTGGACTCAAATCTTAGCAACAATGGATGTATGTGTGAATACGTCTATGCCTACTCAATTTTTCAATGAGAATGGCTACGACATAATTCCCATCCAAATGATGTTAGTCCTTAACATCGAGACAAACAAGGATGACGAAACAGAGGACTTGATGAAAGCTCAAAAAGTATTTTTTGACCTCTACTACGATGCAATTGATGAGTTGGTTGAACACTCAATGACCTCTGTAAAGAACATACGAGAGCTCAACTACTCTTAAGGGGAAGGGAGGAAAAGTTTTTTGACTTTCTAAACCAAAAATCAAGAAGACAAAAATGGTATAGAAGAAAGAGGGACACTAAAATTGTGAAAGCACGACCTATGCCATCAGTCTCCAGTAAAACACAATTCATGATGCAGATAGATGCTAAAGATTCTTTCAAGGACAAAATAACTGGCAGATATCCTTCGAACGAAAATTGAAAAATGTCTCAGATATCGAGAAAAACAAGGAATGGTACTCAATAAGAACATTAGAATAAAAAAACCACTCATGACCAGAGTCGAGCGGAAAAAGAAATATCAAGAGTTGAAAAAATCTCTAAAGGAGATATACACCACAAAGATGGAAATCTAGCAGGGTGAAAAATCCTCACGAAAGAGAGTACTTAGACGTTGAATTGGTGATGATTAGCATGGTCTATA
The DNA here is from genome assembly GCF_014529385.1 of Adiantum capillus-veneris. NCBI lineage: Eukaryota > Viridiplantae > Streptophyta > Polypodiopsida > Polypodiales > Pteridaceae > Adiantum > Adiantum capillus-veneris. Next base: position 129,046,240 of record NC_140944.1, read on the forward strand.
TGTGTAGACGGTTTCGACATTACTTGTTGCAGAAACCGTTCACCTTTCTCACCAGTTTTTCATTGCTTCCTCAATTTTTCAATAACTCAAATATATCAAAGACAGTGATGAAGTGGGTTATTGAGCTGCAAGAGTTTCAATTCACTTTTCTAGTGGAAGAGAGCACTCGGACTTTGGCAGACTTACTCACTTATAAAGAGACTCCTGTTTTGGTTCAAGAGGAGGTGGTCCAAAGAAAAAAAGTAGAAACCCCTGCTATATCAAATGCTTCACTGCTACATTTTGATGTCTCTTATCGAAGAAGTCATGATGCTACTTCTGGTGGGGTTTTTATTTATGATGCGCAGTGAAATCTTGTGAGGAAGCAAGGGTTAAAACTCAATGCAAAGAGTAATAATGAAGCGGAGTATATGGCTCTTGAAGGCGGGTTACACATTTTTCTACAATTGGGAATTAAACGTTTGCAAATCAAAGGTGATGCGTTGTTAGTGGTAAAGCAGGTGTTGTTAGTATGGAAGAATAAGAATCCTAGACTGAAGAATCTATGCTTCAAAGTGAAATCGCTACTTAAAAATTTTGAGGCATGGAGCTTGCAGCATGTCGAAAGGACTGAAAATGAAGAAGCGCATAAGGCCGCGCAAGCAATGATTACTTGTGTGTTTGTGTTGAAAGAGGATGCCCCTTTGTATCATGGAAGAGAGGTGCTGTCAAAAGAGGTGGATTTCTTATTGACTGGTCTCTTGCCTGAAGATTTGCCTTCATCTAAAAAGTATGCTTTTATGAGAAGAGCAAGGAAGTACAAAATGATTGGTAATATGCTTTACATGAAAGGAAGTGATTTGGTGTTGCATCATGTGCCTTGAAAGGAGGAGATTTATAAAATTTTAGAAGAAAACCATGAAGGGTCTTGCGGAGGTCATTTTGCTATGAAGATTATGCTTCACAAGATCTTGCAAGAAGGCTATGTTTGGCCTAGTATTCAACGGGATGTCAATCACTGGTGTAAATCTTGCTTGGCTTGTCAAAAGATGGGAAAAAGGGTTCTTAAACCTAAGCTGCGGAAGACAATCCTAGCTAATGAGGTGTTTGAAAAATGGGGCCTCGATGCTATTGGGCCATTACCCACTACAAGTAAGAGGAATGTGTATATATTGACAGCGGTGGATTATTTATCACATTGGGTAGAGGCCAAGGCTGTCAAACAAATTACCAACAAGGAGATGGGAAAATTCATGTACGAGTACATATGCTGCAAGTTCGGGGTGCCATTGGAGTTACTCTCTGACAGTAGGGCAGGGTTAAGAGGTGAAATGTTCTATTTTTTATGCAAGAAGCTTGGCATAGAGCATAAATACAGCACCCCTTATTATCCGCAGTGCAATGGACTTAATGAGAGGTTTAATGGGGAATTGGTGAAGATTCTGACAAAAATGACTTTAACACATGCCAAAACTTGGGACTCAGAGTTTCCTTGTGCGTTATGGGCATATAAAACTACAATAAAAACTAGCACGCAATTCTCACCATATCACTTGGTTTATGGAAAAGAAGCCTTGATGCCTATTGACGTGGAAATCCCTGCACTCAATTTTTTGTTATTGCAAGATGAAGAGCAACAAGATGCTTGGCAACAAAGGTTATTGGATTTACAATGTCTGCAGCTAGACAGGCTTTTGGCCTTGGATTACTATCAAGAAATATGTAAAAAGGCCCAGAAAAGAGCTAATGAATGCATGAAAGATAAGGGAATTGAGAAAAGAGATATTGTTTTGCGATACAATAGTAAATTGGACCACACTTTCCAAAAGAAGTTTCAGATCAAGTGGGAGGGTCCTTTTACTGTTGTAAACAAGTTTGATAATGGGACATATCAGCTGGCTAATTTAGATGGTACACTATATAGCTACTGTGTTAATGGTTATAGACTTAAGAAGTATTTAGCACGGTTGATGACTATTGTGACAGATGAGATGCTATCAATGGAAACAAAGAGTGTGAATGCGCCACAAAATGTGAACGAGATTTCTGGGGATGAGTTGCATCAACTGTTCACCCTGGGGACCTCTGCTTGTCATGAATGATCAAGCAGGCTAGGGGGGGTTGACAAGTTATGTCAGGAATTTTTTGGATGAGTACAAAAGACATAAATGATGCCAAAAAAACTTGCTGACCACCCTTATGTATATATGTGTACATAGTGCTTCCAGCTTAGAAAGTGTCCTTGTAAAAAACCCTGTACAAAAGCTTGGTTTTGGTCAAGCTATTGTTGAGTTTTGGGTTGGTCGAGCTTTCAAAAAATAGTTTTTAATGAGCATTCCTAGCCGTGCTTGATAGCTTGCAAATCGGACTTCGACATCATAAGTTACACGCACTCGAAGTGGATGGTTTTTCACTTAAAAAGTGGCGGCGGATGCACTTGTTAAGACGGCAAGTGCGCCGACTTGATGGTTTTTTTTAGCAATGGTATGTTTAGAAATTTCTGGAGTTAGCCGGGGTAATAAGCTCCAAGCCATGCTTTACGGCGCTATATTTGGTGGTCGGGGTCACCCGCTACGCCTCCGAGAAAATGGCTCAAGTTGGGGGCAAAACACAAATTTCAGGTTTGGACATGGGGAAGTTGGGGAAGATGGGAGGATGGTGCCATGTGGAAATGGAATAACCCCACATGGGGGGGAGCATGTGAAAATTGGAGGGTATAAGGGGGGGAGTGGGTACCCCTAATGGTGTATCAAAAGAGCTAATGGAGCTTCTTGTTCAACCATGATATACATGAACTGCCAAGCATGAAACAAAAACCACTTGTGGACACTCGCATGTCAAAACAACCAGCCCAATCTGAGTCCGAAAAAGCATGTAAGTCTGGGGGCAATGATCCCCCCTTGGGATAAAATAAGCCAAGATGTAAAGTGCCACTAAGGTAGCGGAAAATCCTCTTGACAGCCTGCCAATGCTTAGACCCTAGGCCATGCATAAATCTGCTGACCTGTGAGACTGCAAACTGAATATCCGGCCTCGTGTTGTATACATAAATGAGGTAGCCAATAGTAGTTTGGTAAAGAGTGACATCAGCAGGATCACCAGCATCATGTAGACTCAACTTCAAACCTGTTTCCATGGGAGTGGGAATAGGTTTGCAATCCTCAAGTCCAAACTTACATAGCAATGTCTCTATGTAACTTTTATGACACAAGGCAATACCACCATCACACTGCTTAAACTGTATACCCAAATAATGACGCAACAGCCCCAAATCTTTCATCTTGAAAGTAGCATTCAAATCAGCCTTAAATTCAGCAATATGTCTCTCATTTGGTCCAGTGATCAACAAATCATCAACATAAAGAACCACAATGAGAAATACATCACCCTCACGCTTTACATACAATCTGCTTTCTGTTGGACTATTACGAAAGCCTTGTTTGACCAAATGAGTGTCAGCTTTCTCATACCAAGCACGAGGAGATTGCTTCAACCCATACAAAGCCTTGTTACATTTGCACACTTTGTCCTCTTGTCCTTTTATGACAAAACCGCGAGGCTGCATTACATAAACTTCCTCAAATATGTCACCATTCAAGAAAGCAGTAACAATGTCTGATTGATGTACATCCCAACCAAAATGAGCTGCCAATGCACATAGAAAACGCACAGTATTCATACGACATGTGGGAGCAAAAGTCCTTTTTGTTGTGCATAACCCTTTGCAACAAGTCGAGCCTTATGGCGATCGATCTCACCATCCGACTTGCCTTTCAACTTGTAAACCCACTTCGTACCAATGGCCTTTTTCCAGGAGGCAAATCACATAAAGTCCATGTGTCATTTTCTATAAGTGCATCATATTCTAATTGCATGGTAGCCATCCAATTTTCTGAATTTTGTGCTTCATCAAAAGTCAGAGGCTCCTCAACATCATGTAAGCTAGACACAGCCAAAGGATAACAATCTGATGCATAAGATGCATGGCGAGAGCTTGAATGAGTACGACTAGACAAAGGTGCATCCAATTTACTCTCATGCAAAGTGTGCACCAGCCATTTTGGCATACCTCTAGCCTGCTCATTTTCAGCCCTTTCCTCATCAAGTACATCATGTACATCTACATCAGTAATAGGCTGATCTAGAACATTTTCAGAAACCCCCATAGGCTGTACATTTTCCTCATGAGAACCTAAATTCGTATTTCCACCACTGAAAAGAGGCAACAAAGTGTCATAAATGTCCTGTGAGCTTACATTATTGTCTCTAGTACATGACAGCAAGGGATGAACAGAATCTTCCACAAACACTACATCCCAAGAAACCAGAATACGTTTTGTTTGTGGATGATACAACCTGTAACCTTTGCTTTCAGCACTATAACCAACAAAAATACATTTGACAACCTTATCATCCAATTTTTTGCGTTGCTCTTGTGGCACCAAAGAATATGCCAAACAGCCAAAAACACGCATGTGCTCAATAGAAGGTTTTCTATCATGCCATGCTTCATATGGAGTAATAGACTGCAGAGCTTTTTTAGGACACCTGTTAAGTGCATAAGTGGCACACATGATGGCCTGAAGCCAAAAAGAATACGGAAAAGATTGACTTTTGACCATACAACGTGCCATTTCCGTCAGTCACCTGTTTTTCCTCTCAGCAACACCATTTTGTTGAGGTGTATAAGGCACTGTACATTGGTGTTTTATCCCACGACTAGCCAGAAATGCATTAAGTTCATGAGACATATACTCCCCCCCTCGATCGGAACGGAGGGTGCCCATAGTACATTTCAAGACATTTTTAGCCATAGCCAGAAATTGTTTGAAGCACATAAAAACTTCGGACTTCTCTTTAAGCGGAAATACCCATGCATGCCTGGAGTAATCATCAATGAAAGTCATAAAGTACAGGTAATTGCCCAAGGACGGAGTTTGCATGGGCCCACAAACATCACTATGCACAAGCTGCAACCTGCATGTGGCCCGAACTGAACCATCCTTTGGAAACTTAGAACGCTGCATCTTACCCAAAATACAGCCTTCACAAACATGTTTGGCAGGTGCTTCAAGAGGTGGCAAAGAAGAAACCTTGTCAGATTTCTGCAAACGCAGCAAACTGGCAAAATTCAGATGACCAAAACGTGCATGCCAAAGTTTTGCATCTAAAATAGCCCTTGAATCTGCAACAGCATTTGCAAAGTTTTGTCCACACTTGTCATACAAAGTGATCTTATATAGCCCACGGCACAAAAGCCCAGATGCAACAATTTCATCACCAAAACTGAGATCATGAACTGTACATCTGTCATCCACAAATTTGACTACAAGTCCAAGTCTAGCAAGTGCGGATACAGACAAGAGATTCTTCTTGATCCCAGGTACATAAAGTTCATCAACAAGTGTGAAGGAACTGCCATTAGCAGCAGTGAGCACAATCTTTCCAACTCCCTGAACTGGATAAGAGGCGTTGGCACAAGTGACTGAATTCCCATGAGGGACAGACTCGAGAGAGGTAAACAATTCACGATGTGAGGTAATGTGCTTTGTAGCACCACTGTCGAAATACCACACATGTGAATCTGCAGCAACTGACAAGCATGCATCATGGACAGCAAGATTGTAAGTGCACTCTGCGCTAAAAGCCCACTCTGCATCAACATCAGCATTACTGTCTCCTTTCACAGAAGTCTCAACAATGGCTGCATTTGTAGTGGAACCAGCATTTGCAGTGGAACCACCCTCTTTCTTCTTAGCCTCTTTGGCCTTCAACTTAGGACACGACTTGATCAAGTGATCATTGGCTTTACAATAATGGCAACGCATCTTCTTTTTGCCCTTATCACTAGAATTGCCAGACGAAGTGTTGCAAGCAGAAGCATTATGAACAGAATTTTTTCCACTCGCAGCAGAACCATAAGAAGTTGCTACATTACTGTTACCACCCTTTCTTTGAGAAGCAATAAAAGCCTGTTCAACTGCACGCTGCCTAGTCTTGTATTTTTTGGAAAGTGACTCTTGCAACAGGGGTTAATTTTATTTGCGAGTTAATCAATTCATATTTTTTTGCTACAGGTGATGCTTTTTCGAGTTTATAGAAGCATGGATTCCACTCATATGTATGCTCTCTAAGGTGGCGTTGTGGTATGTTAAATAAGTACCGAGGGAAGGAGAGAGAAGAAGGATTAGACGGAGAGAGAAAAACATACTTGTGAAATAGAGATAGGATCGGGGTGTGAGAGTACCGACAACGAGAGAGAGAGAGAGAGAGAGAGAGAGAGAGAGAGAGAGAGAGAGAGAGAGAGAGAGAGAGAGAGAGAGAGAGAGAGAGAGAGAGAGAGAGAGAGATAGATAGATAGATAGATAGATTTTATTATCGTCCTCGGAGGTCAAATATGACCTATGGGACCAAAGTTACATGTGATGTAGTATGTGTATAGCTGATGAGTGACTCTCGATGCTCCAAAATTGTAGTGATGAGAGCCTTTGCCACATTTGAACTTCAAGTAGCTCGGAAATGTTTGTGGATTTGAACCTTCAGCATGGGTGCAAACAATATTGGAGTGCCTTATAGTTGTGCTAGTCCAATTGGCTACACAACTAGCACGAAATATAATTACAATGCAGATAGTCGCCACTCTTGTGACACAAAGGACACCTAAGTAACCCATTTTGGCTTTGTTCGGGCTCCCGCGTGTGATGAGGCCTAAGTATTACCCTTCAATTGACATCACTCAAATGATAAATCAAATTTATTGAACTTTTAAGTGCATGAAGAGTTTTTTTGTCCTTGACCCCTTGACCCCTTTGAGTTGATATTCCAATATAATTTTCGTACTAAGAACACTTTTGCATGCAATAAGAGTGGCAATTTTGTGTACACAAGTAGTCTTTGTTGTCTTTCATAAAGTGCCCTACAAAAATTATATCGTCCCTGCATTGCATCAAAAAGGATGAGAGAGCATAGAGAGAGAGAGAGAGAGAGAGAGAGAGAGAGAGAGAGAGAGAGAGAGAGAGAGAGAGAGAGAGAGAGAGAGAGGACATAGTTTTTCCAACTTTGCCAAACTTGATGGCTAAAGACATAACAATAGGGAAAAATATTCATTAACACACAACAAAAGTTATAAATTACATGACCCGAGTTGACCTATGATGGCGCTCTTTTATCACAAAGAATTGCACATAGCCATCCAAATTGCCTTGAATGGCTGCTAGTGCTCTTCTCCCAAAAACCAAAGCTAGTGTTGACAATCTCCTTTCTTTGTTACCTTCCATTACCTATACCCATCCCCTGTCAGCATACATCATGGCTACAAGCAATAGAAAGAGATGCAGATAGGTTTTGTTTTCTATTTCCATGAGATACTAGGCATTGCTTCTCTCAAATTTCAAGATAAAAAAATGTGACATGCTCTCATTTTGTCGAGGAGAACACACTAGAGAAGGGAAGGAAAATAATTGCTCGATATGACTCTTCATGGGCATCTTCCATTGTAACATGGTGGCTATTCATTCCAATTTTTCAACTAAATATCTATTGATGTCCATTCTCTCATGTGCATTCTTGTTTGGAAAAGACATAGCTTGGTTACAATGAGAACATTGCCCTTGCTTTATTTCAAAGATGATGAAGTAGGGTATGGTCTTTCACCATGTTTTTCGTTGCCTATCTTGATTGTAACACACAAGAGTGCATCCACACTGGATTTTTTGAATGTATTGCATTGTCATCCTCCCTCTCTCTCTCTCCCTCTCTCTCTCTCTCTCTCTCTCTCTCTCTCTCTCTCTCTCTCTCACACACACACACACACACACACACACACATAGATTTCTCGCTCGGTTATTTCCTTGCTCGGAAATATTTGCTCACCATATGGTAAAACTGAAGCTTTGTAATGTTAAGATAATTAATTATCCTATCATATTAGGGCTGAAATTAGCCAAATTAACCATGAATTAATGGAAAATATATTAATTAATCTTAGATTAAGTTGAGGTAAATATCAAAGCTACATTAGACAGTCATTAAGCTGGGAAAATTATCCTATAATTGTTTGAGTAATTTTCCTAATTAATTAGGCAGAATTACAATATTTTTTTGAGAAAATTAAAGGGGAAAATAATCAAATTGATTCAAAATGCTTTGAGCTATTTTTAAATGTTTAATTATATGCTAGGGAACGCATGATAATTATGTCAAGCTCAGATCATTAATTTACGTAAATACTTTAGAAGAAATACTCTATTTTTAAGACCAATTAAATAGGAAAAATTAGTAAATTGCTTCAAAATGCTTTGTGTTATTTATCAGTGGTTAATTATATGTTAGGAAACCCTTAATAATTAGGGCAAGCTCAGATAATTAACTTGTCTAATTACTTTAGCAGAAATACTTTGTTCTTAGGACAAATTAAATACGGGAAAATAGCAAATGGATCAAAATTGAATTAAGTTATTTATCAAAGGTAAAGTACATGTTAGGAAACCCATGATAATTAGGGCAAGCTCAGATATTTAATTTATCTTACTACTTTAGCAGAAATACTCTGGTTTAACAAAAAATTAAATAGGGGAAATTAGCAAAAGGATTCAAATTGATTTGAGTTATTTTTTAGAGATTCATTACATGTCAAAAAACCTGTGATAATTACGGGAAGCTTAGGTAATTAATTTATCTAATTAATTTAGCAAAAATACTCTGGTTTTAGGAAAAATTAAAAGGGGAAAATTATCAAATGGATTCAAATTGAATTGACTAATTTATCAAAGGTTAATTACATGTTAGGAAACCTGTGATAATTAGGGAAAGCTTAGATAAATAATTTATCTAATTACTTTAGCAGAAATACTCTATTTTTAGGACAAATTAAATACGGAAAATTAGCAAGTAGATTCAAATTGAGTTGAGTTATTTATTAGAGGTTAATTACATGCTAGGGAACCCATGATAATTAGAGAAATCTCAGATAATTAATTTATCTACTTACTTTACCAGAAATACTCTGTTCTTAGGACGAACCAAATAAGGGAAACTAGCAAATGGATTCAAATTGAATGGAGTTATTTATCAAAGGTTAATTAAATGTTAGGGAACCTGTGATAATTATAAGAAGCTCAGATAATTAATTTAGCAGAAATACTCTGTTTTTAGGACAAATTAAAAGGGAAAAATTATCAAATTGAATCAAAATTTCTTGAGTTATTTATCACATATTAATTATATCTTAGGGATCCCTATCTAATTATGTTACCCTTAGATAATTAGTTTAGATAATTATCCTAGTAAAAGTACATTATTTTTAGGGAAAAATAAAAAGGAGAATATAGTAAATTAATCCAAAAACCTTTGATATAAATATCAAAGGTAGAACACACCTTGGGAAATCCATGATAAATACCCCACCCTCAGATAAATAGTTTAGGTATTTATCTTTAATAAAAGTAATCGATTTTGCGTATAAAATAGACAAGGGAAATTAGTAAAAAAATTTATCTAATTACCAAATAAATACCAGAGGTCCGAAATCACTATTGAAGGGTGGAAAAATTACCTCAGCATAAATGGATGGTATAATAAATTACTATCATTAAAATTTTACCTAATTTAGACCATAAGTATAGGAGCAAAAGGTTATTAATCAAATTTATGAAAATTACTAAAGATAGAACATATTCAATTACAATTTAGGGACAGTAACCCGTTAGCGGATAGAAATTTATAATTTACTAAGGTTAAAATGGAAGATAGACTAAGGAGAAACCTAGTTAAAGGACTTCCTAAATTAAATGGTAATTATGGGAAATTACTTATAGCATAAATAAGTTACAGGAGGAATATCTCATCACATTGACTATTAAAGATACCTACTTACGCAAAAAATTCTTATTTTTTGAGTAAACAAGAAAAAAGAAGATTATTTAATTAAACTTCTAATGGATTAAGTCTTTTTATAAGGCTGTCGACATGGCTCCAAAGAGAACCAGGGGAAATCCTCTTACTGAGGAAGAGGATGTTAGCAACAAGCGAAACAAAACCACTAATGTCCATATATGAGGCTGGGCCTAGCTAGCCATAGGCCAACAGAGGAAAGTCTACGGGCACCCGCCCCACAGCACATGGACGAGCAATCCCAGGTGGATTTCTATTTTGTTCACTTAAAATATTTTAAAGTTAGCATTGCATACGTAAAGTTAGGAATGATAAACTGGCTGAAAACGGAAGGTAACTTCCAACGTGCATTTGTTTATAATGTAGGAAAGAATTGTTTGGGTTAAAACTGATTGAAATAGGAAAGATATGATTGATCATCCTTAAGACAGCTTGTCTCAAGACACCTCCGACTGCTTAGTATAAATTGATGATAATGATTAGCTTTCTAGCCACGGATAAGTCGGTTACCTCCATGAACGATGCGTTTTTACTCCGTGTCATGTCTTGATGTTTCTACATAAGTTAGGATACCGTTTTTTATCTTAGTGGAGCTGCCCAGTTGTATGGGCAACTGGTTTGGTGTATGGGCACCCGGAACCTTGGGTGGGGGTTTATCCACTCCGGATTTGAATAAGAAATGGGTGCCGTTTTTCACCCTTAGGTGGTCTTGAGACAAGAAGAGTACTGGTCATGGTTATTATGGACAATGTTTTGATTGACAGTACCCTGTCTTAAGTTTAAAGATGTATGTTTGCTAAAAGAATGTTTTCAATACTGTTTTCAAGGACTATTTTAATAAAATCATGTTATGTAGGATAAAAGGAATCATTATTTTAATTATGATAAGAACGTGGTAGTAATTAAATAACAAAAGAATCATGTGTGAGTGCGGGGTGGTAAGTGGGGATTGACTAAGGTTGTCAATCATGGACGGGTGGACCTGATTAGTCAGGTAACTATCCATCCCTGCGCACTAAGACGTTTAGAAAACTTCTTCACTTGGAAGAGGAGTCCCCCAGCGGTGGTTGTGCCCTCACATCTGTTAGGGGGAAAAAAGCGTTGGTTGAGGATACCTTAGCCCAATATGTGGAAGTTATAGGGCCGAAAGACTTTTGGGATTGTTAATATGTTGTCCCGTTTCTGCTGCGAGACAGGACTAGGTCTTCTTCTAAGGCTATAGACACAAGCCATTGTCAATGGCAAAGGTTTATTCCTTGGATTTTTTCTTGTTTAGAGACTTTGATTTTTATCAGACCTAGAGACCTGTTAAGGAACCCATCCCGATCTTGGTGTTGGCGGGTTGGGGACCTTACAGCTTATTTGATTAAATTGTGCCTGCCAAAGTGTTCTACTTAACTCTAGCAACCCATTTTACCAGTCAAACTAGTGTGAAGAACATACATAGGAAACCAACCCTCCCCCAAAAAAACTTTGGATGGAAAGTACTCGCATGGTCTTACTAATCTACATTGAATATTACTAAAGTGAGAATCATTGCTTGAGAAAGATTTGCAGAGTCTAAAATTTGGTATAGATAGCCATCAACAAGGTCCAACAAGTCAAGACCAATCAAAAGAACAATCGGTCAACCAAGTAGAGAGCTAAAAGAATAGCAGAATAAGGAACAATGGAACAAAGTTTTGAGGTAAAAGGTTTGGATTGATAGTTGTGTGTTAAGAAATTGATGTATCTAAATCAGGAAGAAATCTCATAAGAGACCAAAGATCAGAAGGAGATCAGGTCAGCTTAGTGTCTATAGAGGAGAGCATAACCCATACTAGCACCAATTATAGAAGACGATAGTAGGAACGACACCTCTTCATAGCAATCTATTTACCTCATGAATGACCAGAACACCACTATTAACTGACCAAGCCAAGTAGGAGGAGGTAGAACCTCTAAGAACCCCACTCGGATGATGAGGTTTACAACCCTTTACTTAGAAGGACCAAATGCCCATGGGGCTCTAGTATATATTGATGAAAGGGGATGTAATACCAGTTGAGGGAGTGGAAGCCCTTCTGGTGTATGATGATGGGGATAGATTCCGAGATGATGAGGGAATAGATTATCTCATTGTCAAGGACCCAAAGAACTATAACAAATACGGAGACAATTTTGTAAAAGGGAAGATGATTTTTGAAATCACCAAAATACCTCCAATGATAGACCTACCTAACGCCACCGTGGTGTTTGACAAAAAGGTGACTAAAGTGATGACTAACCAAGTGACGGTAGGAATCTATGAGTACTAGAATGGGAGAGTCAAAACATATGTTTGGTGTCTAGCACCTTACGCCTTTGATTTAAGCACAATAAGTATTTTATACTTATTCTCGTATGAATCAGGTGAAGGGAGTTTCATAATATATGTAGACAAATACAGGTGTGAGTATGTGCCAATAGAGAAAGCGGAGGTAGCTAGATTGATAGTTACTAGAGAAATTCCAATAGATCTACTGACAACTCAAGGACTAAACCCTACCCCTAGAAAGTCTACAAATCCCTTTGAGGAAACAGAGGATATGGCCAGATTTCCAACTAGACAAACTAGAGTGGTTGAAACTCCAATTTTTCATTCATATTTCAACCAAAATCTTGAGACGTTGCAACCTTGGCTGCGACGACCCACAGTAACAAGGGAACAGGAGTTCTACAGGGGATAAGTCCCTATTACAAACGGACCATATGTGACCCCTATAGTCTCAGAAATGCCTACTTATTCTTACTCTTATCCCAAAGAGACCAAGGGACCAACATCAGTACCAACCACAACAGGATTCCCCTATATGGAGAGAATCAAGACGGAAAGAATATTTGCAGCAGAACCACCTGCTGAAAGGTCATATAGAGGACACGGAGTGGGAGAACCATTTGATGGAGGATTGAGATATAAACGAGAACCTGTAAGGGGAGAGGCACAAGGGGATTCAAAAGTTAGGCTGGTAGATCACAGACGGGTTAGACCTTCTCAAGTCCAAAAATGGGCTAACAATAAATATTCAGGGAAAAGAGACCCTAGAGACCACATGCAAACATTCTTGAGAGTGATCCGAGTTGAAGAGGTCAGGGACTTCAATACACAGTTTGTTGGGTTTTGACTCACCTTGGAGGAAGATGTTGCCACCTCCTTTGATTCTCTTAAAAGACGAGATTTCGAGACTATCCAAGAAATATTTGGCGAATTTGTGGAGGAATTCTCTCAAAGTGAGATAGCCCACAATACTATCTCTCAAATTCATAAATTCAAGCAGAAAGAGGAAGAATCTACCAGGAAGGCACTCATATGATTAAAACAATACGTAAAATTCTTTCCAATGGAAGAACTACCTACTCAATCCAAACTCATGTTGATATTTATCCAGGTATTGAGAAATGTGGACCTTCTAAAGGATTTGCATATGAAGAAAAGCCCCACACTAAATGAGTTAACCAAAGAGGCTTTATTCCTAGTAGATAATTGTGCGATGTACAAGGAAGTAGATCAAAGAGACGGAGGTGATGATTCATCATCTCAACAAAGTGGAACTAACTCCATGAAATCAACACAATGAAACAAATTGGTGGTATATCAAGAGGGACTCATAGAGGAGGTGTTGAAGAGGATTAGCCCATTTTCTAAGCCGCAGGCTAAGCAACTAAAGTGGTGCACAGTGAAACACATTAGGTGAAAATTTGGACTCACAAAGGGGTCCTTTAAGGAGTTTGACTTTACCTCTCTCTACCAAAACGGACGCATGGATAAATTTTTGCAAACAAACTCCAAAGTTGGCAGAGGTTTGACAATTAGAATGTCCTCTTCAAGCTCTATCTACTGATATATAGCACGCCATGAGATTCCTCATATTCTAGAGAATTCATTTTTTGATTCACTTAGATTCCGATCGAGTTTTCACATCATAGGTGTATCAAAAAAAGAATCTTCTAAAATATGAGGAATCTCCTAGCGTGCTATATATCAATAGATATAGCTTGAAGAGGGCATTCTAATTGTTAAACCTCCGCCAACTCTGGAGTTTGTTTGCAAAAAATTATCCATGCACCTGTTTTGGTAGAGAGAGGTAAAATTAAACTCTTTAAAGGCCCCCTTTATGACTCCAAAATTTCACCTAATGAGAATGAACGAATCATGTGACTAAAGAGTGTTACTACAATAAGGGTTATGTGTGAGAATGACAATATGCTCCCCATGCACAAGTAGCACCATCTCCAATACCACCAATGCCTCGATATACGACAGTGAATTTTCCAGGACTAGTTGGGATTGAGAGACCACTCCCACTTTTGAGGCAACAACCACCACTCCCAGGATCAAGACCGATAGGTGTGAGTTATACACCCACTGTGGAAGAACCGAAGGAACAAGCCTTAGTGCGTGCACCTGTCTATTACGCAGAGCCAAGTGGAACTATGGCATATCCTCCATACTACCCACTAGAAGAGCTAAGATCAACAAAACCATGGAGCATGATCCACAATGTTGGACAACCAAAAACAGCACATGTTGCAGGAGAAAGTAGATATAGTTTGTACGAGAGAACATTGGTACTAGCCAATGGGGGCTTCAATGGACAGAGAAGTACTTACCAACATAGGGGAGTTCAAGGTGCTCCATGACAACCTTTGGGACCATGCTATAAATGTGGAGGCAACCACCTCATGAAAGACTGTCCTCATACAGAAATTGTTCGAGTGAATGCGAAAGGCACATGTTGCAAGAGAAAGTAGATATAGTTTGGAAGAGAGAACATTGTTGCTCATAGCCAATGGCGGCTTCAATGGACTGCGACCTACTAACCAGCATAGGGGAGTTCAAGGTGCTCCACGACAGCCGTTGGGACCATGCTATAAATGTGGAGGTGAACACCTCATGAAAGACTGTCCTCATATGGAAATTGTTTGATTCAATGCAAAAGGCACATGCTACAGGAGAAAGTAGATATAGTTTGGAGGAGAGAACATTGTTGTTCATAGCCAATGGGGGATTCAATGGACCGAGACCTACTTACCAACATAGGGGAGTTCAAGGTGCTCCACGACAACCCCGTTGGGACCATGCTATAAATGTGGAGCAACCACCTCATGAAAGACTGTCCTCATACGCAAATTGTTCGAGTCAATGCGTATTGTCAACACTACGGCATCAATCATTTGATTGCCGATTGTTCAAAAATCCAAACAAAAGGGGTTAAAAAAACTTTAAACATCTTGGAGGCAATCCCTTCAAGCAGTGGTTCAGAAAACAAAAAAATAATACCTATATAGATTATCACACAAGCCCAAGCTCAAAAAGAGAAAGGAGTACCTGTAATCAAAGAACCAAGATTGAAAGCACCTAGCATCAAATGAAAAATCCAAGGAAACACATGGAAGGCTAGGAAAGTACGGGTGGAAGTTTTGAAGAAAAAAAAACAAATTGCCCTTGTGGAATAAATAAAACAAACCAAAGACAAATTAGAAAAACTGGAAAGACAAACACTTCAAAAACCAAAAATGCCAATAGACATAGAGCCTGAGAATAAAAGGGAATCTGAAAGTGCGGGATCAAGAGGATTTGTGCTAGTCGAGAAATTAAACGAACATCTAGACGCACTCTTGAAGGCTTATGAGTCAAGTCTTAAAATCAACCAGACGCAAGAATAAAGGTGTATGACATATTCCTATGCATAGCTATAAAAACAAGGACTAGAAATGTGTCAAAAGATGATCCAAACAGTCCAAACCTTGCTAGAGCTACCAGCGGAGTGGGTAGAACGTCGAGTATCAATACTGAAAAACCCTCCAAAACACAAATCTGAAAGGATATCTGTTAGCCCAAAAACTAAATTGAAACGTGGACAATCAATTGAAAAACCAAGGATAGTGTTGAACACAACAGATAAAATGTCAGAATATTTTTGACCTATCATATAAAAATTTTTTAAAGGGGACAAAGGCTTCAATGATCTTTGGAGGTAGACAAGGAAGCCACTAAAGCTAATGAATTAAGCCAAAGGGTTAACAAAACTAGTATGGGAGGAGATGTCTTTCTTCCTCCTATTGAGGAATTTGAGGTAGGAAATCAAGCAGATCTAGAGATGCACTCTTATTGGGGAGACAAGGGATCCATGATATCTTGGGATAGACAACCTATATCTCTAAGAACTTTGCCCTCTTATATGGGAGACTTTGAAGCAAAGCCGAAAGTGAAAGTTG
This sequence comes from Adiantum capillus-veneris, assembly GCF_014529385.1. NCBI lineage: Eukaryota > Viridiplantae > Streptophyta > Polypodiopsida > Polypodiales > Pteridaceae > Adiantum > Adiantum capillus-veneris. The sequence continues at coordinate 129,062,347 of NC_140944.1, forward strand.
TGCCATCACAAAAACTGTCAGCAAGGAAAGGGATGGACTCCAAGGGTTTGATAACCCTCTTATCTACTCTACTGACTTGTACCATTACTCTCACTAAGATTGTCAAAATAAGACCTCATATGTGGACTACAGTAGGAAAATGTCTTAAAAAGTATGGGGTAAAGGATCCTAATTCACGAATGTGGGAAGGAATCAAAGAATTAGAGAAATCTCTTAAACATACAACTAGTACCCTTAAACAAGGTAGGAAAATATTGTGAAGGGGAAGATGGAAATATCACACTCCCAATTGAATTAGAAGGTGTCACCACCATGGCAACTCTTGGCAGTGGAGCTAGTGTAGCCATCACGACAAAGGATGTATGGAAGAAATGGGGGAAGCTAGCTTTGAGAACCATCAAGATGAAGTTGCAACTGGATAATGTCTATATGGAGAGACCCATAGGGCTCCTAGAAAAGGTATTTGTTACATCTTGCAAAATTGAGTACAAGCATACCTTTGCAATAGTGGACTTTGGCAAGAAGAATAACTATGACATAATACTTGGATGGCCGTTCATGCGACAACTAAAGGTGTTCCAAGATTGGGGCTATAATCATATATACCTCAGACACATGTATACTTCTATGAGACTAAACCTTAAAGACCATAGCTACAAAGATGTGTACCGAACCTCGATAGACAAATTTGATTCTACTACAATAGTAGGGTTGGAACTTCCAGCCTGGCTAGGTAAACCAAAGGAATTATGAATGTGTGGGGCATCCAACTGTGGAAGCCCAAAATGGGAAGAATGTATTCTAGAAAGATCTATTGAAGATACAAAATACATTCCGGAACCTTTTAAAAAGGAGTCCTTAAAACCTTTAGAATGGATGCATATTCTAGCAACCTTAGATGTATGCGCTATTGCAGACGAACCAACGACAAAGTTTTGTGACCAGGATGGTTATGATGTGATTCCATACTACATGGTTGATTTAATACAGGATGATGAGGACAACCAAATCTCAGGACACTCAAGAAAGACTGAAAACAAGGCAGAAGTGGATGGGGAGTTGTTCCACAATTCTCCAGATCCTCTTGAACGAGATGATGATGCAGATAATGAATGCTCTAACAATCTACCGAGCTAGAGAAAATGATACAAGGCGTAAAGTTTTATGATTTTCCAAATAAAAAACCTAAACCTCAAGCACACTACAAAAAAAGCTAGAGATAAGCAAATGCCGAAAACAAGGAACAAAATGGAATTTTTAGCTCTAGTAAAAGCTGAAGACTGCATAAAAAACAAAGTATTAGGCCAACTCTCTAGAAATCAAGACTCTAGGACAAAATACAGTTGAGGGACATTGGAAAAAGAACTCAGAATTTGAACTCAAAAACTAAATCAAACAAATTGGAAACAGGTCCAAACCAAATAGGAGAATAGAAATGGACAAAAGTTAAATGTAAAAAGAAGTACCTGCTCAAGAAAACTCTGAGGGAGGTATGGAAAATTGAAACAGAAAATGGAGAAGATGTAAAATACAAGAGCGACAACTATATGCATGTACCTTCCCATTACAAGAAGTTCACTATTCAAGACCAAAAGATAGTCTTGACACAACCTAGAAGAAAACGACGGGAAAAAGAGTCATATGATGGACCGGAGGATGGAAACAAGATAGACCTAGCAAGACCTTGGGAGGCACTACAACCCCTCTATATAGCAGCTGATCTGTGTCAAGAAGAGGAAGTGAAGCTTGTCAACCTTCTCCGAGAATATAAGGATGTGTTTGTGTGGTCTTATAAGGACTTAAAGGGAGTGGATCCGACAATATGTCAATATACTATCCCTTTAAAACCTGATGCAAAGCCTAGTAGACAAATGCGATACACGTACAATGACACCTTTGCTAAGCGTACCAAGGAATAAATTGGTAAGCTGAAGGAAGTGGAGTTTATCTATGAGATAGAACACACTAATTGGGTATCTCCAATCGTTGTTGTACCCAGAAAGAATGGTAATCTCCGAGTGTGTCAACCTCAAAAAATTCAATGCCACCACGATACAGGATAATTATCCCTTACCAATCACAGTTCATATCCTTGAACAAGTGGCAAGAAAACGTGCTTATTCCTTCTTGGATGGATTCTCTAACTACAACCAACTTGAAATTGCACCTGGACCAATATAGAACGGCATTTTCCACAAAATGGGGCATATTTACATATTGAGCATGCCCTTTGGGTTGACAAATGCACCTGCAACATTTCAAAGATTGATGGCACATGCATTCAAACAATACTTGAGGATCTTCCTATAAATCAATATGGATGACCTATGTGTGCACTCTCGCCTAAGAGAGGAACATACAGAACACCTCAAAAAGGTATTCAAGAAATGCAAGCCATATAGAATTTGTCTTAATCTAGAAAAGTGTGTTTTTTGTGGTGAGACAATGACGAATCTTGCGACATATTGTCTTGGAAAATAATATATCCACCAATTTGGATAAGATTAAAGTGATCATCTAAATGACTAAGCCAGTCAATGCAAAGCAAGTACATTGTTTTATGGGACATTGTGGTTATTATAGGAGGTTTACACACAAGTATGCAATCGTCACCCAACCTCTGTATAGACTTATAGTGACCTTTGAATGGATAGATGAGTGTGAGGAATCATTTAAGAAATCAAAAGATGCCCTTGTATCTTCTTCAATGCTAAAGGTACTTGTCTGGGAAAGAATATTTCATGTCCATATTGATGCGTATGGATTTGCTATAGGATTTATTCTGGCTCCATAAGGAGAAGGAACCATGGATTTCCCAGTCAGCTATTCTAGACAACAACTAAATAGTGTTAAAAAGAACTACACAACCATCAAAAGAGAGGGGCTTGGAATGATTTATGCTATTTAATTTTTTTTGGCATTATCTCCTTGCAAACCATAAAGCCCTTTTATACCTTGTCAACAAACCATTCAACACAAGGAGAATCGTAAGATGGTTCATCATACTGCTGGAGTTTTTTACGGTAGTGGTTAAAAAGGGGAAGACACATCTTAGAGCAAACCACCTTTCTCGATTACCAAATGGAGAATATCTAGAAGGTGTGGATGATGATCTTCCGGATGTATATTTCTTCAATATAGAAATGGTACCTAAGAGGTCCCAAGGGATTGTAAGCCTATTATCATAGGGCAGAGAATTCGACAAAATTGACCAAGACCGTAAATGAAGAACGATTCAGTAAGCTAAGAACTCTTAGTTGATTGGTGGACGTTTATATAACCTAGGCTCCGATGGTATCTTACAAGTGTGCATAAACCCAGAGGAATACAAAGCCTACTTGGTGGAAGCGCATAATCATGATTTGATATTTCATTGTTCATCCACAAAAACTCTCCAATGCTTGCGACAATTAGGAGTGTATTGTCCAACTATGCATGTTGATGTTCATGATTATGTAACTAGCTGTGTCAAATGCAGATCGAGCCCACCAATAGAACATGCAACATTGTTATAAATAACAATTACACCAGAATGGAGTCAATACATTGTTGACTTCTTGGAGAAGCAAACATTTCTTGAAAATACCACCAGATCACGGCAGAGAGTAATAGAATTAGAAGCTCTTGACTTCACTTGACTGAAAATTGGCTTTATAAAAGAGGAAAGGATAACTATCTCAGGCTATGCACAATGCATAGCATGTAATTTCCAATCCTGGAGAAAGCGCATGAAGGAATAAGTGGAGGAAATTTTTCAGGGGAAAAGACAACAAAAATTGTCCTGACCTCTGGAATATGATGGCCAACATTACATATGGACATGAACAAATATACAAGACGATGTAAGTCTTGTCAATGCACGATACTGCCAATAAAACAAAATGAGATGCCTTACAGCCAATGATGGGAACTGAGATTTTGCTAAGTGGGGAATAGACTTTGTGGGACCAATCTCACCCCCCCGCTTACAAGACACATGCCCAATATATCATTGTGGCCATGGATTGTCTCACTAAATGGGTCAAAGCTAAAGCTACACAAAAAGCTGATGCTCGGACTATTGCGCAATTTCTATATGAAAATGTCTTTGGTAGATATGGTCTACCTATAGAAATTTTTCAATGATCAGAGCATACATTTTATAAATGAAATGATCGAGAGTCTTCCTAGAGAATTCATGATAGTCCATAATTAGTCTGCTCCATACCACCCACAGGCTAATGGGTAGGTAGAAGCTATGAATAAGACTCTATGTATGATCTTAACTAAGATAGTGTCATAGTCTAGAACGAATTGGGACCATAAGTTACATTCAACATTTTGGGCTTATAGAACTGCTTATAAAACATCAATAGGAACAACGTCGTACAACATGGTGGTCGGTCTTAATGCTATATTTCCTATGGAATTCCTAATCCCAACACTAAGAGTATCCAAGCAACTAGAGTGGAGAAGCAATGAAATGTCTTCACCACAAATAGATGACCTTGAAAAGATAGATGAGCTTCGCATGAAAGTAGTAGCTTCCATCTATGTACAAAAACAAAGGCAAAATGAGTTCTTTGATAAGCATGTACTATCAAACGAATTCAAAACAGCCTATTATGTCCTGATTTATACCTTAAAACAACATGCTAAGAAACTGAAAAAGCGAGGGACGGGACCCTTCGTGATCAAAGATTTATCACCAAGTGGGGCCGTAAAGCTTGCTACATTGGATGGTGAATAAATGTCGAATTGAATTAGTGCATGCTGACTAAAAAAAAATCATCCACCACTTACCCTATGTATGTTTTAAAAAATCCACAAAGAAAAGAAACAAACACAAGAAAAACAGAAGAGTGTTGCAGAAGCTCAAGCAGAGGCCAAGGAACAAATATAAAAAAGAAAGATTCTTCAACATCGACAACAACATGGACCACCTTTGAAGATTATTGCCAATCAAGTAATAGACTTTGACACATAGAACATGCCGCATCCAAAAATTGTTATCAAACTAGGACATAATCAAGTGGAGGCGACAACAATTCTTGATTTGGGTGCACAAGGTAACCTGATCTCCTACAACCTTTACAAGCAACTTCAACTTGAAAATCAGTTACAGGAGACAAAATAGAATCTCCACAATTTTTCAGAACACTCAATCAAAGTAATGGGATGGACAGTGCTAATGATACAAGCTAACCAATACATCTATCTGCATAAGTTTAATGTAATAGAGTATATGTATAGCTTGATTGGAGCTCCAATACAGTTCTTATACAATCCGCTTCAGGAAAACAACAAGTTTATTTTGCTGCAATAGCTATAGAAAAACCATCAGTGATGCACCCAGCGGATAAGGGCAAACTGCCCTTACAGAATGACCATTTTTCAACAATGGGTTCCAAAGAGACCTTCAACGTAGGAAAGGGTCAGTATGGAAGATACTCTTACACACGATGTGAGTTTGACCAATCATATGCAATCAGTGAGAATTCACAAGAAAGTTCCACGATAGCCCCACATAATCTGCAAAGGAAAGCTATCAAGCATATTTGGATCAGGAAAGATTAAGTTACCAGGGTTGAGAAAAGCGAATTTTTAGGTAACTCTCCAATGACATCCACTACAAACAGAAAGCTAAAGCCGCCATCTCGCCACAAGGAGATATGGATACCAAAGCAATGACTTATGGCTCAAAGAAAGCTTGCAAAAACATGGATTCTAAAGCAACAACCTGAGGAACTCCCTCAACTACACCTCTTCAACAAACAACCAAAGGTGTGTTCCAGTCCATCAATACCCATAGTTCAGATTTGGATACCTAAACGACGAACAAAAAAAGATATTATGGCAATGAACACATGGCTTCACAAACTATGTTGACTATCGAAAAAGAGCAAAGATACTAGAGAGATTGTTATATCACTGCTCTCACCACGATCATAATTTTGAAGGAAAATTCAACATTGACTGCCAATAAGCATCATGCTTATACCTTCATCTTGCACATCATTAAATTTTCCATGCATTTCTTGAGTATGCACATAGGGCCACAATACCTGGCCAGCATTAGCACCTTTTTGATTCCCATATAGAGCACATACCCTTGGGTGATACATCGTCATCTAGGAGGACTTCGACTATGAAGGGGGGAGTCATTCTCAATGCGGAACTGACATGCTACAACTGCAAAAAAGGGCACTGTTTTCCATGATTTTACGGGTTTTTTGTGTTTGATTGCAAGAATTTTGATAAAACTGAGTATATATGCCCTTAGCTAATGTGTTATAATAGGAGACAGAGGACAAACACTAAGATGAGCCTCTAGGTGTGTGTATATATGTAAAAATAGCAGTTTTCATGCTAAACAAGTGAGAAAACAGAATATTCCAGCCAAAATTACTACGAATAGATGTACATAGTAATTTATTATGCTATTATCTAATTACCTTGAATTTTGGATGTTTTTCAGATCAAGTTAGCTATTTTTCTTTTGTTTTTGTTAATCTTCCAAAAAAAAAAGCAAGTGCAATAGCAACATGGGGACAAAAGAAAAATATGGGAGCGATCAATAAGTGAACGGCAGCCTATGGTGAAGAGAGGATGCAAATATGAGAAACGTTGTGAAAAATCAAAAAACCGATCTGACTAGTTTTTGGATGAAATGATAAATTTTTTGAAAACAGATCAAACAAAGTCCAAATGAAGGAATTTTGAGCCTAAAACACATTTTGCAACAAGACAGGAGCACATGTCAAATTTGGTAAAAAGTTGTTCGTGAAACCCTGATATAAGTTTATTTGGGACACTTTTAGCTCATTTTCACTATTCACAAGTGAGAGAGAGCTTGAGAGACCTAGAGCATGCGAACCTTCTATGACTTTGTACAATGTACACAACACACCAATTATCCAGACATCAGAGGTAGACTCGTTATTATGTGTTCTTCTTGTTCTATGCTCTCTTTGTCGTGAAAAACTCCAAAAAATAGCAATGTGGCATCGAGAGAAAGAAACCGAAACAGGGCCGTAATGCATCAACCACTGACCCGGTAGCTACAAGACTCGATAGGGGGTTAGCCCTAACCTAATATAACACCTCTATGACCTCGAATGTGGATTTAGGTCAATCAAACTAGACTTAGGTCAATCTCTTTCGGGGATTGAAACTCCACATAGGGAGTTTCTAAGCTAAACATCTGATTATTTAAGTTGAAAACTAGTTAGTAGGGCCTGGGTTCAAGCACAAAACATCCCAAGACATCAAATCACTTTTTATCACTGGAGACTTTATATGCGTATGATGTCTCACGGTCAAATTTTGCACAAAAAGCACTCACTTGACTTCACCAACCCATTCCGCATACCCTAAACATCCCAAGACATCAAATCACTTTTTATCACTGGAGACTTTATATGCGTATGATGTCTCACGGTCAAATTTTGCACAGAAAGCACTCACTTGACTTCACCAACCCATTCTGCATACCCTAAACATGGAGCACAGAAGATTTCATCAGATTTGGAGCCAATTAGGGTACTCACGACCCAAAAAAACACAAAATCTCAGCTAATCCCATTTTTTGACTTTGGACTTATCAAAAGTGCTTCAAATCAAGTGAAACCTTAACACACAACATGTATATTGCCTAAACATCATATGCCTATGCTCAGAAATATATTTTTCAAAGATAGACATTATACGTGTATAAAGTCTACACCTCTCACAGAGGAATTACGCTGGCACTTTGAACATACAGAATTGTAAAGCATATCATATATAGCCTATACACCCAATTTGGGCAGCTTTGGGTATGTTTTGACCACCACTCACTTCAATTTCCAAATCGAAGTGACATAAAATGTTTCTGTGACCTTGAGCTCATCATCACTAGTCCAATTTCAATTTGCACCTTTTAGAGCCATGCACACATCAAGAGCTACCTCTACCACAGGTTTAAGACAAAAAATTCAAACTAGACATTATACGTGTCTAATGTCTAAAAGTCTTGAATTGACAGGATGTTATGGTTCTAAAAACTCCACCTTTTTATTCACATCATTATGAGCTACCCAACACCTTTTCATCACAATTGGATGTCTTTTGACCAATCACTCAAAAGAGAAGAATTTTGTGTGCAGAAACCTCTTGAAGCTCCTTGACACCAATTGACTAGCTCAAATTCAAATCAGAGGTCATGGACATCTTGCACAAGCCATATAAAACCTATCTAGGGAATCTCAAGTGACTCAAAACCGGATAATGTCTCATCTCCTATACATATGCCAAAATCCACATTTTTCATCAGAGGCATGTTCAGTGTATTGTATAAAATCCATGCATTCAACATCAAAAAATCTTGGGAAAAAGAACATTTTATGCCCACAAATACATAACTCATCTCCACATCAAAATCTGAGATGATCAAAGGAGTTCCAGTCACATGGGGATGCTACAAATGAAGTCTTGGTCAAATGGTAATTATGGGGAGATTTCTCACTTCCAATGTCTTTACCCCATTAATATTAGCCCAAAGACCAAGTCTCATCAAGATTTGTATGTGTATATCCATCTTACCCCAAGTATCGGAATCCAAAGCTATATGATTGATTATGGGCTCCAAGCACATGAGGAGAAACCCATATCAAATTCTAATATCAGAGAGGGCTATGCCATACTAATGCCCACTTACACTTCAGGTTTGAGTCATTTTTTACAAAGTAGACATCATATGCCGATGATGTCTCACAAGCATAAAAATGAACCTAGAGACTAACTTGAACCCCTCTAAGCCTTTACAACATGATCATGAGAGCATCTACCTAGTTTCACCCCAGTTGAACCTCATTTACTCAAAACTAAGCCGAAATCCATCTTCAAAGCCTGTAGGGAGTTCTAATGGTCACAACTTGTCCAAATAACATCCAAATTGAAATTTGTGCATATACTCATGAGGTACATGATAAGAGCTATGCACATGTGAAATATCACCCTGTTATGAGCACCTATACATTATACATTGAGGTGCTACGGGGCGGGAAACAAGAAGAGTGGCCTCTAAGCACCCTTCTAGGCTCCTGTGCTACTCAATTGGGTTGGGGTTGAAACAAAAACAAAAAACACAAACACAAACACACAAACCCACAACCTAACCATACAAAATTTGGGGTACCACCTAGTTTTGTATGCGAACTAGGACGCATAGAGAGAGAGAGAGAGAGAGAGAGAGAGAGAGAGAGAGAGAGAGAGAGAGAGAAAATGCTCGGGCTGCCTTGAAACGTATCGACAATGATCAAGCAAACACAGATATACACGTACAAAAGATAGAGAGTGCAGAGGGGAGTGCTGATTTCTCTAAATCCTCCTTACAAATTAGTCATGACCAATCAAAGTGAGATTAGCATTTGTTCTACATAGCTTGAGTAAAGCAAACTGCAAAAAATCACAAAACAAGCCACCCCAATCATTGTCTTAAGGCTAGGGGAGTCCTCTCCACCCTGTCACCCTCTTACAACATGTGGGATTTATGGATAAATTGATAACAACACCCGGAGACAAGCTATCAAGAACTAAAATAAAACACCAAGACACTTACACATCATTGTTGTCCATGACCACGTTGGAAGAGAGACAAAGTATCCATGATTACTACAAATCCACCCTCCTTGATTAAGCAAATGTTGGGCTTACACTAGTAGGAGAAATGATAGGCTTCTTACTCTCAGTTAAATGATCACTCTCTCTTACAATGGCATAGAGCTCCCTTGCTAATCACCCCTACTAAAACACATACATATGCATAAGCCAATGAGATTCCACTCAAGAGCTCCTTCTCAAGATGTTGAGCTTGGCTTCTCAAGCTATAGCATAGTGCTCTTGCTTATGGATTCTCCTTTTTTATGCTAGCTACACCCTCCTTTTACAACAATTTTGAGGGATCCTCTAACCATGGTTGCATTAGATTTTCAGCACTTTATCTAGTTTCTTTTTCTTGGAATTATCAAGAAGTTGGTGGGGATAGATGAATAAAAGAGAGAGGAGAGAAATGGGGGTGATAGGACTTTTCATAGTGGGTTAGTGTCACTAGATTAGTAGAGTTAGTTTTTTTATTTATTTACAAATGGAACTGGATATTTACAATGGGAGTATCCATGTAGGATACAAATAAAGAAGAAAAACTCTTAAGAGGTAAGAAAAGATGGATTTATTACAATGTTGATGCTCCAAGTGTCTTGAGTAGGGCCAATTTGATGCTTGTTGACGGTCCACTAGCTTTGATGGAACGTTTTTTCTCTACTCTTGACCTTCCTTGGTAGCCAAGGTAATTGAAGATGAGTAATCAATCACCATGATGCTGTATTTTAAGAGAAGAGGTTGAATTTTGGGGGTTTTTTTTATAGATATGGGTAATTTGGAGGAGGAAAAATGAGACTAGGTGGTCAATTTTGGGATGGAAGTGTGTGTGAAAGAGAAAAATGATAAAGTGGAAGAGGGATTGTGGCTGCATGGCATGGGCAAACTGGGGTCCACCAATAAAATCATAGCTCATAGCGCATAGCTCACGAGCTACGAGTTGCAATTCTTGTATTTATCACCTTTTCAAATTCGGAGAGCAAGTGGTCTTTAAAAATTCAGCAAAATCGATTGTCTTTTCCCAATGCACAAAGTCCTTGTGGGGTCCTTCCTTGGATGATTCTTTTGAATGCCTCCAAGAGTGAGCCCTCCATAATGCATGCATGCGTGCCACATATCTTTGACCTTATTTTGTAGGTCTATAATTGAAGATATTGTTGAGATCATGATATAAGTGAATAGTACAAATAAGAAAATCAAATTTTGAGGGGTTTAAGAAATATGTACATGTCAAAATATAAATAATATAGGTTGAAAAATATAAAGGGGTCAACTTTAAATGTAAATCTCTCTCATTATGATGCTACCATAAAAAGATGAATATTTTTGGTGTTCTAATTTATGAGAGTAGAAGAGAACAGATGTAGGAATAAAAAAATCACAATAGTGAGAAAATATACACATAAATAAAACTAGTTTTTTTTTATTTTTGTTGAAGTGGAGTTACACCAAAAATAAGAGAAGCTTGCATGAAAATATTTCTATATGAAATAAAGAGTATGCAAAATGATAAGAAAATGTTGCAAATGTCTCTGTCTGGTGAGAATCGCAAGCAACTCATCGTAGGTGTTTACTGCATAGCATGCCCTATAGCTCGCGGACACCGCGGCCCCTTGGCAGAGCATGGAGTGATTCCATCACTACCGATTTGAAATTTATCAAAAGCAAAAAGTCCCATCAAAAACACTATTGATTATCATCATACAATTGATTTAAAGGGCCTAAGGGGTGTTTCCCACTGCTGCATGAAGTGTCTCCACAATGGCATTTGAAACTCTCTTTGTCAACCTAGCCTCATGCTCGATCTCCTTTGCAAATTCAAGATCTTCAGGGCTTGTTGGAATTGATCCATGGGATCTCTTAATTTCTTTGCATTTCACCATTCTTCCCCTCCTTCCTTCTACTACTGCTCACCGAATTTGCACACCTATTATCTTAACAATCCTCCTATTCTTCTTAAGCTTGCGACACCAAGCATAGTCAATCCTTTAAGGATGAGTTTCTATTAACTTAATACACTATCTAATTACGTCTATGTACTATCCCTTTTTTTTCATTCCATATTCCCACTTGATTAGCTTAACCCACTCTTGAATCCAAAATGATCATGGTATACATATCCTTATACAAACACCGGTTAGTACTTAATTATCTCTCTTAGAATGATGAGAGAAAGAAAAAATAGAATGATCTCTAATCAATTCCCAATGATGCTAACAATCTTATGCAATCCACACAAATTTCTACAAGCTCACTTAATTTAATGACATCCATCCAAACATAAAAAAGAAAATACTTAGTTGTTGATCATCCAAACCTGTGGTTACTAGAGCATAACCTATGCTCTCATACCATGACAAAAACCAGGAGCATAGAGGACCGTGCAAATTACCTTAAAAATAACAAACTACACACCATAAAATGATAGATCTGCATACCTAGTAAATCCCACAACCACATAGCCTAGCTATACACAATTTGAGAGAGACAGAGGCAGAGGGATCAAGCGAGCACGTGTAGATGTACCTCCTAGAGTGGAGTGCTACACCAGCATGTCAAGAGAGGAGAGATGAGAATGGAGAATAATGACAGAGGCACTAGGTGCAATCTCCCCCCATGCAAGAGTGAGCATTTTCCTCTTGCGTGTATTTATTTATAGATCTCTTGAATGCTCAAATAATTACAGACTATTCACCAAGACATACAGTGACCATAGCTCGTAAAGAACACTTTAATAATAAAATATTCATAAAGGTGCTATCCTTTTGCATAATCCCTTGATCGCTCATGCTTTTTCCACCTCTCAACTGCACTAAATAGATAATTATCAATTTTTTTAACACTTTGCATAGCGCATAAATTTGTCAGTATTTTTCCACTTGTAAGTTATAATAAGTAAGTGTTTAAATTTCCATTACATGACTCTTTTTTAATGAAACAACTACTCTCAATTGTTATGTTATGAATCTGCAAGTTATACTTGTCCAAAACGTAGTGGTTAGAATAGAAACATCATGTATCAAAATAAAATCTGACAAACTTAAACATATTAAGTTGCTTATGCATTCCATCATACTTGTCAAGAGTAGTCACTTAGAATAGATACATTATTTATCAAAACAAAATATCAAAAACTTAAATAGATTAATTTCCTTCCGTCATCTATATGTTGTATATTCTACTATCCCATACCTCTAGAATAGGCATTATATGTCATATCTTGACATATCAGGATATCATTGTCCATAGTACTTATTCAATAATCAAGTCCTATTAGTTCCAAGATGCATTTCATAAGTACTCTCAATATCAAATCATCATAAAATAAATTCAAATCATTTTCCATCATATACCCGAGTTAGAATAAATCACACTAGGGGTAGTAGTGGCCAACCACTCAAGTGTGATTTTGTAATTGTTATTCCCAAGCCTCAAAATTTCATTTTGATTATTTTTCATCACCATAAATACCAAGAAAAATTTTCTTGATGTAGAGCTCCATTGCTAGCAAGAGTGGCTATATTCTCAATCAATGAGACAATACAGATATCTTTGTGAAAGATGATTACAACCTTGCCTAGGTATGGTTTTGAAACACTATCCATAATTTTCATAAAAATAGTTGGGGCATTGATCAAAACAAACTAGATACTAGAAAGATCATAGCTTGACTATTTATTTTTAATCCTTGCCGTAAATGTAATTTATTGGCCATGGAAGAGGAATAATAAATAGAAGCATGCCGTGTTGATGAGAATTTGTTAGAAAACTTTAACTACATTAGACATGTCATTACTAAGCTACACACCAAAAATAGAACTGGATTTAACATGGTAAAATGAGTAGTAAATAAAGATTCCCTCCATCTTATTATCTAAAGCAAGCTAGGAAACTTCAATCAAACAAATAAGTGGTGGGAGAGAGATGTGAGAGAGGTATGTTCTTCTTATTATGTTTGTAGATATGGTTTCAATATTGGCATCATCATGAATATGGTCTTAACGTATGGCATCTTCTAAAGTCTTGGGTTCTTGTATTGTGACCACCTTCTTACGCTTTGGATCAACACCTCTAATAAAATCTCGTCTTTTGGAATTCCTCCAACGCATTCAATCTCAAATGGAATCCTAGTAATGAGATATATATTGGTTCAACATGTGATGCTATTGTGTCAAGAACAAATCCCAATTAGACTTATTTAAACCCTTCTCATTCGCGGGAAGGAACTCCTTTCTAAATACTTTTTCAAAGATGTTGCATGTTTTAATCTGTTATGGGACTTGTATGTTATCCACCAACTACACATGCCTTGCCTCTTCAAGTCAAAAAATCACTTGCATTGCCTTGAACATATCCCAAGTGTGACATAGCCAATGGAATCTCCGTATTTAGTGATAAAAGTATCCATGGTGTCTTTGCCACAGTCCTTGTGCTCACCACAAAAGCTGGGTGGCTTTATGCTTTTTGGTAGTTTAGTCACTTCTTCTACTGAGACCACCATGACTAGAGTAGGTGTAGAGACATTGACAATAGATGCTTCTCTTGTGTTTCTTGCTATCATAAAGTTATTTATGAGATTTTTTATAGTAGTTGTCTTATTTAATGGAGTGATTTGGTATTTTAATGAATCTTTACATGTACAACCTTAAACTCTTTGCATTCAACCAAATCATAATTTTTTTGATTAATTATATACTTGTATGTATCCCCCTATGAACATCTAGCATAGGATTCACATACTTGGTAGAAGGCGCGAGTCCTGCTCAAAGGTAAAGCGATGGGTATTTGGAGTATTTGAACCCATGGTGAAGTGTTTGCCAAGGAAGGAAAAAGAATTCACCTCAATTTCTTGATTCCAAAACTAGTGTAGATGTCCCCAATTTCCTTGGAAGGAAGGAATTTCTCGGGAAGTCCACTATGTAAAAATTCATATAGCACGTACGAACAAGATGTATTTAAATAATCCCTTACCTGTATATTTCCATGTATTATATGTATCCCTTATGTATGCATTTCTGTAAAAAAACTAGCCCTTATGTATGATAATTTTCACTTTCTCAATTAGAAACCCTTTATATAAGTACATTTTTTTGTAAATTTACCTAATTATAAACCCCTTATTTTGTTTGCACGTGCTATCTTACAGATTTCCTAGTGGATTCTTCGAGAGGAATTGGAAGGTAGAGAAGCTACCCAAGTTGTAGGTGGCTCCCCAAGTTTTGTAAATCTACTTGTATCGCACCGTGTGTGCTAACCATGTCAATAGACACACCTGCACCTTAGCAATGGAGGGAACCAAGATGGTGGTGTATAAATCCGAGGGCTCACCCATAAATATGTTAATGTAGCATGTGAGTTTAGCAAAAGGGATTTTTAAACCATAGACTTTACTCTTATCTAACATACAAAAGGGTACCAAAGAAAGGACAATTACACAGATTGAATAAGAAAATGTTTTTTTTTTAATGTGAAAAGTTAACAATTGTGTGTAGATTATATTATCATAACCAAACAATTTACAAGTTTCTGCCATGCTCGTGACAAACCATGACAGCTTCAAGTGGTCCTAGTTACATCGGGTGATAAGGGAGCATTTGCTAGGTCTAATGGCTTTGTGGCCGACCTCCCATCGCTAACTGCTACTAACCCTAAGTGTACACCTATACACTTGTGTGAGCCACTAACACAAAGTACAATGTGTATTGTGCATTAGTGCATAAGATAGAGAAGAAAGAAAGGGGGCACACAATGTGTGTCGATTGTCCCCCTCCAACTTGTGTGTGAGGATATGGTGGTGTGTGTGTGAGTGTGTGCGTTCATATTCTTCTTCTTCTTCCATTGTTCTCTCGACTCCTCTCCTTCATCTGGTGTCAGAGTGGTTTTATTCTTGAAATTGCTTCCAAGCCCACGCACACTTTCAAGAGTGCAAACAGGGTTCTGATTATGGCATCGACAAATTCAGCATTTCGAGAGCATTTCCAGCAGGCATCATTGAGTTTAACCCCCCTTTTGGAGCCCTTCATGCCACCAAAAACCTCATTCAAGCTACGGTTCAAGAGATAAATTTTTCAATCCTCTTTTGGTAGTTTGTGCTATAGAGCTTCCATAGCCATTACAGGTACCATTATCGTAGTCTCTTCCATCTACGAGAGCCCACGGCTCATTCGAGAGTGTGAAGCCTCATACACACACATAGAGTGGGATTTTGAAGGCATTGTCTTCTTCCACTACATGTACAGATATAGTCTTTTGGAGTGGCCTCATATACACACATAGAGTGGATTTTGAAGGCATTGTCTTCTTCCACTACATGTACAGATATAGGTACACGTATAGGTACATAGAGCGATTTGGTTAGATTTCTGTCTGCCTTCTCGGCCTAGATCTCGGCTTCCACTACGGCATCAACATCAACTTACAGGTTATGACTTTTAGTGCTTGTGATATTCGGATTGCAGTAGGAGCAAGGTCTTATGTGTACATGTATATGTTGGCACTTTTATCAGTGTTTGAGCTCTTTTGAGATCAGTTTGACTCCCCACAGGGATACTTCTTTGCATGCACATGCTTTTGGTTCCTATTTCAGCGTCATGAAAGACTTGTACCTCTTTGTGGATACTACCATTGTACGCTTTTGTGGAGCCATCTTTTGGCTAGTACGACAATCTCGACCATTTTTGAGACTTTTTTCGGATGATAGCCATTTCTAATACCTTCCTATGTGTACTGCATAACCTACATTGTTGAGGGTCGATAGTGTGAGGTTTTCATTGAGATGGGGTATTCTCAAATGTGGGATACCTTCGGTGATACAGGTAGCTAGAGCATCCCTTACGAGGCCTCATCACAGGACATGTATAGAGTGGTATAGGTGCTTTTGACACCGAGTTGGTGTTCTATGGTCAATTTCACAATTTATGCACCTCAATTGGTGTCTATACAATGTGGTTAGGCATTGCACTCTTTTATGCTTTGTGAGTTACATACTTGGTCATTTTGTCTCGTATTTTGGTTGACATAGTTCCAAATACAGAGACTCTTTTGAAATTTTCCCAGAATCTTTTGGTAGTCTTGTCACCATGTCTACTAGCAAAGACCATGACATTTATGACATAAATAAGTTTTATGGCACTAATTTTCAGCTTTAGAAGAACCAAATGTGTAATGCCCTTGTTCAAAAGAAGCAAAAGTTGCCCATTTCCTATGCAGCTAGAACTGAAGATATGCACATGCCTCAAATTCAATGGAAGGAGCTTGATGAGCTACACAGGTCTACGATATATTAGACTGCACCTTGGTGAGTTGGTGTAATTTTTAGTGTTAGAATACGAGACTGCTCATGATTTATGGTAGAAATTATGCAACATTTATGAAAAGGATATGGCTAGCAATAACTTTTTCCTGATGCAAAAACTTTTCAACCTTCATATGAAGGAGTCAACTAGCGTTGCTAGACATATCAATGATTTCTATTCTCTTTTTGCCCAGATTTGTGCACAGCGCATGACCATTGATGATGAGATGAAAACAGTCTTTTGGCTTTTTTGGTTGGCACCCTCTTGGGATATCTTTTTCAAAGTTGTTAGTAACTCTACTCCTAATGGTACTCTAAAATACGATGATGTTACTAGTGCACTTTTGTCAGAGGAGATGCGTCGGAAGACCATGACTAGCTCACATCATGGAGAAGCTCATTATGTGCAAAAGGGATGATAAATATCTTCGCAACGTGAGTCCAAGAAAGAGGTCAATAGAGATGCATCAAAGAGTAGATCAAAGTCTCGTGGTCACTGCAATGTTCAATACCATTATTGTGATAATTTTGGTCACATAAAGAAGGATTATTATGCTTGGAAGCGTGACAAAGAGAATGGAAAAGGTAAAAGCAAAGATCATGATGATAAAGAGGAGAAACCAAAGAGTTCAGTTAAGATTGAAGAACTGAACATAGTTTAGGATGACAGTGATGCACGAGACATGAATATGTTGACTAAAAATAATGATGTCTTTTATGATGCACAAGAAACTCTATCTATGCACGGTTCTATGCCAGTTGAACTCCTTGTTAGTGGTGAAGTATCCCATACATGGATTCTTGATTTGGATGATTTGTTGCATGTCACACCTCATAGGCATTGGTTTACTACATACAAGGAAACCATTGGCTTTGTTACACTTGGTGACATTTACTCTTGTGACATTGTTGGTGTAGGTGATATTGCAATGGTTATGGAAAATGGATTGAAGTTTATCATCCGTAAGTGCATCATGTTCCAGCCTTGATACATAGTCTAATTTTGGTTGGACGTCTTGATGACTTGCGTTACAAAGTCACTTTTCATCAGCAGTCTTAGGGTGTTGCGAAGGGTCATCTTATTATAGCCCATGGTTCTAAAGTTGGTTCACTTTATCCTCTTTATGTATCAGATAAAAACAGTGTTCTTTTTGTAACTGAGCTGCCAACCTTTGCTTTATGGCATAGCCGGTTAGGACATACGTGGGAATGGAGACACTCTCTCATTTGGGCTACTTGCTGTCTTTGCCATTTTTTTATTTTCCCTTTTGTGAGCATTGTCAATATGGAAAGCAAACATGGACATGTTGTACACATTTTTCTGACAAAGAAAGAAAACCCTTAGAGCTAGTGCACAGTGATTTATGTGGGCCTATGCCTTCTAGATCCCATGGTGGTGCATCCTTTTATGCTACATTCATCGACGATGCAACACAGCATGTTTGGGTTTACTCCATGAAATCTAAAGATGAGACCTTTTCTTGCCTCAAGAAGTTCTTATCTAGTGTTGAAACTCAGTCTGAACATAAAGTTGAAAGTTTTGCGCTCAAACAATGAAATATAAAGATGAGACTTTTTCTTGCTTAAAGAATTTCTTATCTAGTGTTGAAACGCAGTCTGAACATAAGTTGAAAGTTTTGCACTCAAACAATGGTGGAGAATATGTCTCCAAAGAGTTTGAAGACTTCTGTTCAAATAGGGGAATTAAGCGCGAGTTTATAGCTCCTTATACCCCTGCACAAAATGGAATTTCGAAATGAATGAATACGACCATCCAAGAGCGGATTATGTCTATGCTATCACACATGCTCATGCTAATTTAGCGAAATCGTTTTGGGCTGAAGAATTATACACAGCCGTGTACTTGATCGATAGATCACCACATGCTTCATTACAGTTTCGTGTACCTTTGGAGTTATGGTCAGGACATAAATTGTCTTATGAAAAACTCCGCACATTTGGATGTGAAGCTTATGCACATGTACCCAAGGAGTTTCTTGCTAAGATCGATCCTAAGCCCAGGAAATGCATCTTCATTGGCTATGGTGTAGATGGTCAATTTGGCTATCGTTTATGGGATTCAAAACGTCAACTAGTGATCCGTAGCAGTGACGTTTTCTTTAATGAGACTAAGATGCATAGACAACCAGTGAAAGAGGTTGAATTTTGCAAAGTGATATTTTCCGATGAATCACCTCTTGTCCAGACACCTCTCGAGCCACTTACTACTGACGGGAGAAAAGCGATACCCGAACCCCGACGGCCTCTAAAACGCTGGGAGCCGATGGCACGCCTCGAGTTGGTCATGGTAAAGCGAACAGGGGGCACCACCTACCTTTGAGCGGCTAGGACGCAGACCACGATGATGTGAACACCGCAAACTTACACACACATACACACACACACAGATTGACAAATGGTGAAAACCCTCGGGGGTGTGAGGGAGAATTATTTCTGTAGTATTTTACAGTGACCTTCCTTCCAGCGAGGTGACACACCGTGGTGATAGAGAGATAGGGAGAAGAGATGGTGAATCTACTTGGTGTGGTCTCTAAAGACGAATCGATGATATGAAACTTGCTACCAAGAATGTGTATGTGTGTGTGAATCAACCATTGGAGTCGAGAGGGGGACGTAGCTCCCTTCACATGGTGTAATTTCCAAAGCAAACCATCACACAAGTCCCCTCCCCGTGATGCCAATAGTGTAAATTCTTCCCATTAAAACTCTACCAAGTGCTGACCTCTCATGAACTGCCTCCCCCCCCCATAGTGACCTCTTAGTGCCCTTTTATAGGTGTTGGCTGTTTGGATTAGGGTAATCCCGGTTTGATTAGGGTAAGCTAATTGAGGGATACAAAGAAAGGCGGTGGGCCCAGTGTGGTTGACCCTTGCTTTGTCTTGGGAGTTATTAAAAATGAAAATCTCTAGGTGGGCCTTTGTGACCATCACCTAGAGAGAGGGAATTTACAAATTGGGAATTTTACAAGGCTTGGATGAAAACTGAAAAAATGATGATGATAACCTACGGTTTACTGAAAATGGTGTCGTGGTTGTGTGATTCCGGTGAATGGCCGCTCGCTAGTGCATCGGTGTAGCGCGTACGTCTTTTCGGGGTCGCCTGGGGCATGCCTTCGGCGCATTTTCTCTTTTTGTTATCGGTGTCACGTGCTTTGGGCCGCTTTCTTCTGTGGATGGTGTCGATGCCGATGAATCTTTCGTTTTTTTTAAATTTTGTAGTTTGGTGTGTGCTTTTATGTGTGTGTGTTTTTGTATGTATGTACGATTGGGTAGGTGTGTGGATTTATGTACGTGAGTGAGTGGGCATGAGTGTGTATATTTATATATGTGTGTGCGTATTGGGGTGTGTGTGAACGTATTTGTATATGTATGTGTGTGCGCATGCGTGCGTGGGAACAAGAGAAGAGGGGGTATTATATAAATATATATATCTTGTTTTTTCTTGATTTTTTTCCAGAAATGGCGACCCAGATGCGGGGGGGGGGGGGGGAGATGAATGGGGTGAGAGAGTAAGGGTGTGTGTGCTTGGGTGTGTGTGTGTGTGTGTGTGTGTGTGTGTGTTGGTGAGTGTGGGCGCTGCACAGGCCACGAAGAGAGCGCGGGGGGGGGGGGGGGGTAGCGGGGTCGCCTTCTGTAGTGAGCGCACAACACGAGGGAGCAAGGGGGAGGGTGTGGAGAGGGGGTGTGAGAGGATAGGGGGAAGGGGTGAGATTGTATGTTGTGGTGTACGTTCACTGCGCCCGCGAGGACAAGGAGAGAGATTGGCAACAGGAGCGGGGCCGCCTTCGGCCGGAAATCGAGGGGGGGGGAGTATAGTCAAAGAGAGAGAAAGAGAGAGAGGGGGGGGGGGGGGGGGAGCTAAGAGAGAAAAGGGGGGTTCCCACCATTGGAGTAAGAGAGAGGGAGAGCAAGGGGTGAGGTGGTGACGGGATAAGGGAGGGAGGAGGGTAGAGAATAGAGAGATAGAATGAGAGAGATAGAGGGAGGGAGAGTGTGGCTTGCCCTAAGGCCCGCGGGGCCACTCCTAAAGGCAAGAGAGACGAACTAGAGTTAGGCAAAGATACGGGAGGGGGGGGGGGGGGGGATATTGGGCGAGTGCTCCGCCAGGAAGAAAACAGGGGGGGGGTGTTGCGGCCCGCCGGGACTGGGGTGTAGACAAGCAGAGAGAGAGAGAGGGAGAATATTTGAAAGAGAGACAGAGAATATACAGTATCTGTGGCTGCTAGCCGTAGCTGGGGTGTGGACAACGACTTAGGCGTCTCATGCGCCCACCGGGCCGCGTGATGCAGCGGTGGAGCAAGAGAGAGGGAAAATCGATGGAGCCCGGTAGTAGGAGAGAGAGAGGTTCGTCTTCTGGTGATAATGGAGAGATGTGTGGCCAAACTGGAGGCGCCCCACTAGTGGTTAAGCTTAGAGGGGGGGGGGGGGGGGGGGTATGCTGAATGGTAAAGAGATTTTCTTTTTGTTTTTTTTTTCTTTTGGTAACAAGCCTTCCCTTCATTAGGGTGTGGTTCTCACGGTCATGGTTTCAAAAGTCGACCATCATTAGCCCTCCCATCTGGCTAGAGGCATTCATGCTTCTAGCCCTTCCTCTGCATCTTTAGTTGTGGAGTTAGAGGGTTCTCCCTCTTCTAGAATGTCTAGCATGAACTTTGGATCAAACCTAAGAAAATACCTTTTCAGCCTCCATCCATTGACTCTAGTCTTGTGAATTCTCCCATCTGCTTCCATCAGCTTATAGTTGCCATTGTCGTAGCGTTTCTTGAAGATGAATGGTCCTTCCCATGTGGGTTGAAATTTCTTGTCCTTCCTGGTGTCAAATCTGTTGTCGTATCTCAACACTAACATACCCTTTTCCAGGCCCTTTTCTTTAAGCCCTTGATTGAAGGTGAGTCGGTGTTGTCCTGCCTGCACTGCATAGTGATTGATTGCTTCTTTCCTATCTAGTTGGAGCCTCTCTAGATCTAGGATGTGGTTTCGGAGATTTATAATTAGGCGTTGTATCTGGCTAGCCAAGACTCGTAAGCTCGCTATCTGTACCTCAATGGGTAGAATTGCCTCTTTCCCATAAACTAGATGGAAAGGTGTGAAACCTAATGATGTTCGGAACGTCGTTCGGTAGGCCCAAAGAGCTGCCATGAGATGTTTATCCCCATCTCCTATGTGATTATTCACCTACTTTGTGATGATTTTGCAAATCATTCAGTTTACCTTCTCTACTAGACCATTGCATTGTGGATATTATGGTGTGGAATGTCGGCGTGTGATGCCTAACTTTTTCATCAGTTCTCCCACCAGATCGCCTCTGAAACTTGGTCCTCTATCTGATATTATCTCTAGAGGAGTGCCAAAACGGCATCAGATATGCTCAAAAATGAACTTTGCTACCTCTTGGGATGTAATGCGGGTGGTGGTTATTGCTACTGCCCATCGAGTCATGTAGTCTACACCCATTATAATGTACAGTTTACATGATTGTTCCCTTGGTAAAGGACCGATTGCATCTATTCCCCATTTCTCAAATGGGCCATATGAGATGATAGGAGTTTGTGGCTTGTAGGTTAATGTGCGATCACTGGCTACTTAACAAGCCTTGCATGTTTTACACCAATGGTGTACATCCCTGTTCAAGCTTGTTCAAGAGTATCCTGCTTGTAGAATCTTCCTACTGGTGATATCTAGAGGAAAATGACCGCTGCAGACGCCATCATGACAACTTGAAATTACCTCTGTGATCTCATTGGAGGTCGGCACTCGCCTGAGAATCTGATCCTTGCCCTTACAATACAAGTGGTCGTTTACAAGGAGGTATCTGGTATCCTTCCTTACCAGCCACTGTTTCTGGCCTTTGGGGTACCCTTCCGGACATTCTCCTGTATCTAGAAAGCTGATGATATCAGGCGTAGAATCACTACCCTGGAAGAGGGGTAGCTTCAGTTTGATTGCTCCTACGAGAACGTCTTGTATTCTTTCATTAGCTAGAGCATCTGCTTCCTGATTTTTTTCTCTGGGGACATGAAATAGTTTCACTGCTTCAAACTTCCTTAGAAGATCCTTAACTTGGCGTAGTTGACCAAGTAAAACCTGATTTTTACAAATCCAAGTGTCGTTTATCTGCCTTATTAAAAGCAAAGCATCGCCAAACACATTTAGGTGTTGAATTCCTTGTGAAATACATTATTCCAACCCAAGAATTAGGGCTGCATATTGTGCTTCATTGTTGGAGTGGGAGTGTAATAACTGCCCGATGGAGAATACTCTTTCTTGTTGCTCATTGAAAATGACTATGCCAGCTGCAGATTGGTCCAGTGTTCCTCTGTATGCTCCGTCAAAGAATA
Source organism: Adiantum capillus-veneris (assembly GCF_014529385.1). Taxonomy (NCBI): domain Eukaryota; kingdom Viridiplantae; phylum Streptophyta; class Polypodiopsida; order Polypodiales; family Pteridaceae; genus Adiantum; species Adiantum capillus-veneris. The sequence continues at coordinate 129,085,617 of NC_140944.1, forward strand.
GCGAGTGAGCTCTTTCTATCTAGGACTCTCTACCATTGGTTTTTCTTTTTTTGCTTCCGTGTTGACCTTCAGCTTCTTCTCATAGTGGCGATGAGTGAAAATTCCTGCTTGTTAGCAGCGGCTAACGGCTACACCAATTATGTACCAAGCTATGGATGTGCCATAGTGCACAATATTTACTTTTCATTGTATAGGGCTTGGGATCATTTAGGAGTTCCAAAGTTGTATGAGTCTAGGCTAGAAAGTTCACTTTATCCCATAGTTAAAGGCTTTGAGTCCCAAAGCTATAAAAGAGCCCTATTCTTAATGAGAGGTCATTCTAGAGAGGTCCTTTTGAGAACTCTTTCCCTAGAGTGGGTCTTGATGGCCTAGCCTTTGAGCTTAATGCCCATGCTTAGAAGGCTAGTGCTAATCACATGTAATTAGTGTAATCCTCTCTTAATTAATTTAGTCTTAATTATGTTGTCAATCATGTTTCTCTACTTTCCTTCATTGTTTTGAAGTGTTGATCTTCTCTAATCTAACTCTTACTTATGCTAAGCTACTCCGATTAGTGGAGTCCTTATCTAACTCTCTCGATTAAGTGGAGTGGGCGTACTCGTGATTGAGGGATTAGAATTGTCCTCTAATGGTGTGCTTGTGTGTGTGTAGGTTTAAGAAGCCTTGAGCTTAATTTGATTATGTGTGACTTGATTTGGACACCATGATTGGCATGGTTGGGGTGGCCGACTTGAATGCGATCTTGTGTGCTTAATCGTCAATGCATGTAGTTAGAGCTGTACTTGAGAGACTCCAAGATTAGTGTGTTTTACTTCGTTGCTTGATGTGTGTAGATGATTGCTTGTATTGATGCTTGATGTGCAATTAGTATTAGCTGATTTGGGATGATTTCTAATTGCCTTGGAGGATGCACGCTCTTGAATCCTCTCAATCTTTGCATCCGATGACGCTCTCGTACATTCTTTGTGTGATGCCCCAAGCCCTAGTCGGGTCATGCTCTCTCTCTCCAGATTGATAGATTTTGTGGGATATTGCCTATGCTATGGCAAGGCTCCAACATTGGTGCCGCTGCCGGGGATGGGTTGCCTACGCTAGTGGAGTTGAGGTTGCAAAAGATAAGAGTAATTTGATTACCGATTTCTTTTCAATAGGTAGGATTTGATTTGTAGTGTAATTAGGTTTAATTGGATGTGTATAGAGTCATTTCCCATTCATGCTAATTGTGCTAACCTAACCACTAATTTTGATTTGGAATGTATGCTCAATCCCCTTAATTGAGGAGGATCATCACTCTTAATTGCTCTAATCTATGCCTAATCATGTGATTGAGTGTTGATTTTGGTCAATTTTGGACCGAATCGGAGTTGCACACATGTGTGTGCAATGGAGTGTCTACACGAGGAGCAAGGACTAAGCGAGCAAGCAATCAATTGTACGTGGATTGACCTACTCCATGTTGGAGCTATATATGACTCACTCTGCTGAAGTTGGTCTCACCTATATATTTGTATCTTGTCCTCAATATGAATCAGTCTTTGGGAGCGTATATGGTGTGTCTCTTGTCTCGTCTCTCTCTCTTTCTCTCTACATCTCAACATGGTATCAGAGCGGTAACGATCACGCGCCGATTCAATTCATGGTGACACAACAGTATGTGTATGCGATTCACATGTAACATTCAAAATTGCTACAAATTTTATTTTTGAGCGTTGATTCTTGTTAATTGTGGTTGTTTTGTATTAAGAAGAATATGGTTAGTGTTTTATGTAGTGTTTATTTCTAATCAATCTAATCGTTGATTACGTTTTCTTGTTGATGACACCCTGAACTTCATCTCAATTTTTCTTGATGTTCTGTTCAAAATTTGGAGAAACGGGAGCGTAGCGCAATGGCACTTTTCATCCAAACTTGTTCGTCTCCTCGAGCTCTTCGATTTGAGTTCTAGGTTTGCGTCAATCGGAGTTCGCAGCAGAAAGTTATGCTGTTTTTACTGCAATTGAGCTTGACGCAGCTTTCTTCGTCCTACTTCTTTGTGAAGCGTCCGCGATCGTTTTTCTTATTTTGGCGTTAACTTTTTCGAGAAGATTTAGCTTTTCTATATTCGTATTGTGGCCGTCAATCTTGCGTCTCACGCCACTCTATTTTGAGGACTCGTTTATTATTAACGTCTCCTTTACCCTGCCTTTTTTGGGTGACGTCTCTCACATCTTTGGACGTTCCTTGAGCATCCTTCTTACGTTTATCGTTGACAGAACGCAGTACTCATATCTCTCTCATTCTCAATTGCGGCCTTCACTATATATGGTGTGCAGATTCTGCGATCTTATCTTATACGTCTTTTTGTAACAAGATATGGCTATGAATATTCTCGTCAACGGCTTTCCTTCTGGCCAGCGTTCTGTTCCTCCTTTCCAAGGTCAAGGATTTCCAGGCTGGAAAGCAAAGATGTTGTTAATTCTTGAAGGCGATGAACTCTCTGATGTTGTTCTTGGAAATCGTGTTTGTCCGCCTCAGCCTGTTGATACGGATAATGATAACGTACTTATCACTGAAGGACCTATATTTGAAGATTGGAATGTTGCCTATACGGATTGGCAACGACGTGATAAAGCAGCTCGTCGGTATATTCTTTCTGCTCTTACTGATTCCCTTTTGCTTGATATGTATGAACTGCCTACTTCCCACGACATATGGAAGTACCTTATTGCAAACTTTCAGAAGAAATCTGTTACAGAAATAATTTATTTGAGAGGGTTGCTTAACAAGTTACAATATGAAGTTGGTACTGCCATGACGAGACATATTGAATCTTTCAGATCTATTATTAATCAACTTGTTGCTGCGGGTGATCCTGTTCCACAAAAGCAACTGATTACACTTCTCCTTGATACGGTGAAGGAATCTTCTTATGATAACATTGTTACTATTCTCTCTAATAAAGATGGTCTTGATTTCGACCAAGCCTGCATGTCTTTAATTGAATACTCTCAACATCAAGAACGTCGGAATGCTGGTCACGATACAGCTATGATTTCACAAGAGGAGATTGAGTCACAACAGATGGAACGTGCTTTTTATGCTCGAAGGCGTCTATTTCAACGAGGAAACCGCAGAGGTGGCCGTCGCGGTAATATTTTCTCTCGTCTCAAATTTCCTAATAAGCAATGTTCTTAGTGCAATAGAAATGGCCATACTGAAGATGATTGTTGGGCACGTCAATATGATGAAGAACAAAATATTACCACAAAACAACCACGTTTATCTAGAGACTCTTCTTCTTCTTCTTGTGAATATTGTGGACGATCTGATCATCCCACTCATATGTGCTATAAGCGTCGATTCGACACAGATCAGAATAGAGCATATGCTACTGAACATCGAAACAACATTGTACCAGAAACAAGCTGCGTCATATGTTTAGTTGCTCCAGACAGAATACTTCATGTACGTGATGGATCACTTTTTATTGTCGATTCTGGTGCTACAAGAAATATGACATATCAGTCTAAGTGGCTCAATAACTATCATCCACTACCAGTTCAACTGTTGTTTATCTTGCTGATGATACTACTTGTCAAGTAAAGGGTATTGGAGACTTATATCTTGGTACCTTATCTTCTTCCACTCGAATTTTGCGAGGAGTATTACATGTACCAGATCTTCAACGTAATCTTCTTTCAGTTGCTAGACTTGTTGATCTTGGTCTATTTGTTGGATTTGATCATACCAAATGCCGAATTGAGAAAGATGGACAGACTATAGCCACTGCTCCTCGAAACGGTGATTTGTTTGAACTCTCTCTTAACGATGATGTAGCAAATATTGTCACTGCTCTAGGTGATCATGATTGCAAAGTATGGCATCACCGTTTTGTTCATGCTGATTTCTCAAAACTCCTTGATCTTCAACGTCGTGATCTTGTCCATGGCATGGATCTTAAAGCCCATCCCCATATGGGAATTTGTGAATTTTGTGCTCTTGGGAAACACAATCATAAACCCTTTCCTCTTTCAAATATAACTCATTCTCATGACATATTGGATCTTGTTCATACTGATATATGTGGACCTCTACCTTCTTCGAGATCACAATATCGCTACTTCATTACTTTCATTGATGATTTCTCAAGGTATACGACTGTATTTCTACTTAGACAAAAATCTGAAGCCTTATCTGTTTTCAAACAATTCCACAAGGCTGCAGAACTTCAAACTGGTCGTCGCCTTAAGAAGCTTCGTAGTGACAATGGAGGAGAATATGTTTCTCGAGAGTTTGTGAGTTACTGTGCTCACAGTGGAATTCATCATGAACACACTATTCCATATTCGCCTCAACAGAACGGTGTTGCTGAACAAAAGAATCGCACTATTCTCAATGGTGTAAGATGTATGCTGATTCATTCTGGCTTATCTCGTGTTTTCTGGGCTAAAGCTACTTTGACAGCAGCATTTATTCAGAATCATCTTCCTACTACTGCACCCTCTGGTAAGATACCCATCACAGCATGGACAGGTGACATTCCTTCTGTATCTCATTTTCGAACCTTTGGATGTATTGCTTATATTCATGTTCCCAAAGAAACACGAACAAAGCTTGATTCTCCTGGTCTTAAAGTTATTTTTATTGGATATTCTGACACTTCCAAAGGCTACAAATTCTATGACCCTTCCTCCAAGAAAGTAATTGTGAATCGTGATGCTACTTTTAACGAACAGCTTATGGGAGGCTCATGGTCCATGGATGATTCTGATGATACTAAATCATTGCTTCACGCTTTTCCATTTCTTTCAGAAGATGAAACTCTTCCTATAGAGCAACTTTCCTCTTCACAACCATCCATTCCAAATGTTGCCAATGATGATATTGATATTTTTGTTGATCTGCCTATTGATTTTGAACATGGCTCATGTCATGTTTATGATGATGATATTGCTGATAATGCTTTTTCTACTTCTGAAGATCCCGTTACTTATGATGAAGCTATCTCCTCACCACAAAAGAATCAATGGCAAGAGGCTATGGAAGCAGAGTACGATTCTCTTATCTCTAAAGGTAGATGGATACTAACTGAATTACCTCCTGGTCGTACAGCTATTAAATGTAAGTGGGTGTATAAGACAAAAGTAAAAGAAGATGGATCTTTTGACAAGTTCAAGGCGCGTTTAGTTGCAAAAGGTTACTCCCAAGTAGCTGGTGTTGATTATCAAGAGACTTTTTCACCAGTTGTTCGCATTACAAGTGTTCGAGTTTTATTGGCATTTGCTGTTCAATTTGATTTAGAAGCTCATCAAATGGATGTGCGAACTACTTTTCTTAATGGTGACTTGGAAGAGGAAATTTATATGGAACAACCAGAAGGGTTTGTTATTCCAGGTAAAGAAGACCTTGTTGCTCAACTCCATAAGGCACTATATGGTCTCAAACAAGCTTCGCGAGCCTGGTATACAAAATTTGATCTTTTTCTCACCTCTAAAGGATTCATCTCTTGCTCGTCAGACCCCAACTTATACATAAAACGCCAAGGTAGCAGTTTTGTGATTCTTGCTCTTTATGTGGATGATACGATCCTTGTTTCCAATGATTTGGGATTTCTTCAGCAAGTGAAAAAGTTATTGTCTTCTGCATTTGATATGGTGGATCTTGGAGAGATTCACTCTTGTCTTGGCATTCAAATCCAACGGAACCGTACAAAAGGTATTTTATTCCTTCGACAATCAAAGTTTATTGCAGATACTATTCAAAAATTTGGTATGGAATCTGCACATTCAGCCAACACACCTTGTCTTGCGAGCTCTACGAAGAACATTTCTGACAATGGCGGTCAACTTGTCACAAATCAACCTTATGCTAACTTGATTGGATGTCTTCAGTTTGCTGGCATGAACACTCATCCTGATATTCTGTTTGCTGCTAATTATCTTGGACAACATCTTGCATGGTCTGCTGCAAAGCGTGTATTGAAATACTTGAAAGGCACTACAGATTTTGGTTTAATCTATCGACGACAACTCACATCGGATTCTATGCAATCTCTTTCTCTTTTGGGTTACACAGATGCAGACTGGGCAAGTTCACATTTATCTATGCGATCTACTAATGGAAATTGCTTCTTTATAAATGGTTGTCTTGTTTCTTGGAACAGCAAGAAACAACGTTGTGTTGCAGTTTCTACGATTGATTCAGAATATGTTGCGGCATCACTTGCAGCTCGTGAGTTGATTTGGCTTCGACAAATGCTGGTTGATATTGGTCACTCTCCTCTTTCCAGTATATCCTTGTGGTGTGACAACCAAAGTGCTATTAGTCTTGCAAAAGACTATGTTCAACATAATAAGTCAAAGCACATTGGTGTCCATTATCATTATGTCAGGTATGAAGTACGCAAAGGAACCATTATGGTTGAACACTATCCAAGTAACCAAATGATTGCAGACATTTTGACCAAAGGCCTCAATGAGTCACGTTTCATCCTCTTGCGCTCGGAGCTTGGAGTTGCTTCGGCCTCACTCTTTCTAGATTAGCTTCTTTGCTATTGTAATAGCTTTGTACATATGACATTGTAATCTTTTAGGTATCATGCACTATGAACACTCCACATTTGCACATTGTGATATCTAAGTCACTTTAATATTTTTACATAGATTCACAATTCACTTTCACATCATCACCGCACTGGTTCATATTTTCACATTGTATAGGGGCTTCGGTTTTTCCCTTGAACTCCCCAACCAAAGCTAGAGACCTTTGTTTGAGTGGGGGTGTTGGAGCTATATATGGCTCACTCTACTGAACTTGGTCTCACCTATATATTTGTATCTTGTCCTCAATATGAATCAGTCTTTGGGAGCGTATATGGTGTGTCTCTTGTCTCGTGTCTCTCTCTCTTTCTCTTTACATCTCAACACTCCATTCAAATTTTGATTGATTAAGTTGATCCCATTGAGTTGCTAAATCATTGCTAAAATTAGGTGTGTGTGCCTAATTGATGGAATTTATGCTTAATTTGATGAAATTGGAATGAAATTGTAATCAAATAGGATGCCTAAATGCTTGTAGATTGATGATTTTGCAAGAAATGTGTGTGCAAGCATTAGGAATTGGCCTAATTTCGTTGCTAATTGAGCAAAAAAAAAAGGATTTGTGCACCTAATTTTTGTGTGTGTGCAATGCTAAATTGAGTTAAAATTGGATCAATTTTTAAAAAAAATTGAGTTAATTTAGCATGTATATACTCATGTATGTCTGATCAAGTGTGCAATTGATGAAATTCAATGAGTGTTTAATGAAATTTTTGCACAAATCGATGGCCTAAATTTAGGTATGTGTGCCTAAGTAATGGCCAATTATGCCTAAATTGGGGATAAATAATTGGCCTTGGTTGCCAATTGTGATGATTAAAATTATACCTAAAATGGTTGCAATGTTCTGTGTATAATTGATTTGGGATGATTAGATTGATACACAATTGAAAATGATTTTACGTATTACCATTGTCATGTAAGAGGTTTATAGTCCACATAGACTCTCCACTTACCATTCTTCTTTGGTGTGACTACTACTAGGGAGACCCATTCTAAGTCTTCGACAAGGTAGATGAAGTCTCTTGTATAGCAAACTTCTCACTTCTTTAAGTAGTGCCTCTTGTTGGATTACTCCAAGTCTTTTGAGCTTCTGCACTACGGGTTTACTGCCTTCCTTGAGTTTTATGTGGTGTTGCACTACTGTAATTCCTGTGATCTTATCATAGCCATCAATGAACAAAGTAGTGACGACCTAGCATGGAGACATACTCTTTCCTTTCTTCATCGGTTAACTCATTTGAGAGCCTTTTTTGTAACTTACCTGCATCCTCTAAGGATTGCGTACCTGATGGTTCCTCTTGGTTTGTCGGGGGTGTTTCAGATTTTGTCAATCTTTTTGGGTCTTTAAGAATGACCCCCATCACTTCGATGCTACTGTCGCTCACGTTGTCAGGAGTTTTTTGGAGCAAGGGATTGCGCATATGTACATACCCATGCATGGTGCATCAAATAAAGTATTGCCCATTTTCCAGAGCCAGGTGGTTACGTGGGGCCCACATGTGTACAGGTAGGACACCATGTACATAGTGCATCGATTTTCATCGTTACTAGTACCATTGTGTTTTTCTACAATAAGGAGGAGTTGGTAGCGCGTAAAACTTCTCGAGGAAGCTATCCGCGGGCCGACGACGTGAGGTCAGCAGGTGCGTCAGATGCCATCTAGTGGCGTCAGGAGGGCGAACGAGGTCAATATTTGCACGCAGATGAGGACGGACACAACGTGGGTGTTTGCTTGTGAGAATTATGCAGAAAGGTCATCATGAGGACCTTTGTTTGGGGCCACTTCACGTGGTGGCGAGATGCATTATTGGAAAAAAGCTGAGTGCCATGTGTGCGAATGATGCAAAAAGGTGACAACTATGCACTGCGAGGTCAGTTTTTGGCCTGTTCGGGGTCTGTTTGAGGTCATCTAAAAGGCCAAGGGTGCCCAAGTAATAAAGCTAAGTGTGGGAACTAAAAAAACTGAGAGAAGACCAGAAAAAACGTGGAGAAGAGAGGAGGAACAGCCGCAGCTGTGTTTTTGCTCATTTTGGAGCCTGTTTTGGCCGTAAACTACTCATCCGAGGTCGGATTTGAGCACTTTGACATTGTAGACTGGGGTTTTGGGCCGTCCCGGACGCGATGGCGCTGTCCATTTTGCCAAATTCCTCACTCTTTTCCTGCTATTTTTCTGTGTAAGTTTCTCCTATGAGTGAAGTTTCTGCTCTAGTTTGTGATTGTATCTGGTATCTTTTACCCATATTGTGTGAGCTGTTTGCCCCATTGGTGTTGGCCCAAGCTCATTTGTATCTAAACATCAGAAATTCTCCTCTTTTGAACTGAGTTTTTTGGGTGTGTGTGTGTGTGTGTGTGTGTGTGGAGTGGGCAAGTGGATAGTTTCTCTCCTCTCACTCCAGAGGTGTGTTCCCTGTCTCGGCCAGGTGTGTTGTGTAACCTGAGTGGTGCCCCATAGAGTGTGTGTGTATCTTCCCAAGAGTGTGTGTCGGGTCGTTATAGAGGTGCTGTGTGTGTTTTCATCCCGCTCACATTCTTTTGGTGCCCCCACGGAGGATCTTCTTCGAGTACCTTCTGCTTCGAGCTTCGAGCTTCGAGCTTCGGGATTGCAGATTACAGGTTGAAGATTACAGGTTACAGGTTACAGGGACAGTTACAGGTACAGGTGATTCACACAGGTACAGGTAGCTGGAGTACAGTGATATACTAGCAGTGATGTCACTTGCAGTTGTTGTGGGAATGCATCACTTGGCGCCTACTTGAGCGCATTGTCTGCTGGATTGTACGTTACTTGTGGAAACTGCCATTGTACGCCTTTGTGGAGCCATATATGGTTTTATTTGGCAGTCCCAGCCATTTCTGAGACTTGGTCTGGAAGATAGTCATTTCTGAGACTTGACTATACGCGATTTGCATTAGCTTTCGTGTGAGGGTCGATAGCGTGAGGTTTTTATTGAGCTGGGGGATTCTCAAATGTGGAGATCCTTTCGGTGATACAGGTAGCTGGAGCACCCTTTTCGTGACCTCACCATAGGCTATATACTAGTGAGTCCTACTTGATGCTCGGGTTCTATTGTTGACAGTTTATGCGTACATAGACAGTCTATATTTTGGGTTCCTACTGCTCTACTTCTGGGGAAACTCTGTCGAAATTTTCCCAAGTTATGATGGCTGGTTTTTTGGTATTTTGAGCCATTTATGCTGTTATGCTGCTGGAATTTTGGCAAAATCAGAGGTTGAGTCAGGTGTGCCTTCTTGGGAGCTTCATGGTTGGCTTTAATGGATGATCAAAATGGCCCTCAATTCACTCCATTTCATTTAACTCAAAGAATTCAGATTAATGTTCATGTGTCCAGGAAGATCTTTTTCCAGTAGCGCATAGTCTTTATGTTTGGGCCAAGAAGATTGAGAGAGATCCTGGAATGTCCTTTGCCTGTTGTAATTCCGATGATCAACTATGAAAACTCATTTGATGTGCATGTGTTTGTTCTCATCTAAAGCTGAGCTCCATTGAGGTTTCTGGGGATTGGGTAGTAAAAAGTTTTGGGTTCTTGCACGTGTGTTCGAAGGGGTTCTCAAAGCATCATAATTTGGGTAGCCATGGCTTTCTCTTATCCCGAGTTTCATGGAAGAAGTGATGAAGATGTGGAAGAATTTTTGGAAAAGATGGAGGTTGCCTGCATTAGCAACCAGATTCATGACCCTACGCAAATGTTACGCCTTCTCCAAATTTGTTTGAAGAGTGATGCACGAGCTTGGTCCAAAGCATTTGAAGAGGAGTTGCGTATGGCTGATCCACCTATAAGATTAAGTTGGGACAATCTAAGGCATGGATTGGAAGTGGAGTTTGTGAAGATAGAAGACCCTGACAAAGTGTGGCAAGAAGTACAGGCTTTGGTGCAAAAGGAAGGTGAGCCAGTAGATGCGTACATACGTAAGTTTTCATTGGCATGGGAGCGAATGTGCAAGGCTTTAGCACCACAGGTACCCCCGCCTGACATGATGAAGAAGGACAGGTTCTTGGCTGGTCTTTGGGAGAATATACGTTGGAGAGTGGAGCTAAAGAAGCCTAGGACATATGAAGATGCACTAGAGGTAGCAAGGAACAAAGAGTGGAAGCTGAGGAAAATGAGCCAGTTAGGGGTGGAGTCTTTGCCAATGAGGTCTGAATTTCAGCCTATAGAGTCTTTACAAGGGCGCATGTCAGGGGTTCATCATGAACCAGTGGTTCCTGTTACTACTCAGGTTATGCCAGCAGTGGTCACTACAGCAGTGCAAGATGATGGCCTAAGGCAAGACATGAGGCAAGTGGTTGATCTGATGAAGAATCTCAGCCTAAACATGCTAGGTCAAGTGGGAAATAATCGAGGTCGAGGGCGGTTTGCAAATCAGCCAGGAGGTGAAGAAAGACCTAGGAATGGTGCTGGACAAAGTAATAGTAGGTTTTGGAGGCAGACGCCCACATGTTATAATTGTGGAGAGTTGGGTCACATCAGTCCGCAATGTGATAAGCCACCAAGGATGGGGGGAGACATGTATCCATTGCCAAGATAGGTGCTAACTAGATCAAATGATTATGGCATTGAAATTAAGGGAGACGAAGGAACCAGTGGTCTGACCCAGGAGGAAAAAGGAAAGACAAAAGTGCTAAGTGTAGTCACCTTGGAGAAGGCATCAAAGCTAGAGGATACATTAGTGATGCCTATTGGGAAGAGGACCACAGAGGATAAGGAAGGAAGAAGTGCCTCAGGTCCTAGTAAGAAGAAAGGAAAGAGCCATGAAGGCGAGGATGTCAAGGCCAAGAGGAAAAGGAGAGCTCGTCGAAAGTTTCATGTTTCAGATTTTCCACTAGGGGATGGGCAATTAAGCTATGACTTGAAGGAGGATCTGACGAGCAGGAAGGCAGATGTTACTTTTGGGCAGCTCATAGAAATGGTTCCTAAACTAAAGCGACAGTGGAAGAGGATGGTTAACCCAATGGAGAAAGAGCCAGAGAGAGGTTCAGTGAAGGTGTTGGCAATGGACGAGCTACCAGACATTTGTCCAATAGTAGATGTGTGGCATAAAAGGAAAAATTTGGGACAAGGTTATGTGGATGGCGGAGCCCAAATATGCGTCATAACACACTCATGCATTGAGAAGATGGGTCTCACAGTGGCTGGGGTGTCAGGTTTTCGGATCAGATTGGCAAACCATCAAAAAGTAAAATGCTTGGGTGTTGTAAAGAGCTTAGAAGTGGAGGCATATGATGCAAAGGCAGCGGTTGATTTTCATGTGATGCCAGCAGGGTTGGGAGCATATCCTATTATATTGGGCAGACCATGGTTACGTGCAGTGGGAGCTGTTCAAGATTGGCGACATGGTACAATTAGCCTCTATGGAAAGACAGGTACCAAGAAGCTTTATAATATGGACACAAGGAAACGATTAGAGGAGCTTTATGAAGATGAGGATGAGTCTATTGATGAAGACTCTTCCACGGTGACAGATGAGGAAAGTGATAGCACTACCAGCAGTGATGAGGATGCTGATGTTGCATTTTTTTTTATGGATAAAGAAATCCAGGAGTGTGGTTTAGTCGCATTTGCGAATGAAGTTGAAGATGAAAGTGAAGGACCTTATGAAGTGATTGAAGGGCTGATGCAAACCAAGGTTGAGTTGTCAAAAAAGCAGGAATTAATGACGAAAATGATTAGTGGAGACCTCTTAGCTATAGAGAAGGATATATTTTTGCATATGCTGGCTAGTTTTCCTGATTTGTTCATTACTTCATATGAAGAGATCAGAGGGTTCAAGGGCGAAGAGATGCATATAGAGCTGAAAGAAGGTGCTAAGCCAGTGCGGCAAAGGCTAAGAAGGATGGGTCAAGAGCAAATGGAAGCCTTGCGGGAAGAGGTGGACAAGTTATTGAAGGCAGGGTTCATAGTCCCTGTGGAGACCACAGAATGGGTGAGTCCAGTAGTAGTCAGTCCAAAGAAGGATGGGAAGTGGAGGATTTGTGTAGATTTTAAGCCCTTAAACGCAGCCACTAAGAAGAACCCATATCCTCTTCCATTCATCGATCAGATCTTGGATTCAGTGGCAGGTTATGAGAGGTATAGTGTGTGTGATGGTTTTTCAGGCTATTTTCAATTGAAGATTGCTCTTAAAGACCGCACAAAGACAACTTTTATTACGCCATGGGGCTGCTATTGCTACACAGTATTGCCATTTGGGTTGTCAAATGGACCATCTTTCTATCAAGAAAGAGCAAATTGGGTGTTGGAACCATTCATTGGTAGTTGTGTTAAGGCTTTTATGGACGACTTCTGTGTCTATAGCAGTAGGGCTGAGCATCATGAGAAGTTGCAGATGGTATTGGCTCGATATGATGAATGTGGAGGACAACTAAATCCAAAGAAATGTCATCTAGCACAGCCAAGGGTGAAGTTATTGGGCCATATGGTGTCAGAAAATGGCATTGAGGCTGATCCAGATAAGGTGAAGTCTATTATTCTTCTTCCATCACCTATGAGTACGAAGCAATTGGCAACCTTTATACACAAAGTGAAGTACATGGCACGGTTTATTCCATTGTCTTCGCAGCTTCTTTATCCATTACAACAAGTGGCAAAGCATGATCCATTGCAATGGGATGACAAGTGTGAAGAAGTGTTTCAGGAGGTAAAAGAGGTGTTAGGGGGGTTGTCAGCCATGCAGGCTCCTGATTGGGAGAAAGTTTTTTATGTAAATCCATCAGTAGGGGATGATGCCATTGGAGCCATGCTATTGCAAAATGGGAAGGGCAGCCATTATATGAGGCCAGTGTATTGTGCAAGCTGAGTGAAGTTGGTAGCGGAGAGAAAGTTATCGGAAGTAGAGCTAGTGATGGCCAGTGTAATATTTGCTTGTCGACGATTTCGTCATTACTTGCTACCACGGCCTTTTGTTTTCTTGACGAGTTATGCCTTTTTGCCACAGCTAATTAATGGTACTAACATGTCAAATGTGGTGAAGAAATGGGTAATTGAGCTGCAAGAGTTTGAGTTCTCTTTTCTAGTGGAAGATAGTACAAGGGCTACCCTAGCTGATTTGTTGACCTACAAGGAGAATCCCCTTATTGTTAAGGAAGAGGTGGTGAGAAAGGTAGTTGAAGAAGTGCCACAGATCAGGAATGCACATGTGTTGTTCTTTGATGGTTCATACAGAAAGAGCCATGATGCAGCTTCAGGGGGTATAGCACTTTATGATCCAAAGGGGAAGCTAGTATGCAAGAGAGGATTTAAATTGGATGCGCATAGTAACAATGAGGCTGAATATGCTACATTGGAAGCCGGATTACACATTTGTTTGAAGCATGGGGTTCGAAGGTTGAGCATAAAAGGTGATGCCTTGTTAGTGGTGAAGCAAGTGCTGGGTGTGTGGAAGAGCAAGAACACCTCATTGAAGGAAATGTGCTTCAGAATTAAAGGCCTGTTAAAAAAGTTCGAAGCATGGAGCATCAGACACATTGAACGTGCTCTAAATGGAGAGGCACATGAAGCAGCTCAAGGCATGATTGGGGAGCTATTCGTGTTGAGGACCACTTTACCTCTTTATCATGGCCGGGAAACTTTGGCTCAAGAAGAGGAATTTTTGCTAACAGGAATCATTCCAAAGGAGATTCAGAAGTCTAAGAAGTATGGCTTTGTGCGTAGAGCATACAGGTACAAATTGATTGGTGATGTCTTATACATGAAAGGGGCTGATCTCGTGTTGAGACGTGTACCTTGGCGGGAGGAGCTTTACAGAGTGTTGGAAGAGAATCATGAAGGCGCATGTGGTGGCCATTTTGCTCTAAAGATCACCTTGCATAAGATTTTGCAAGAGGGGTATGTATGGCCTAGTTTGCACAAGGATGTTCACCATTGGTGTAGGTCTTGCAATAGGTGTCAAGCATTTGGGAAGAGAGTGTTGAAGCCAGAGCTACGCAAAACCATTATGGCGTTTGATGTGTTTGAAAAGTGGGGGATTGATGCAATAGGCCCGTTACCTATCACAAGCAGGGGCAAAAGCTATATCTTGACGGCAGTGGACTATCTCTCTAGATGGGCAGAGGCTATAGCAGTAAAACAAATCACTGCAAAGGATGTGGCAAAATTTGTGTATGATGAAATATGTTGCAAGTTTGGGGTGCCACTGGAGTTACTTTCAGATAAGGGGCTTGGCTTTAGAGCTAAACTGCTAGATTTTTTATGTGCAAAGATGAAGATTAGGCACCAGCATACCACTCCTTATTACCCGCAGTGTAATGGCTTGAATGAAAGATTCAATGGTGAGTTGGTACAGATTCTTTCGAAAGTGACAGAGCACCAAGGAAAGAATTGGGATTTGGAATTGCCTAGTGCATTATGGGCTTACCGTACTTCGGTGAAGACAGGTACAGGGTTTACTCCATTTCATTTGGTGTATGGAAAGGAAGCACTATTGCCTGTGGAGGTAGAGTTGCCTGCGGTCAAGATGTTAGAGAAGTTGCTTGGGCCGCCTAGTGATGCATTCAAAGAGAGGCTCTTGCAGTTACAAGAGGTCCAGTTGGATAGGATGAGCGCTTTGGAGCATTATGGGCAGATGCAGGATAAGGCTTTGACAAAGATAAATGAAAAGGTCAAAAGTAAGGGTATCAAGCAACATGACTTGGTTTTGCGCTACAACAGTAAGCTGGACAACACCTTCCAAAAGAAGTTTCAAATTAAGTGGGAAGGCCCTTTCAAGGTAGTAGAGTGTTTTCCAAATGGCACATATCAGCTGGCTAACCTGGATGGTGTTCTACATAAGTCAAGGGTAAATGGATTGCGTCTTAAATTGTATCATGCTAGATTGATGATGGTGGAGCAAGATGAGTTGTCGGTGGAGCAAGAAATGTTGGTGAAGGATGAGGAGACTTGTGATGCGGTGAGTCTCATATCTCTCTTTGCTGCTGCTGATCATGAATGATCTAGCAGGCTAGGGGATGGGCAAATTATGTCAGGAGTTTTTTGGAGCAAGGGATTGCGCATATGTGCATACCCATGCATGGTGCATCAAATAAAGTATTGCCCATTTTCCAGAGCCAGGTGGTTACGTGGGGCCCACATGTGTACAGGTAGGACACCATGTACATAGTGCATCGATTTTCATCGTTACTAGTACCATTGTGTTTTTCTACAATAAGGAGGAGTTGGTAGCGCGTAAAACTTCTCGAGGAATCTATCCGCGGGCCGACGACGTGAGGTCAGCAGGTGCGTCAGATGCCATCTAGTGGCGTCAGGAGGGCGAACGAGGTCAATATTTGCACGCAGATGAGGACGGACACAACGTGGGTGTTTGCTTGTGAGAATTATGCAGAAAGGTCATCATGAGGACCTTTGTTTGGGGACACTTCACGTGGTGGCGAGATGCATTATTGGAAAAAAGCTGAGTGCCATGTGTGCGAATGATGCAAAAAGGTGACAACTATGCACTGCGAGGTCAGTTTTTGGCCTGTTCGGGGTCTGTTTGAGGTCATCTAAAAGGCCAAGGGTGCCCAAGTAATAAAGCTAAGTGTGGGAACTAAAAAAACTGAGAGAAGACCAGAAAAAACGTGGAGAAGAGAGGAGGAACAGCCGCAGCTGTGTTTTTGCTCATTTTGGAGCCTGTTTTGGCCGTAAACTACTCATCCGAGGTCGGATTTGAGCACTTTGACATTGTAGACTGGGGTTTTGGGCCGTTCCGGACGCGATGGCGCTGTCCATTTTGCCAAATTCCTCACTCTTTTCCTGCTATTTTTCTGTGTAAGTTTCTCCTATGAGTGCAGTTTCTGCTCTAGTTTGTGATTGTATCTGGTATCTTTTACCCATATTGTGTGAGCTGTTTGCCCCATTGGTGTTGGCCCGAGCTCATTTGTATCTAAACATCAGAAATTATCCTCTTTTGAGCTGAGTTTTTTGGGTGTGTGTGTGTGTGTGTGTGTGTGGAGTGGGCAAGTGGATAGTTTCTCTCCTCTCACTCCAGCGGTGTGTTCCCTGTCTCGGCCAGGTGTGTTGTGTAAGCCAAGTGGTGCCCCATAGAGTGTGTGTGTATCTTCCCAAGAGTGTGTGTCTGGTCGTTATAGAGGCGCTGTGTGTGTTTTCATCCCGCTCACAACGTCAGTGGTGGTTGTCTCTTCTCCTAAGGTAGACGAATAGTCGCTAGTGGAAGCATCGTCTGAAGCCTCCAAGATCATGTTGCGTTGCTTTCCAATCCTCATATCATAGAATATGGACTTCCCTTTATCGTCCTTCATATGAATCATTCCAGTGCTCCAATCTTGCTTAGCTTCCATAGCCACAAGCCAAGGACTCCCAAGAATGATAGGGTATCCCTCCCCTTTGTGTGTCATGACAAAGATGTCTACCTCCACTTCTGTATTGAATGCTTTTACTTTGACTGCATTCACAATGTCCACGCATTTCACCCTTACATTATTTGCCATTTTGGCTTGGCAGTCGACCTACTCACCTCTAGACCTAGATGGTGCATCATCTTTTCACTCATGACGCATATTTTCACGCCACCATCTATGTAGACATTTGAGATTGGTTGCCCCTTGATGTGGGCATCCATAGTTGGTAGGATGTTGTCGAGATCCCTTCCAGAGATAGCCCCAGCTATCCTGGGTCTTGATTTCCTGGTACTCACCATTTTTGTCCATTGCCTCCTCATTCTTGGTGCAAGGTGGAGTAATTGGGGCCAAGTTATCTTGGGGCCCCGTATCAACACATCCTGAACTAAGTCATAGGGTTTCGCATACTCACCTAGTGAGAAATCCACGATGTCTATCTTCCGTCGTGGTTTAGCTGCTTTCTTGCTAGACTCGGCCTTCCCTTTCATTTTCTCTTCTCTTTGAGAGGCTTCCTTGTGCCTGGCATGCTTCACTCCCATAGCATCCACTTCTTCTACTTTTGCGTTCCCTTTGTGCTTCTCTTGAACTGATTCTTCTACCTTTGCCTTCCCTTTACCCTCCAAGCTAATAACACTCACCGCTTGGTTCACAGCAGGTAGTCAGGGTAGTGGTGGAATGAGAGTTTGTGGTGGTGGTTGTTGTTGTATGGGTGGTCAAAGGATTTGGACCGGTGGAATCGGCTCTAGTTGCCTAGGTGGTGGTCTTCTTGCTCTTGGTGGAGAGATTTGATTCTGTCTCCCCCCTCTATTGAAATTCTGCCTCCTTGGATGTGGGAAGTAGTACATATCATGGCCGTCTTCCCCGCAATTGTAGCAATGGTACTCTAGGTTCTGCCTTCATTGTCCTCTTCCTTGTTCTGAATTCCTAATAGGTGCATGCCCTTGCTGCACCAGATGCACATGTAAACTCTCTAGTTGGGTGGTGATGCGATTCAGCAGGTCTTGCTACTCCTCTAAGGCCTCTTGCGGTTGGGCTCTATGATTGGTTGTTGCAGTCACTGGGGTTGGTCCGATCGAGCTTGTTTTCTCTGACTCATTTACTCTTGCTTGCATGCGCAGCTTCTTGTATTTAAGGCGGCCTACTTCTACTACCAACTCATATGTTGCAGGAAACCTTCCCTTCACCTTCTCTCTAAGCGGCGACCATAGACCAGCAATGAAACAGTCTCTCTAAGTGGAAATTATGCGCTCCTTCGCCTTCCTCCAGTGAGGCAACCCATCTCTCCCATAAGTCCACAAACTTGGACTCGTAGGTGGAATACTCTAGCAGACCTCCCTGCTTCAATTCCGTCAGTATTAGCTGCCATAGCTTCTCCGAGGTTGTGCCTCCAGCAAACCTCTTTACAAAGGCAGCCGATAACACATCCATGCATTCTTGGTAGCCTGAGGCAATGCATTATACCAGGAATTGGCCTCTACTTTCATCAGTAGAGGAAAAATTTGAAGTCGTCAAGCGTCGTCATCTTTGTTGAAAACGACACAAGCAATGTCGAAATCATCCAAAAAGTCGGTGGGGTGGTGAGGTCTTCTCCCTTTTTTCCATTGAACGTGGGGAAAGAAACGCTTGCCATGGTAGTGACTCAGAAAATTACAAACCTTTTTTTTTTTTCTAATCTAAATGATAGTAGTGGCTCATAGCGGCTTCTTACAGGGTTGGGTGGGTAGATTAAAATAGGATAAAGATAGAAACATTAAAGGAATAATGGTAATCCAATATGGGGAGAATGATAGGTTTTGGGGAGTTAAGGATTTCTCCTAGCACCGCCACACTGAATAGGTACACGATCTTCTGTTGGTAGAAGATTTTCCTATCTACATAGATATTCACATGCATATGCTGCAGGAATCTGAACGGGAATGTTGTTGGCCCGTTTTCCATCATGCATAGAGGGTGGAGTACTTACTTATACTCTTACTGTGCAAGTGTTGATGAGTCGGCACATCCACAGCAGGTCATCGCCTTTCATAGGCTCTACCTTTCCTTCGTCGCTCAACACGTATGGGGTGATGGCGACACGTCTGACCACTCTTAGCCTCTTGGCTAGTAGCAATTGCAGATAATTTTCATAGTCGGCGCACTGCATGAATTATACTCCATTCAGCTGCAACTCGTCTCGAGCCCACTAGGTTTCACCCATGGTGGAGAGCTTCTTCAGGATACAGGGAGAGGAGGAAGACCCTCTACCCGTCTTCCAAAACAGCGAGAGTAGTAGCAGAACCAATCTTCCTTAGGACATGGGAATCTTCTTACCACTTCTTCTTCAGGATTGTCGAAGTGGAGTGGTAGTACTTGCATGCGTCGTGCGAATTGGTAGGCGACCTTCCGCCACTTAGCTTCGGATGACTTTCTCTTTGGCAAGCTGGGTACAACCCGGCTCTCTGAGCTTGAAGCACTTGCTTGGCCAGATGCTTCTCCCTTTGGGGTCATGTGTTTCTAGACTGGCTTATCTTTTCCTTACAGTTTTCTTTCCTCCTTTAATGTGGATGACTTCTTCGCGATAAATGTCGATGTAGACGATTTTAGCCCCTTCGCTGCCTTTGTTGTTGGCACTCATTGATAGTGTGTTTTGGTTGACAACAGCGATGGCACTTCATAGACCTCCCACTTGATGCTCTCAACTTGCGGTTAGAACGAGCAACACGATATGGGGAGCTTACCTCTTGAATACTGATGATACTACAGCCTTGTAGTAGTACTTTGATGAAAGCGGCTAGTGCCTCCTTAGTCTCCTCCTCTTCCGTCCTCCAGTTAGAAAATTCCTTCAGCCATTCATCCATGACTGATGGCGTGCGTCACTTTTAGCATTGTAAATTGAAGGTTTCTTAGAATCCCTCCTCAATGGGGGCACAAAATGACGGGAGCAAAGCGATTCTCGAACCCCGACGGCCTCTAAAACGCCGGGAGCCGATGGCATGCCTCGGGCCATGGTAAAGCGAATAGGGGGCACCACCTAGCTTTGAGCGGCTAAGACGCAAACCACGGTGATGTGAACACCGCAAACTTACACACACACACACACACACACACACACACACACACAGATTGACAAATGCTGAAAACCCTCGGGGGTGTGAGGGAGAATTATTTTTGCAGTATTTTATAGTGACCATCCTTACGGCGAGGTAGCACATTGTGGTGATAGAGAGATAGTGAGAAGAGATGGTGAATCTACTTGGTGCGTTCTCTAAGACGACCACTACAACAGGTTGTGTGCTCTTGTGACGCTGTTAGCGACGGAAATACATTGGGTTTTTATAACCCCCGGCGTCGCTAAAACCGTCGCTACGAGCGTCGCTACGAGAGCATCGCTATAGGCGTCGCTATATGCGTCTCTATCAGCGTCGCTATATAGCGACGCATATAGCGACGCCTATAGCGACGGTCTCACAGAAGACTATAGCGACGCTCATAACGACGCTACAGAGCCATAAATAGCGACGCTTATAGCGACGCCCGAGAGAATATTTTTTTGGTGGCAGGGCATTGAATGCCCTGCCACCCATCAACCATATTGTACTTGATTCACTTCTTAAAAAAAAGTGCAAAGGTAGATAAGAGACCCAAAATAGTCACCCACAAGACGCATTGTTTGCAAAATTGACAATTGTACACATCATAGGCAAAATGAATTGATTGGCAAATGTAATAATGACAATTGTACAACATCATAGGCATAAAGAATTTATTGGCAAAAGGAACTGCGGTGACAAATGTAATAATATACATGGTTCAAAAAGACGTATAAAATCCGTCTCATGATACATAAGCTATGAGAAACCCTAAACTAATGCTATCTAGCTACGGCTAAACTGACGTCGTCTAGTCAGACGTCTCATCGCGTCCAAGCGGCGTATCTGTCGGATTCTGCAAAAAAAGACAATAAGACAGTTTTCAGTAAATATAAACATATAACGACATTTATAAAACAATACAAAAAATAAAAAAGAGTAAACCCTAATACTAACCATGTCGCTGCGAGAACTGAGAATGTCCATCAGGGCGTTTAAGCCCTTCCTGCCTGCGTACTCGCGCTCGTACGGTGTGGGATCACGTCCTGTCATCGACCACTGTCAAAACATACAAAGATTTCATTATGTTAGAACTAAAAAACTCATAAACCCTAAACTATCGAACATGCATAAAGAGCAATGTGAAAAGACTTACAAAATCGGCCTCAAATGATGCCCATCCACCGCTCCCCAAGTGGTGCGAGCTCCTTGCCTCTACTCGCGCTCTAGCTGCATCCTTTTGTTGCTTCCACTTGTCGGGATTCTCGCGCGCTGCTTTCTTCGCATTCTTCCAATCTTCTTTGGCCAGCCAATCTGGCCTGTTCCACCCATTCTTGATTGCTTTTTGCACTTCGGAACGCTTGTGTTTTCAGTATTCGCGCATTCGAATCTTCATCAGGTCTTCATTGAAGCGCTGATCCCGTGTTGGAACGGGAAACTCATCATGAAGTATGTTGATGACTCTGTTTTTTAAATCACTTGGTACTTCACTCCATTTGTTTAGTATATAGTGTCTAAACAGCTGAGAGCAAAGACCACGCATGCGCGAGATCACCTTCTTGCCGTCATCATCCATGATGATGCCGCCGCTGATGTCGACGGAGTAAGGCAAGCCCTCTGGCCGGTGACGCGTGAACCTGGGTGTCCCGGTAGGGGTCTCTAGCGGCGTGTCGATGGGGGTACGGACGTCAGGTGTCTCCACCGGCGTCTGGGCCCCGAAGCGAGGAGTGTCGAGTGGGGTGGCTCCTGGCGGAGTAGGTAGAGGTGTGTAGCTTCTAGGAACAGTCAGCCGTGAAAAACCTGGCGTAGACGGCGATGCTGTGGCTGGTGTGGGGGCGGGCAAAGAAGGGGAGGGTAAAGAGCCTCGTCGAACACGAGGCGGTGTGGAGGCATCGGTGGCGGAATCCCCCCAACAACCGCCACCGCCACCACTAGAGCACCGGTGTCTAGACGAGTGTGACGCTCGTCTCGTCGACGCCGAAGCTTCGGAGCGCGCCGAATGCTCCGAAAGAGAGGGAGATGCGGATGGTGTAGGAACGCGCGATGATGCGCCAGAGCGATGACGCTCCACGTACCACTGTCTCTGCTGCGGTGACAAAGAAGAAAGAAACTCCTCATCATCCATACCTGCATTAAACACACGAATATTTAAACTTAATATTGAATGAATAGAGTAGACAATGACGCAAAGACCATTAAATACAATGACGTAATGACGCATATAAATACAATGACGCAATGAATCGAGTGATAGAAGAGGCAAGTCGAAAACTCAGAATTTTCAATCAAAAGATGTGAGCGCGAGTCTAAAAGAGCGTTATACACCATGGAAGGTACTTAGAGAGCCAGAGCTTTTACAGCACGGAGCAAAATTGTTCAAATACAATATTTGTGGCTTTAAGAGATCTCTCTCTCATCCTCGCATAACTCAGCATAACATCCTATATCTATATAGAGCTCTCCGTTTAAACACATATCCTCTGTTTCATTTTGTAGCTCCTCTGCATGCACCCCATATAGAGTAGTAGCATCTTGATGCTCGTCTGGCACCACCGCAGCGGCTTCTGATTGAGCATCTTCTCTAATCTCCTCCATTGATGTCGTTGTGATTGGCACATGGTAGCCTTCATACGTCCTTGCACTACGAGGGGCTACCTCTATGACGTACCACCAGTTTGATGTAGACTTTGTAGGATGAAATACTACCTGCCAGAGCCACATAACTTACATGAGAGCTTTCAAGCACATAACTTGTAAAAGGGGGATGTTAACTATTTATATACTTACTTGTTCACAATGCTCGGGTAGTACGAAAGTGTCTCTTAGGTCAGTCCATTTCTTAGTAGAATCCACCTCAAGAAAACCAGACTCTCCTCTACGCACAGTAGCGTTGCGACCCTCCATGATTATCTTGAACCATTGCACGTCGAATAAGTCGACAAAAAATCCTCTGTAATCGATCCTCAAAATCTCTTGCAGCGTGCCGAAGTAAGTGAGTTCCGCCACCACAGGATCTGCATCAGAGGAACGTCGTCGACTAGACTGTTCAAATTTTGCCATGATTCCACAATCTTGAGTAAAACGCTTTTTGTCGATTCGTTCCACCCTAAAATGTCGACCTTTACACCATGCTGTTGTGTATGACTTATACTACAACGAACAAAGATTATGAGTGGCCGTTCAAACGTTTATAAATAAAGTCACTTGCTAGTCGTACATTGCAAACTTACCTTGGTCGCGCAACCCCGAGAGTACTCCCACTCTTCTTCAGTCACTTCGTCACCGCATTGTTGTGCGCTTTTCAATTGGTTGTGCAACCATCTTAAGCTCATGAAGGTTGGTAGGCTCTCCAGAACCGCTGGATAGTGCATCGGTGGTCATCTTCCCCGTCTCCACTCGATTCGTGCCCTTTGTCGCTCTTGCTTTGCATCCTCATATTGTGAAATCCACTTTTGCATCACTAGATTGTGAAGCATGCAAAATCGGTTGATTTTAGCCTCTAGATCTTCCGTCATCTTCTTCTCAACACCGAGATTGCACATGACAATCCCAGATATGCGCTCATCATCTATGGTTCGCCATAGCGTGTCCCGGGATTTATCAAATCCGTCTAGCCACTCTCCAATGTACACTAGGGACTCTGATACCAACCAACCTTCTGCCATGCTACCCTCCGGACGTGCATTTTGATGCACATATCCCTTAAGCGTTTTCATGAAACGCTCTAAGAAGAACATCCATCTGGAATGAACTGTGCCAGCTATTTCCACCTCATCAACTATGTGAACAAGAAGATGCACCTGAATGGTTAGCATTGTAGTAGGAAAATGTTTCTCAAACATGCACACAAGCTCCGCAGCATTTAGTTTGGCGAATGGTATGGAGTCTACGTCGATCTCCTTTTGTGAGATCCATTGCACCAGCTTTGCAAGTTTGTAGATTGTGTTACGGATGTCGAGAGACAAACATCCCTCAATGGCAACCGGTAAGATAAACTGTAAAGTATGTGTAGCAATGATATTAAAGTCCACATTTTATGCAATGATATTAAAGTCCACTATGAACGTACCTGACACATTTTATGCCAATCGTGTGACTTCAAACCGGTAAGCTTTCCTTCTTTAGTAAAACACATTCGGAGCGAGTGCATTACGCCAGTGGGGGTCCGCAAAGATCGAATGGCCTCTTTTACTTTGCGTTCTTGGGCTCCTGTGAAAATCCATGGTGCTTTAGGGAGTTTTATCGATCCATCAGACGCTGTTTGCGGCCAATATTGCTCCATACGATCCACATTTCTAAGGTCAACTCTGGCTCCCAAAGTATCTTTCTTGCCGGTCAAATGGTCCCATAGTAGATTACCCACATTCTTGAATATGTGCATTGGATCGAGCAAGTGATTGATCACGAGTCGGGGCCAGTATGGTAACTCGTACCATAGAGATAGTCTCTTCATCCCTGGAGGCAATCCGTCATCGCACATCTCCTTCTGCTCTAACCATGCTTGTGCAGACATCCTTGGTGGCTCTCTTCCCAAAAAGCCGTCGCGTAACACATGATTCTCTGGAAGAAATGCTTGATGCGAGGAAGCAAAGGAAAATGTCGCAAAACCTTTTGTGGAATTTTTGTCCCGTGGAGATCTACTCGATATCTTTCGGAATCACATTTCGGACACTTCTCCATGTCTGTGTATTCCCCTCTGAAAAGAATGCAGTCATTAGGACAAGCGTGGATAGAATTGTAATCCATCCCCAAGTTTCGCAAAATCTTTCTTGCTTCATCTCGGGAATCTGGCATCACATTGTCAGCTGGTAGTATGTGCTCTTTCAGCAATCTACACAACATAAAAATATGATACAGTCGTGTAAAAATCTATCAGATCATTATACATTTAGAGTTCTATTAAAGTAAACTAATTGTAATAGATCACCTGAAAAGCGCTGTGATGCTAGTGTCACTCCATCCAAACTTTGCCTGCATGTTGAGAAGAACCTCAAGATGACCACACCGACAATGTTGCTTGCTTTGGTTTCCACTGAAGATATGGAGCTTGATCAAATGGATGTCATTACAGGTTTCTTACATGGTGATATCCAGGAAGAAGTTTATATGCAGCAACCCGAAGGGTTTGTTCTAAAGGGCAAGGAACATTTGATATGTAAGCTTCGAAAAGGTCTCTATGGCTTGAAGAAATCATCCAGACAATGGTATCAAAAGTTTGATGCATTTATGCATTCCCTAGGCTATAAGCGCAGTAACGAGAATCCACGTGTTTATGTGAAAGGACAACCCAATCAACAACTTATTATGCTTATCCTTTATGTAGATGACATTCTTATTGCTGGTCATTCCAAGAAGGACATTACTGACTTGGAAAACAAGCTGAAAAATGATTTTGACATGAAAGATTTGGGTGAAGCTAGTCACATTTTTGGTACGCGCATGACTTGTGACCGTAAGAAGAGGTTGTTGTACCTTTTTCAAAAAGAGTATGTGCACAAGGTTCTTGATCATTTTGACATGCAGAAGGGAAAGGCTTTGAGTATTGCATTGCCTGCATATTTGAAACTTGGCAAGAACGACTATCCCAAATTTTTTTTGAGGAAAAAGCTGCAATTGCTAAGGTTCCTTATGCTTCAGCTTGTGGAAGTCTCATGTATGCCATGGTGGCTACAAAACCTGGCATTGCACATGCAGTGGGAGTTGTCAGTCGTACGATGATTGACACTGGCATTGTGCATGTGAAGCCATGTAGGTCGTCACTTGATACTTGCATCATGAGTGTCATCGTAGCTCTAGCCCTAGTGGTATTCATGTTGTATCTACACTAGAGCAGTTACAGAGTGAGCCAATGGGCATAGGTTGACAGCCGTCTTCTCTCACATCTTGTATATACTAGTTGTAGGATAGTCTTTTGGCCACTTATCGGCACATAGCATTTAGTGGGAGAATGTTAGGTAAAGGCGGCGTTCCTCATCGTGCTTTGCCCATGTCTGCCGGCAAGTGTCAGCCACCCAAATTTATCTCCTTATTCTTTATACATACAAAGAATAAGGAGCTCTCACTTATTCTCACATTGTGCCCATACAGCGAGATTTGGGAGCTCCACCCACATCCTTTGTACTCTCTCTCTCCCCTTCTCACTCTTCGCACACGCACCACATTTGCGCACTCACACCTATATCCCTGCAAGTCATTCATTACGGCAACCAAGACCCTCCTCCACTCATCATAGTTACTTGGTTTTCCAATGGTGATGATCACCCCTCGGGTTTCTTAGATTATCTCAGTGAACCTAATAGTCTTCATAATGTTCTTGAAAATTCAATAGTTCCTTGCCTTCCAATTATGTTTGAAGTAAACAAATCTCACGATTTGCATTGCAAAGTGGTGCTTGGATCTTTCACACCATTCTCCCAAGAAGAGATCATTCTTGAAGAATCCTATTTTAAAAGTCTTTTGAACCCATTTGCAAATATTCCCTGCTAGGCCACAAATCATCGGGCACCCCTTGAACAGGTGGAGGAGGTCTTTGCTAGACGTTCTACATTGCGAACATCTACATGAACCTATTATGTTGGTGAGAACCTATAAGGTCTCTACTTGCCCTAGAAAAGGATTACCTATGTAAAATTTTAAGCCTAAATATCAGTTTGGGCAAAGATACATATTTAGCAACTTTCAGTGATGATCAGATGTCATTTTTGTGTTGTGATTCTTATAGAACTTTTAATTCTGGTTGAATTAAATTTTTGTGAAAATTTTCCATAAATAAGAAGTTTTTGACCCCCGGTATGGTCTAGGGTCCATCGGCTCCTCAAACTGTGCACTCACCCAAGTTTCCTTAAAAATAGAGTTCGGATGTCGGAGGTTTCTATTTATGGCAGGTGGTCGTATCTGTTACCTGCACGTCTGTCTAGAGTTAGCAAGTTTCAGCATTGAATTTGGGTTAGTACAAGTCTAGT
Source organism: Adiantum capillus-veneris (assembly GCF_014529385.1). NCBI lineage: Eukaryota > Viridiplantae > Streptophyta > Polypodiopsida > Polypodiales > Pteridaceae > Adiantum > Adiantum capillus-veneris. Next base: position 129,112,579 of record NC_140944.1, read on the forward strand.
TAGCCTAAGGTTATAAAATTCCTAAGGTATGTGTATGGCATGGATGTGCATGTGCATGTATGGGTATTCATGGGCATGGATGTGCATGCATGGTTATGCATGGACATCTATCCCCATCATGTATGGTCATGGGTCATGTGTATAGCTAGTCTTGTGACAAGTGTTAGGTTAGGCATGGAAAGTGTAGCATGGGAACTAAGCATGGCCTAGATAGAGTAGAGCATGGGCCAAAGAGCGAGGTGTGGGCAATGGAGAATGGAACTAGGACACCACAAACTATCAATTTGGCAAGAAGCTAGCGTTACCTTCCCTTCTGGAGTTTGATTTTTGCAAGTGTGTGTGTGTGTGTGTGTGTGTGTGTGTGTGTGTGTGTGTGTGTGTGTGTGTGTGTGTGTGTGTGAGAGAGAGAGAGAGAGAGAGAGAGAGAGAGAGAAAAGGGAGTATTAGGCAAGTGAGGACACCTCACTAGGGAAAACCCCACACTTGGTATGGCACTTGGAGGTGTGTGTGTGTGTGTATGTGCATGGGCTCTCCAATTCCAATTTTAGCAAGCCAAATAGACCCTCCTTGAGGGGGATGCCTATATAAGTGTAGCTCACCCCTCTCTAGGCACACACAACCCCCAAGTCTTACAAGAAAGTGTTGCTTCCGGAGCTTCCATTGGAGGAGCTTACGTACATTAATTAGCACACACAAGGAGGCTTAATCAAGGTGATTAATTCAATTTATGTCACTCTAATTTCTTCATAGCCTTTTCTCTCTGGAGTATCTATGTTGAGCCTACCTTATTCTATTAATGTTGATAGTTGGTTACAACATAATTTATAGACTCTTTCCTATTGATCATTCCCTTCCTTGCCTGGTTAAGGAGCACTAAAGCTACCCTAATCTCTCAAGGAGATCTAATTTCCTTAATTATGCAAAATTAATGCTTAATTGTTTTTTACCCACTTATGTGATTTTAGTACATGATTAAGAAGGAATTAATCTTCCCTACTATATTCTAGCTAATACATGATTAAAGGGTGAAATCAATCTCTCTTTGTGCATTAAATTTTTTCATGATTATATTCCTTTGTGCATTAAAGATTAAAATTCTATTTGCACTAATCTAATTGCACGTATTTATGCATGGTAAAGTAGATTTTGATCCTCTCTTTTACCCAAGTCTATGCATGGTTATGGGCATACATTGTGCATAGTATTGATGAGTCAAAAGTGATGCATGGATGTGATTCCTATATTCCATATGGTGGATGTAGTTTATGGTAATATTATGGTGAAGCTTATGAATGTGTGTTTATGGTAAGCTTGTTTTCTTCATTCATAGTCAAGTGACTAATTAGGGAAGAATTACCCTCCTTTCTATGTAACATTAGATAAATAATTAGGGAGAAAATTCTTTTACTCTAAATCACTTGTGCATTAGAGCATGTTGATTAATCTTAGCTAGCTTCCCCCTTGTCAATGTTACTTTGCACAAGTTTATGTGTGATTGATTATCCATAATTCAAATCAACTTCTACTTGAGGAGAGCTATGGCTTGAAAGCATTTCATTGCAGTCTCCTAGATTTAGAGTATTGTTATGAGCAAGACATTAGGAAAATTTTGAACTCATTTTTGGGCCTTTTAATAGTGCCACATCATCAAAGTTGTACAAAAGAAAGCAACCTGGTAGACCCCTCTAAATATTGCTTAGAACCCCATGATATGACCTATCATTGGAAAGTTCTTGAAAAATGGATTCTAAAGAGCCAAGGTTCGAAAAGTTTGGATGACTTCTATGAAAGTTATGCCATTTTTTTTCAATCAGCCAGGTTTTGATACCGTTACGGTAATCGAAAATCACCTTTTTCTAGATCTACATGAAGGCAATGTCCGATACATGCATGCTATATATCAATAGATAGCATTTGAAGAGTAGATTCTAAATATCCAACCTCTGACAAGTTTGGATCTTATTTGCAAAAAATTTACCGATCCCCCCTTTTTAAAAGCTATGCCATATCAACAATTCTTACAAGGCCCATTTTTGAGCCCAACCTTTTCCTAATGTTAGGTACTCTTTTTCCTAATCCTTGTGGATACCTAATCATCGTTGATATGGTTACTTCATAACATATTTTAGCACTTCTTTTTTTGGAGTTTTCCTAGCCAAAGGTAGTGAGATATGGCCCCCAAGAGGACACGTTTTGGTGGTGCTAATGACCGCAAGGCAAGAACTAGAAACATGGCGAACAACGGTAAAGCACCAATGAGAGAGGAAAATTTGTCTATCTCACGAGCCATCGAAGACAAGATTCATGGATTTTATTTTGTATTTTACATAAGCATTGAATTATGATAACCTTAGGATTGTTGAAACTCCCCAAAATATGTTGGTAATCCAGCTGAGAAAACGGCATTAGTATTTTTAAAGGTTTTATTTAAATTTAAGTTTGAAGTAAATAGGAAAGAGCTTCTTTATGGAAAGACTGTTTTGAGGTAGGAAAGAATGGTTGTTAGGAAAAACTATCTCAAACAAGTTTCATTCATTATTTTAATGTTGACTTAGTCTGAACCCCCTACTGATAACAGGGTGGTAGCTCACGAAGTCATGGCAGGAGCTAAATCCATGACTTTCTTTCTATGTAGTGGATATGTCCATGGCTTGCTTTCTATGTGGTGGATACATGATTTTACCTGGAGAATTACTCCAAGAATTGGGCAAATCATGGACTGGTTGTATGGGTGGCCCTTTGACAATAGGTGGAGTTAACACTCGTTGTGAGGTACCCTCCCCATCTCACCTTGATGGAACTAGAGGACACCTGACGGTCGCTAGATCCTATCTGCAAGCAAAAAAAAAAGCTAAAAAGAAAAATAGTGGATGGTCTCTCATCACTTAGTGAGTTAAGTCCAAGCCACCAATAAAAGGAGTCTAGCTCCGCCCCACAGGGGAAGCGTAGTTACGTACTATCAGTCCTATCCTCATCTTCCATGAGGAGAAGTAACCTCGGTGCCTTTTTCCCCGTAGATTTGAGAGGCGCGTACACCAAGTTCCTTCCGCTCTGGCATAATGAGATATCTAATGACGTACTCTATTCCACACGTCCAAGCCACCAATAAAAGGAGTCTAGCTCCGCCCCACAGGGGAAGCGTAGTTACGTACTATCAGTCCTATCCTCATCTTCCATGAGGAGAAGTAACCTCGGTGCCTTTTTCCCCGTAGATTTGAGAGGCGCGTACACCGAGCTCCTTCCGCTCTGGCATAATGAGATATCTAATGACGTACTCTATTCCACACGGCAAAGAGTTCCCGACTAATCGCGACCACCCGTCTCGTAGGCTTTTAGCTTTGAATTACCCTCCTTTCTATGTAACATTAGATACCTAATTAGGAAAATACTTCTTTTACTCTAAATCACTTGTGCATTACAGCATGTTGATTAATCTTCGCTAGTTTCCCCCATGTCAATGTTACTTTACACAAGTTTACATGTGATTATCCATAACTCAAATCGACTTCTACTTGAGGAGAGCTATGGCTTAAAAGCATTTCATTGCACTCTCATAGATGTAGAGTATTGTTATGAGCAAGATTAGGTACTCTTTTTCATAATCCTTGTGGATATCTAATCATTGTTGATATGGTTATTTGATACAATATTTAAGCCCTTTTTCTTCGGAGTTTTTCTAACCCAAGATAGTGAGATATGGCCCCCAAGAGGACATGTTTTGGTGGTGCTAACGACCGCGAGGCTAGAACTAGCAACATGGCAAACAACAGTAAAGCACCAATGAGAGAAGAAAATCCGCCCATCTCACGAGGCATCGAAGACAAAATTCATGAGGTAGGATGGATTTTATTTTGTATTTTACATAAGCATTGCATTACGATAACCTTAGCATTGTTTAAACTCCCCGAATTATGTTGGAAATCAAACTGAGACAATGGCATTAGTATTTTTAAAGGTTTTATTTAAATTTAAGTTTGAAGTAAACAGGAAAGAACTTCTTGATGGAAAGACTGGTTTGAGGTAGGAAAGAATGGTTGTTAGGAAAAAATATCTCAAACAAGTTTCATTCATTATTCCAATGTCGACTTAGTCTGCACTCCTTACTGATCACACAAGGCGGTATCTCGCAAAGTTATCGCAAGAGCTAAATCCACGACTTGCTTTCTATGTGGTGGATATGTCCACGGATTTCTTTCATGTGGTGGATACATGATTTTATTCGGAGAGTTACTCCAGGAATTGGGTGAATCATGGACTAAATGTATGGGCAGCCAGTTGACAAGGGGTGGAGTTAACACTCGCCGGAGGTCCTCACGACTTCAGAACATTGAAATTTTTAATGAAGTATTGTTTGTTGAGTACTTTTTCCTAGGAAAGATATGTTTTGGTGCGGATTTGATAATGTTTGAAGGGCTGTCTTAATGAACTTGTGATGGAAACCATGCATAAAAATGAACCTTAAGTGTTGAAAAACAATGTGTTAGAAATTAGGCCACACAAAGACTCTGCGTGAGTTCCGGGTGGAAAGTGGGGGATTAGCTTAGGTTGCGAAATCCCACGAGATAGGTGGTCCCGATCAGTTGGGAACTCTTTGCCCTGTGCAATAGAGTACTTCATTAGATATCTCACTACACCAGAGCGGAAGGAACTCGGTGTACATGCCTCTGAAATCTACAGGGAAAAGGCACCAAGGTTACTTCTCCTCCTAGAAGGTGAGAATAGGACCGATAGTACGTAATTATGCTTCCTTTGTGGGGAGGAGCTAGACTCCTTTCACTGGTGTCTTGGACTCAACTCACTAAGTGATGAGAGACCATCCACTGGTTTTCTTCTTAGCCAAATTTTTTTTTCTTCCGGATAGGATCTAGCAATTGTCAGGTGTCCTCCAGTTCCATCAAGGTGAGATGGGGAAGGGACCTCACAGCTGGTATCAGAGCTTATTTTTCAGAGCCTAGGTTTGTTTGGAAAAATTTGTACTGTCTGAAAATTTTGAAAATAAGAAAAATTGGATAGCTAATCCAAGGCTTATGCATCGATATTTTAGGAAGATCCTGTGGTTGAATATCGTTAATTCTAAGTCTTCAAACTTATTTATGAGAGTGCCAGTCATTTTCCAAACTATCTTTTCCAATAGAGCGTGATGGAGCTACTGATGTAGGCTCACACTCCTCATTGGACTCGGATAGATAAAGGCTGGGAGCTCGAATGGAGCAATGAAGGCGGGCCTTATTACATCAATGCTTGGAAGCTGGTATGTCTTACCATGGACTTAAAGAAATTACACTGGGTAGAGGAATTGAGAGTAGTTCTGTTGTACTACTTCTTGGGTACAAACTCGAGTATCACTATTCCCACTGTCCACGAGGCACGGGGAAACCCCTGAATGAATGGGTATGGGAGAAAGTGGTGGAGATAATTCCATATCAAAGAATCAGAACATTTTCTATTCCTAAGGATACACCTAAGAATATGGATCTTGTAGTTTACTTCCAGATTTCAAATGAGTATAGGAACTATCACTACAAGAGGCTCTTCACATTAGCGACGCTCACACAGCGACGCTAAAAAAAAAAATTCCCGGCGTCGCTATGAGCGTCGCTATAAGCGTCGCTATGAGCGTCGCAAATTTCTTTGTAAATTTGCGACGCTCATAGCGACGCTCATAGCGACGCTCATAGCGACGCTCATAGCGACGCCAGCTGGGGTAAAAAAAATAACCGAGCGCGCCCAAAAACTCAGATCTCAGATCTGAGTTTTTCGACGCCCTCAAGCAAAGAGCAGGTAACGCTCTCCCTCACTCTCTCTCTCTCTCTCTCTCTCTCTCTCTCTTTTACACACACACACACACACACACACACACACGAGGAGAGGAAGGAGAGACAGGTATGCTCCTTCCCTCTCCTCATTCTCATGTTCCCTTCCTCTCTTTCTCTCTCCCTCGCTCTCTCTCTCACACACACACACATACACACACACATATAGTGTTTTTGAGAGAGAGAGAGAGAGAGAGAGAGAGAGAGAGTGCAAAAACGCACACACATTCATAAACAAAGAATGCACACACACATTGAGAGAGAAAAAGAGAGAGAGAGCATGCATAAACAAAAAACGCACGCATTGAGAGAGGAAAAGAGAGAGAGAACATGCATAAACAAAAAACGCACACATTGAGAGAGGAAAAGAGAAAGAAAACATGCATACGATCCAAAAAAACGCACACACATTGAGAGAGAAAGAAAGAGAAACTAAGGGAGCGTCGTAGGAAATAATTAAAATTAAAAGACCTAAAGATCTAGCCGACGAGGAGTTGAACTGAAGACCTATTATTCAAGAGAGAAATGGCATAATCAATCTATCATACTTGGCATGGGTGATAGAAAGGTTATACCATTTATCTCTTTTTATTGGCACACACATCCACACACGCGCACACACACAGGAAGAAGAGAGTTATAACGTCGTAGGAAACTATTTTAAAAGACGTTAAAGATTAGGTTATATGTAGACTTACATTAAATTAGATTTAGGTTTATTTTTAACTAGATTTACATTTATTTAAGCTAGATTTAGATTTATGTTATATTAGATTAGATGAGAGAGAGAGAGAGAGAGAGAGAGAGAGAGAGAGAGAGAGAGAGAGAGAGATAAGACGAAGAATGCCAATAGAATATTAAATTTGTTGTCTAGGTTATAAGTTTTTTATCCTCATTATGAGTAGCGACGAGGATGTGGGACCGTCCAACCGAAACACCTATCTCTCAACGAGGGTCTTATGTCCTTGTAATCAATGCAAGCATGCTGTGCGACGGACAAGACGTGTTTCTTTGCAGCACGTTCGAGAATTTGGCGAGTTCGATCCATCTATTATAGATCGAGTTGTTGCCAATTATAACTCGTCGGACTCTGACGCTGGCCAACAAGCAGCAATCTTGCAACCCAATAGACGTGTTCGCAGGCGCTTTGGTCAAGCAGCATATGTGAGGCCACAAGATGTAGCCTCTGACAGCTCGGGGGATGATCATGCAGAGCACATTCCCAACGAGGCAATGTTTGAGCCCGAGATTGATGAAATGATCGAGACGATCATGGATTCAGAAAGGCTTATCTATGATGATATGAAAAGTGAAGCCGATACATCATTGTATAATGGAGCACGTATGTCTAGATTGAAAGCACTCCTGGTTCTTCTCAACATGCAGGCAAAGTTTGGATGGAGTGACACTAGCGTCACAGCGCTTTTCAGGTGATCTATTACAATTAGTTTACTTTAATAGAACTCATGGTGTATAATGATCTGATAGATTTTTACACGACTGTATCATATTTTTATGTTGTGTAGATTGCTGAAAGAGCACATTCTACCAGCTGACAATGTGATGCCAGATTCCCGAGATGAAGCAAGAAAGATTTTGCGAAACTTGGGGATGGATTACAATTCTATCCACGCTTGTCCTAATGACTGCATTCTTTTCAGAGGGGAATACACAGACATGGAGAAGTGTCCGAAATGTGATTCCGAAAGATATCGAGTAGATCTCCACGGGACAAAAATTCCACAAAAGGTTTTGCGACATTTTCCTTTGCTTCCTCGCATCAAGCATTTCTTCGAATGTAAGTCCATGGCTGCCCTAGCATCATGGCATGAGGAGAATAAATCTTCGGATGGTGTGCTACGAATTCCTGCAGATTGCGCAGCCTGGAAACATATAGATGGAACATGGTCGGATTTTGCCAGGGAAGCTCGAAATTTGCGCTTAGGCCTGGCTATGGATGGCGTAAATCCATTTGGTCAAAGATCAACATCTTACAGTGTATGGCCCGTTGTCATCGTCAACTACAACATTCCCCCGTGGTTGACTACGAAGAAGGGGCACCTATGGCTAAGCTTGATTGTGCCAGGGCGATATAAAGTGGGGAATATGGATGTGTATCTTCGTCCACTATTGGAAGAGCTACAACAATTGTGGATTGGCATAGAGGTGGTGGATATGAGCCGACACACAGGACGACGGAATGCTTTGATCAGAGGTATTCTAATGTGGACCATGCATGACTATCCCGGGCTAACAGAATGCTCAGGTGATCTATTGACACTCCTCTCTCAGACACTGTAAATCTGGTTTTTTCCCATAGTTGATCTATTATCATGTGTATACATGCAGGGCTTCAAACAAGCGGATACAGAGCATGTGTCACATGTGGACCTAGACTGAATGCACGTAGGGCACCCTCACTGAAGAAGCAAATCTACGAAGGTCATCAAGCGTATCTTCCGGAGAATCATGTGTTACGCGACGGCTTTTTGGGAAGAGAGCCACCAAGGATGTCTGCACAAGCATGGTTAGAGCAGAAGGAGATGTGCGATGACGGATTGCCTCCAGGGATGAAGAGACTATCTCTATGGTACGAGTTACCATACTGGCCTCGACTCGTGATCAATCACTTGCTCGATCCAATGCACATATTCAAGAATGTGGGTAATCTACTATGGGACCATTTGACCGGCAAGAAAGATACTTTGGGAGCCAGAGTTGACCTTAGAAATGTGGATCGTATGGAGCAATATTGGCCGCAAACAGCGTCTGATGGATCGATAAAACTTCCTAAAGCACCATGGATTTTCACAGGAGCCCAAGAACGCAAAGTAAAAGAGGCCATTCGATCTTTGCGGACCCCCACTGGCGTAATGCACTCGCTCCGAACGTGTTTTACTAAAGAAGGAAAGCTTACCGGTTTGAAGTCACACGATTGGCATAAAATGTGTCAGGTACGTTCATAGTGGACTTTAATATCATTGCATAAAATGTGGACTTTAATATCATTGCTGCACATACTTTACAGTTTATTTTACCGGTTGCCATTGAGGGATGTTTGTCTCTCGACATCCGTAACACAATCTACAAACTTGCAAAGCTGGTGCAATGGATCTCACAAAAGGAGATCGACGTAGACTCCATACCATTCGCCAAACTAAATGCTGCGGAGCTTGTGTGCATGTTTGAGAAACATTTTCCTACTACAATGCTAACCATTCAGGTGCATCTTCTTATTCACATAGTTGATGAGGTGGAAATAGCTGGCACAGTTCATTCCAGATGGATGTTCTTCTTAGAGCGTTTCATGAAAACGCTTAAGGGATATGTGCGTCAAAAGGCACGTCCGGAGGGTAGCATGGCAGAAGGTTGGTTGGTATCAGAGTCCCTAGTGTACATTGGAGAGTGGTTAGACGGATTTGATAAATCCCGGGACACGCTATGGCGAACCATAGATGATGAGCGCATATCTGGGATTGTCATGTGCAATCTCGGTGTTGAGAAGAAGATGACGGAAGATTTAGAGGCTAAAATCAACCGATTTTGCATGCTTCACAATCCAGTGATGCAAAAGTGGATTTCACAATATGAGGATGCAAAGCAAGAGCGACAAAGGGCACGAATCGAGTGGAGACGGGGAAGACGACCACCGATGCACTATCCAGCGGTTCTGGAGAGCCTACCAACCTTCATGAGCTTAAGATGGTTGCACAACCAATTGAAAAGCGCACAACAATGCGGTGACGAAGTGACTGAAGAAGAGTGGGAGTACTCTCGGGGTTGCGCGACCAAGGTAAGTTTGCAATGTACGACTAGCAAGTGACTTTATTTATAAACGTTTGAACGGCCACTCATAATCCTTGTTCGTTGTAGTATAAGTCATACACAGCAGCATGGTGTAAAGGTCGACATTTTAGGGTGGAACGAATCGACAAAAAGCGTTTTACTCAAGATTGTGGAATCATGGCAAAATTTGAACAGTCTAGTCGACGACGTTCCTCTGATGCAGATCCCGTGGTGGCGGAACTCACTTACTTCGGCACGCTGCAAGAGATTTTGAGGATCGATTACAGAGGATTTTTTGTCGACTTGTTCGACGTGCAATGGTTCAAGATAATCATGGAGGGTCGAAACGCTACTGTGCGTAGAGGAGAGTCTGGTTTTCTTGAGGTGGATTCTACTAAGAAATGGACTGACCTAAGAGACACTTTCGTACTACCCGAACATTGTGAACAAGTAAGTATATAAATAGTTAACATCCCCCTTTTACAAGTTATGTGCTTGAAAGCTCTCATGTAAGTTATGTGGCTCTGGCAGGTAGTATTTCATCCTACAAAGTCTACATCAAACTGGTGGTACGTCATAGAGTTAGCCCCTCGTAGTGCAAGGACGTATGAAGGCTACCATGTGCCAATCACAACGACATCAATGGAGGAGATCAGAGAAGATGCTCAATCAGAAGCCGCTGCGGTGGTGCCAGACGAGCATCAAGATGCTACTGCTCTATATGGGGTGCATGCAGAGGAGCTACAAAATGAAACAGAGGATATGTGTTTAAACGGAGAGCTCTATATAGATATAGGAAGTTATGCTGAGTTATGCGAGGATGAGAGAGAGATCTCTTAAAGCCACAAATATTGTATTTGAACAATTTTGCTCCGTGCTGTAAAAGCTCTAGCTCTCTAAGTAACTTCCATGGTGTGTAACGCTCTTTTCTACTCGCGCTCACATCTTTTGATTGAAAATTCTGAGTTTTCGACTTGCCTCTTCTACCACTCGATTCATTGCGTCATTGTATTTATATGCGTCATTACGTCATTGTATTTAATGGTCTTTGCGTCATTGTCTACTCTATTCATTCAATATTAAGTTTAAATATTCGTGTGTTTAATGCAGGTATGGATGATGAGGAGTTTCTTTCTTCTTTGTCACCGCAGCAGAGACAGTGGTACGTGGAGCGTCATCGCTCTGGCGCATCATCGCGCGTTCCTACACCATCCGCATCTCCCTCTCTTTCGGAGCATTCGGCGCGCTCCGAAGCTTCGGCGTCGACGAGACGAGCGTCACACTCTTCTAGACACCGGCGCTCTAGTGGTGGCGGTGGCGGTTGTTGTGGGGATTCCGCCACCGATGCCTCCACACCGCCTCGTGTTCGACGAGGCTCTTTACCCTCCCCTTCTTTGCCCGCCCCCACACCAGCCACAGCATCGCCATCTACGCCAGGTTTTGCACGGCTGACTGTTCCTAGAAGCTACACACCTCTACCTACTCCGCCAGGAGCCACCCCACTCGACACTCCTCGCTTCGGGGCCCAGACGCCGGTGGAGACACCTGACGTCCGTACCCCCATCGACACGCCGCTAGAGACCCCTGCCGGGACACCCAGGTTCACGCGTCACCGGCCAGAGGGCTTGCCTTACTCCGTCGACATCAGCGGCGGCATCATCATGGATGATGACGGCAAGAAGGTGATCTCGCGCATGCGTGGTCTTTGCTCTCAGCTGTTTAGACACTATATACTAAACAAATGGAGTGAAGTACCAAGTGATTTAAAAAACAGAGTCATCAGCATACTTCATGATGAGTTTCCCGTTCCAACACGGGATCAGCGCTTCAATGAAGACCTGATGAAGATTCGAATGCGCGAATACTGCAAACACAAGCGTTCCGAAGTGCAAAAAGCAATCAAGAATGGGTGGAATAGGCCAGATTGGCTGGCCAAAGAAGATTGGAAGAATGCGAAGAAAGCAGCGCGCGAGAATCCCGACAAGTGGAAGCAACAAAAGGATGCAGCCAGAGCGCGAGTAGAGGCAGGGAGCTCGCACCACTTGGGGAGCGGTGGATGGGCATCATTTGAGGCCGATTTTGTAAGTCTTTTCACATTGCTCTTTATGCATGTTCGATAGTTTAGGGTTTATGAGTTTTTTAGTTCTAACATAATGAAATCTTTGTATGTTTTGACAGTGGTCGATGACAGGACGTGATCCCACACCGTACGAGCGCGAGTACGCAGGCAGGAAGGGCTTAAACGCCCTGATGGACATTCTCAGTTCTCGCAGCGGCATGGTTAGTATTAGGGTTTACTCTTTTTTATTTTTTGTATTGTTTTATAAATGTCGTTATATGTTTATACTTACTGAAAACTGTCTTATTGTCTTTGTTTGCAGAATCCGACAGATACGCCGCTTGGACGCGATGAGACGTCTGATTAAACGACGTCAGTTTAGCCGTAGCTAGATAGCATTAGTTTAGGGTTTCTCATAGCTTATGTATCATGAGACGGATTTTATACGTCTTTTTGAACCATGTATATTATTACATTTGTCACCGCAATTCCTTTTGCCAATCAATTCTTTATGCCTATGATGTTGTACAATTGTCATTATTACATTTGCCAATCAATTCAGTTTGTCTATGATGTGTACAATTGTCAATTTTGCAAACAATGCGTCTTGTGGGTGACTATTTTGGGTCTATTATTTACCTTTGCACTTTTTTTAAAAAGTGAATCAAGTACAATATGGTTGATGGGTGGCAGGCATTCAATGCTCTGCCACCAAAAAAATATTCTCTCAGGCGTCGCTATAAGCGTCGCTATTTATGGCTCTGTAGCGTCGCTATATGCGTCGCTATACTCTTCTGTGAGAGCGTCGCTATCTGCGTCGCTATAGACGTCGCTATGATCGTCGCTATATAGCGACGTCTATAGCGACGCAGATAGCGACGCCTATAGCGACGCTCTCGTAGCGACGCTTTTAGCGACGCTTATAGCGACGCCGGGGGTTATAAAAACCCAGTGTATTTCCGTCGCTAAGAGCGTCACAAGAGCACATAACCTCTTGTAGTGTATTATAACAATCAGCTAGAAGATTGTAGAAATGTGACTGCAAACACCCCTCATTTGTATCACCATATTCCAAGTCAGCCAGCTATGCGGATTCTTTAGATGCCACAGAAATTTGTAATAATGTAGGATGAGATACCGTAAGCTTTTTTTTTTTGTAAGGCTATCCTTGTAAATATTCACTTTATGAATAAAGAACCAAGTCTTTTGAATTGAATATCTTGATCTTGTGTCTGTTCTGAAGTAAATCTCAAATGTGTGATAAATCTTTAAATTTGTCAGTCTATCAATCTTATGAAATCATACAGGTACCTCCTTTTGCTCTTTATACTGTGGTTCAAGAGAAAAAACTTCTTCTCACGCAAGCGCAACCCCTAAACTTCAAAGGTGAAGGGGTTAACGTGGAACGAGATGCAGAAGTGTGGATTGAAGCCATGGAGGATTATTTTGAAGCTGCGGGAACTTATTTGCAGAATCAGACCATGCTTGCCATGTTCCGACTTACCGAAGATGTCAAAATATGGTGGAGACAACATTTTCGGGACTCCGACATTGCTAGGTCTTCTTAGTCATGGAAATAAATTAAGACTGCGGTGACCGAACGCTACTTACTACCAGCTCATAGGGCCATCAAAATGAACAAGTTTTTCTCACTCAAGCAGTTATCCTTGACTGTAGAGGAGTATTACTCCAAGTTTGTGACTCAAAAGAGATATGCACCAAAGATGACCTTGGAACAACAAGTGGCGAGGTTCTGCCAAGGCCTCATTAAAACATTGAACAGTAGATTGAAAGATCTTAGACCAACAACATTGCGAGATTCTTTGTTAAGAGCCAAGCCGTTAGCTGTGGAAATCATGAAAGCTTCTCAAGGCAAAAGAAAATACTTAGCGAGAAGAGGGTGATACCGTATAATTGGAATAACAAACCGTCAAACCTTGCTTATTAGAATCGTCATGTGGTAGCTACATCAACTACTACAGAATTTCCTAATGTACGTTGCTATGAATGCCAAGAGTACGTCCATTACACAAACAAATGTCCCAAGAAGACTTATGCATCCGGTGCAAATGCAATACCTCTCAATGCCAACGGTAGAGGTCAACTGAACAATCGTGAAGTACAAGGAATAGGAGGTAGAGGACGAGGACGTGGTGCCGTTTTGCTAGGGCAAATGCTGCAATTGGACAACCGACTGTAGGAGATGAAGCAGATGAAAGGACATTGTTGCATGCTACCATAGATAATCCTGGTGCTCGCCAATAGTGCACCGTAATTCAAGCTCCTGGAATGCGCCAAGGTGATAAAGTTGAACTCCTCATAGACTGTGGAAGTACGCATTCATTTCTATCTCCTAGATGCATGGGAAAGTTAAAGCTAAGCCAGTATCCTGCAAGTAGACTAGTAGTAGAACTAGCTAATGGGAAGGAAGTGTTATCTCAACATTCCACAGGCTTGATAGATTTTGAATTAGGGGGATATGCTACTTCTGCGCAGTTTCGTATTTTACCTTTAGGAATTTTATGACGGAATTTTAGGTATGGACTGGTTGAAAAAGGAGCCAAGCCCATATTCATTGTGCGCAGGGAAATTGTACGTTCATAGATAACCTTGGGAATGAAGTTCTAGTTCAAGGGAAAAATGGGATTCCCAAGGCTCATTTAGTTAAAGCCAATAGACTTTTGAAGGGACTTAAGAAGGGACAATAGATTTATGCTGTGAAGTTTAACAAGGTGAAACAGTCGGATTCAAACTATCACCCAGAGAGGTTGAGAGAATATGCCGTTTTTTTCCAGAAGACTTGACCAATCTGCCACCGTATCGTGAAGTAGACCATGAGATAGAAACTATACCAGGGTGTGAACCTATTTCTAAGAGACCATACAAGATGTCATTACCAGAAGCTATAGAGCTTAAAGAACAGCGTAGGCAACTAGTCATGGAAGGGTTCATTAGACCTAGTACTTCTCCTTGGGGTGCACCAATTTTTTTTCAAAAGAAGAAGGATGGATCTTTGCGGCTATGCATAGATTATTGTGGGCTTAACCAAGTGATTTTCAAGAACAAGTATCCAATTCCGAGAATTGATGAATTGTTGGATAGACTCCATGGATCCACGATTCAAAGATTGATTTTTAGTCAGGATATTATCAGATCAGAATCAAAGAATCAGGCATACCAAAGATAGCTTTTAATAGTAGGTATGGGCATTATAAATTCACAATTATGTCCTTTGGTCTTACTAATGCACGTGCAAGCTTCAATCGACTAATGGAGGATATTATTAGATCTTATTTGAATGACTTTGTCCTAGTCCTTTTTTATGACATTTTGGTTTACTCTAAAGACAAAGTAGAGCATGAAGAACATGTCCGAAAAGTGCTAGAAATTCTACGTCGGCATCAGCTTTATGCTAAGGAAAGCAAGTGTACTTTCTGTACTCCCCAAGCTAGTTATTTAGGTTTCATTATATCCACCGATGGAATTTCAGTTGATCCTGAGAAGATCAAGGATATAGTGGATTGGCCCCCTTCTTCTGTCAGTGAAGTCAGAGGAATTCTTGGAATTACAGGGTGGTATAGGATTTTTGTCAAAGATTATCCTCTTATTACAGCACCTTTGACAAGAATTCTAAAGAAAGGAATGTGAATCAATTGGAAAGTAGAGCACAAAGCTAGTTTTGTAGAGTTCAAGAGAAATTTAGTGCCTTCTCTTGTTTTAAAGCTTCCAGATTTCAGTAAGGATATTGAAGTTGTGACCGACGCCAGAAATCTTGCCTTAGGAGGAGTTCTTACTCAAGAAAGGAGACCAGTGGCTTTTACCTCTTGCAAGCTCAGAGATCATGAGAAGAACTATCCAACTCATGATCTAGAACTTCTCCCTGTCATCCATGCATTGAAGCTATGGAGACATTATCTTTTGAGTCACAAATTTCAGATAGTTATCGACCACAAGAGCGTAAAGTGGATCTTTACGCAACCCAACTTGAACATGAGACAGAGGAGGTGGATTGAAATTTTTCAAGAGTACAATTTTGATATCAAGTATCGACTTGGGAAGGACAATTTAGTTGCAGATGGACTCAGTTGTAAGTCTTTCCTCAATCTTTCTCTATACCTAATAATCCTATTCTAGAAAGTATTAGAGAAGCTTCTTCAAATGATCCAGAGTATCAGTGATTGTTAGCATAGATTCAACAAGGCCAAGGATCTAAAGTATCTTCTAGACCAGCTAAGGACTATTCTCTTTAAGGGGAATTTCTTTATCGTGGTCAAAGACTTTATGCACATAAGGATCCAGCACTAAAGAAATCAATTTTATTTGAGGCTCATGATAGCCCGACTTCTGGACATCCATGGTATGCGAAGACCTTGAACATAGTCAGAAGAAGTTATTTTTGGCCAGCGCAATGAAGGGTGATATTCTTCGTTACGTAAAATAGTGTTTATCTTGTCACAGCGAATCAAAGGCGAATGAATCAAGCTTCCTGGGAAACTCAAACCTCTTGATATACCTCAAATGAAATGGGAGTGTATCAGTATGGATTTTGTCACAGGATTACCTTCTGTTGGAGGCTAAGCTTCTATATTTGTGGTTGTCAATATGCTCACTAAAGTGGCTCACTTGATACCTGTCAAGACAACCTACAGTTCTTCTGACATCAGTAGGGTTTTCATCAAGGAAATCTTTAGACTTCATGGGTTACTAAGAAGAATCGTCAGTGATAAAGATACAAAGTTTACTTCAAATTTTTGGAATTCTCTTTTTCAAGCAATTGGAACTCAGCTATGCTTCAGTACATCATATCATCCTCAAGCCAACGGCTAGACTGAAAGGGTAAACCAAGTAATAGAAGGTATTCTTAGAGCTTACTGTTCACAAGAGCCAAGGAAATGGATTCAATATCTTCCTTTAGTAGAATATGCTTATAATTCTTTCTGTCACCATTCAAGGCACTCTATGGACAAGAGTGTATAGCTCCATTGAACTTTTCAGATCCAACTATGAAAGTGGAGGCCTCAAAGAAAATGCTAGAAGACATGGAAGCGCAAACTAGAGAAATTCGCAAGGATATTCAAGCAACTCAGGATAGACAGAAACATTATGCAGACAAGAAGAGATCTGAAAGAACTTTTAAGTTAGGGGATAAGGTATTTCTCAGGGTTAAACCCAACAGTAGTAATCTATCCTTGGGAAAATTCAAGAAGCTGAGCCCATGATACTGTGGACCTTATGAGATTGTAAAGGTTGCAAGTGACCAAGCTTACAAGTTGCAGTTACCCTCAAACCTTAAAGTTCATGACTTTCTTCAAGTAAGTTTTCTTAAATCCTATATTCCCAATCCCGATCATCTAGTAGATGCAAAACAAGTCGTTATTCCTACTCAAGGCTTCTCGAGCTACAACCTAATTACATCCTTGAGACGTAGGAAAGAAAACTAAGGAATAGGAACATCATTGAGCATCTAGTCGAATGGAAAGATTTTCCAAAAGAAGACGCAAACGTGGAAAGATCAACTAACGCTTTAGAGGGATTACCCAGACATAACCTTGAGATAATTACATGTCAATTCTCTCACGTTGGGTAGAATGTAAGGTCTCTACCTGCCCTAGAAAAGGGTTACCTATGTAAAATTTTAAGCCTAAATATCAGTTTGATAAAGGATGCTATTTTTAGCAGGTTTCAGTGATCAAATTTCATTTTTGTCTTGTGATCCTTGAAGAACTTTTCATTTTGGTCAAATTCAATTTTTGTGAAAAATTTCCATAAATAGAAAGTTTTTGACCCCCGGAATGGTCTAGGGTCGACCGGCTCGTCAAAATGTGCACTGACCCAGGTTTTCTTAAAAATAGGGTCCGGACATCGGAGGCTGCTATTTATGGCAGGTAGTGGTATCTGATACCTGCAGGTCTGTCTCGAGTTAGCAAGTTTCAGAATTGAATTTGGGTTAGTATAAATCTAGTTAGCCTAAGGTTAGTAAATTCCTAAGGTACGTGTATGCCATGGATGTGCATGTGCATGTATGGGTATGCATGGGCATGGATGTGCATGCATGGTCATGGATATGCATGGACATGTATCCCCATCATGTATGGACATGGTTCATGTGTATAGATAGTCTTGTGACAAGTGTTAGGTTAGGCATGGAAAGTGTAGCATGGGAACTAAGCATGGCCTAGATAGGGTAGAGCATGGGCCAAAGAGGGAGGTGTGGGCAATAGAGCATGGGACAAGGACACCACAAACCCTCAATTTGGCAAGAATCTAGCACTACCTTCCCTTGTGGAGTTTGAATTTTGCAAGTGTGTGTGTGTGTGTGTGTGTGTGTGTGTGTGTGTGTGTGTGTGTGTGTGAGAGAGAGAGAGAGAGAGAGAGAGAGAGAGAGAGAGAGAGAGAGAGAGAGAGAAAGAAGTATTAGGCAAGTGAGGACACCTCACTAGGGAAAACCCCACACTTGGTATGGCACTTGGAGGTGGATGCCTATATAAGTGTAGCTCATTCCTCTCTAGGCACACACAACCCCCAAGTCTTACAAGAAAGTGTTGCTGCAGGAGCTTCCATTGGAGGAGCTTACCTTCATTAACTAGCACACACAAGGAAGCTTAATCAAGGTGATTAATTCAAGGTATGTCACTCTAATTTCTCCATAGCCTCTTCCTTCTAGAGGACCTATGTTGAGCCTACCCTATTCTATTAATTCTGCTAGTTGGTTACAACATAATTTATAGACTTACCTATTCATCATTCCCTTCCTTGTCGGGCTAAGGAGAACCAAAGCTACCCTAGTCTCTCAGGGATATCTAATTCCCTTAATTATGTATAATTAATGTTTAATTGTTTCCTACCCACTTATGTGATTTTAGTACATGATTAAGAAGTAATTAATCTTTCCTACTATATTCTAGCTAATACATGATTACAGGGTGAAATCAATCTCTCTTTGTGCATTACATTTTTGCATGATTATGTTCCCTTGTGCATTAAAGATTATGCATGATTAGAAGTCTATTTGCACTAATCTAATTGCACATATTTATGCATGGTAAAGTAGATTTTGATCCTCTCTTTTACCCAAGCCTATGCATGGTTATGGGCATACATTGTACATAGTATTGATGAGTCAAAAGTGATGCATGGATGTGATTCCTATATGCATATGGTGGATGTAGTTTATGGTAATATTATGGTGAAGATTATGTATGTGTGTTTATGGTAAGCTTGTTTTCTTCATTCATGGTCAAGTGACTAATTAGGGAAGAATTACCCTCCTTTCTATGTAACAGTAGATACCTAAATAGGAAAATAATTCTTTTACTCTAACTTACTTGTGCATTACACATGTTGATTAATCTTAGCTAGTTTCCCCCTTGTGAATGTTACTTTACAAAAGTTTACGTGTGATTATTTATAACTCAAATCAACTTCTAGTTGAGGAGAGCTATGGCTTAAAAGCTTTTCAGTGCACTCTCCTAGATGTAGAGTATTGTTATGAGCAAGATTAGGTACTCTTTTTCCTAATCCTTGTGGAGACCTAATCATTGCTGATATGGTTACTTGATACCATATTTTAGCCCTTCTTTCTTTGGAGTTTCACTAACCCAAGGTAGTGAGATATGGCCCTCAAGAGGACACGTTTTTGGTGGTGCTAACGATCGTGAGGCACGAACTAGCAACATGGCGAACAACGGTAAAGCACCAATGAGAGAGGAAAATCCGGTCATCTCACGAGGCATCGAGGAGGAAATTCATGAGGTAGGATGGATTCTATTTTATATTTGACATAAGCATTGTGTTTTGATAACCTTAGGATTGTTGAAACTCCCTGAAATATGTTGGATATCCAACTGAGACAACGGAATTAGTATTTTTAAAGGTTTTATTTAAATTTAAGTTTGAAGTAAATATGAAAGAACTACTTTATGAAAAGATTGTTTTGAGGTAGGAAAGAATGGTTGTTAGGAAAAACTATCTCAAACAAGTTTCATTCATTATTCCAGTGTCGACTTAGTCTAAACCCCCTACTCATCACCGGGCGGTAGCTCGCAAAGTTATCGCAGGAGCTAAATACACCACTTGCTTTCTATGCGGTGGATATGTTCATGGCTTGCTTTCTATGTGGTGGATACATGATTTTACCTGGAGAGTTACTCTAGGAATTGGGTGAATCATGAACTGGTTGTATCGGAGGCCAGTTGACAACGGGTGGAGTTAACACTTGTCATTGGAGGTCCTCACAACTCTAGGACATTGGAATTTTGAATGAAGTATTGTTTGTTGAGTACTTTCTCCTAGTAAATATATGTTTTGGCTCCGATTTGACAATGTTTGAAGGGCTGTCTTAATGAACTTGTGATGGAAACCATAAAAAGGAACCTTAAGTGTTGAACAAAAATGTGTTAGTAATTAGGCCACACAAAGACTCTGTGTGAGTGCAAGGTGAAAAGTGGAGCCTTGGCTTAGGTTGCCAAACCCTACGAGACTCGTGGTCCAGATCAGTCTCGAGAACTCTCTACCCTTTGCAATAGAGTACGTGATTAGATATCTCATTAAGCCAGAGCGGAAGGAATTCGGTGTATGTGCCTCTGAAAGCTATGGGGAAAAAGGCATCGAGGTTACTTCTCCTCTTGGAAGATGAGAATAGGACCAATAGTACGTAATTACGCTTCCTGTGTGGGGCGGAGCTAGACTCCTGGTGGCTTGGACTCAACTCACTAAGTGATGAGAGACCATCCACTGGTTTTCTTCTTAGACAATTTTCTTTTTGGCTTTTGGATAGGATCTAGTGACCGTCACGTGTCCTCCAGTTCTGTCAAGGTGAGTCGGGGAGCGGACCTCACAGAACCTTCACCCCAATCGGAAAGGCTCTCCATAAAACCTTTCATATAAAGACATTCATCCCATGCGGCCATTGTGGGTGCCATATGTTCTTCAAGACTGTCTCCCATCTTCACTCTGGCCAGTGCTTTCCCCAATAATTGTTAAACAGAGAGAACCAATCCTCCAAATACATAAGTGTTAAGTACACTTCCTTAGTTTGAGGTTTAAGGAAATGCCTATTATTCGGCCATTGCCAATCGGCCATTGCCAAGATTTACACTCAAACTTGGATTCACAGTTTGGCAGGCACCATGGGTTAAGCCACTCTAGGGCTCTGTTAATCAGTAATCTTTCAGTGCCATTGACGTTATCTTGGAGAGCCAATTGGTCCATTCCTTTCTAGTTACAATTGTTTTAATCCCAAAGCTGGCCTATACATTTAATACCTTTATTATTTATCTTCATGGAAAATTACCTCCAACAAGGGGTCAACAGGATGCTTCCAGTCTTAGAGAGCCAGGGGCACAAATGAGCTATGGAATTGTGGAAATTTCTTGAAAACTCTCCCCATTCAAAGGACTTTGTTTCTCTGTTGCATTTTTGAGTGATCTCGCCAGTCAAATCTCAAAGTTTCAAGCCGGCCCAACAAGGGGCTAGAAGCTTGTTGTAGACTTCAAGCCCTTTCTGCTGGCCACCTTTGGAGTGTAAATTAGAGCTTTCTATCATATACTTAGCCATAATATCCCAAACTTGATCTTGCTTTGCATGTGTGAGCAGAAACTTGGTACAATGGGCCTCCATATGAGTGTCAGGGTTCAGAATCCCTAGACCACCTTGCTCCACAAGTCTTGCAATTGTGTCCCATTTTGCCCATTACCAAGGCATCGTGTCTTTAGTGTTGTTATTTCATAGAAATATCTTTAATAATTTCATGAACTCTTTCCAATTTCATTTGGCTAGCTTAAGCAGTGGATTAGTAAAGGCAGTATATGGGAGAATAAAGGAGTTAATAACCTTAATTTTTCTTGGAAAGGGGAGAAGCACATACTCCCACCTTTTTCTCTTGTTCTTTACCTTCTCCATGACCAATAGGAATCTTTGCATTTGGGTCACTTCTACTCCCAGAGGGGATCCCGGGTACCAGAAAATCTTCCCTTTAGACACAATCCCTTGTTCACATAGACGAATCAAATGAGTCGTTTATAGAGGGAGATATCAATCTTGATTTTTCAATACTACACTTTGATCCTAGTGCTAAGACATACATTTGAACAGTTTCTAAAGCCTTCTAGATGACCTGTGGGCATGCTCTGAGGAAGAGCAGGGAGGCATCCGTAAACATCTTAGAGCCAAAAGTTGGTTGTTGGTTGCATTTATATGCCCATACGAAAAAAATATACGTATAAAACGTCATTATATGCCAAGATCTCAAATAATCACTGAATAGCCATATTATTTCTTTTTGATCAAAATATCATTCGATCAAAAGTTATTTTGATCAAAAAAAATATCTATATAAAGGCAGTCGCCAGTTGCAATCAAAACCAGTGACTGCAGTTGGAGAGAAATAGACATCTAGAGACTATTGAGGTATACTTTAAAACTTGTTTAAATGTGTACTAACTTGTTTTTCTGTGATGTGAGACTCTTGTGATGCAGTATTTTTTCTATCACCACAAAGTTGGCTTGCAGGTTATAGGCCACTTCGTGGTGTGTAGGCATCCCGCTCACTCCACAAGCTAGGCGCTTTTCTCGTGCTGTGAAGCCACTTGGCTCACTACAAGGAAGGGTTTTCGATTAGACTTATATTCTCGCTCGTGTGGTGTAGTAGTATATCTCTCACTATAGAGCTGAGTTAGAATTTAGTGGTTGACTCCTGAGGGAGTGCAGTAGACATGATGCTACACCTCACACTTTAGAGTGACCTGTAGGTTTCTAAATTTTAGATCGGCTCAAATCATTGTTTGTACCACATAGAAATGCAAGAATTCTGCTCGTCAAATAGAGAGTGGAGAGACACATACTTTATGCCCTCTTTGCCTCTGTGTGATGCATTGTTTACTCTTGTGCTTTGAACTCCAAAGACACGTCATTGTTCATCACTAGATGAATTGGTGTTGTCTTGGATGTAGATACATATGATATTTGTCCTGCATCTTCTATTGTTCAGTTATCCATTGATGTTTGTGTTGTGAGCTTCACACACTTCATCAAGGATTAGATTAATTCACATCATTGTTCTTACTACATAGAAATATTAGGGTTACGTTTGTCTACCTAAGAGTGGAGAGATGCATACCTATGCCCTCTTCATCTTAGCATGACACGTGTTTCCCTTGTACTTTAATATCTGTAGATACACCACTCATCACTAGATGAATTGATGTTGTCTTGGATGTAAATATGTATGATGTTTGACCACAATCTGAGATTGTTAAACTATCCGTTGATGGTTGTGTTGTGTGTTCCACACACTTCATCAGGAATTAGATTGACTAGACTATCAATCAACATTACAACAGCATCCAAGACTTGTGATAAGCATACCTCACACAAGCTGGGTTGTTCATGCACACTCTCATTGTTTACGTTTATAATGTAACACACATAACAAGGTCTAGTTCTCGTGATGAACGTCCCTTACACTCTTGGCCTATTCACCTCTCTTTATCTCTCTTTGTGTGTTATCCTCTCTATTGTAGAGTGTATGGATTGCAATCATAATATATCATTGTTTTCTATAAATTATGTCAATCGTTTATGGATTAGGGTAATGACACAATTTTGATAGTTTATCCTCTCCTCTAAAAACATTGATGTTTTAAAGTTATATCTTGCAAATATGGCGGATACTAAGCTGGCAAAACATCAAAAGAAAATTCCTTCGAAGTGATAGTACGTCACTTTGATCACATGTTAGAGCCTCAGATTCATCATTGCCTAAACCCCTCTGCTCCTGAACATTATTATTAGTTCACAGAGGCCTTAGCAAAGTCTATACTTGAGCGGTTCCAACTCGTATTTACGCCCGCTGCTTTTGACATATCTCTAATGACATCAGGTTCATTATTGAACATGGTCAAGCAGTCTATTGGATAGAGTGCAAAGATTTTTCAGGATCTAAAAAATCATGAAATTAGTACTTTGCCAGGAATAGCTACTCGCATACAACTTGTGCAATAGTTGTTTACTGAGTTCAAGAGCAAGGAGAAGCTGGAAAGAGCAGCAAAGTGCACGAGAGTGGAATCCATCTCTTTCGATGTTACTAAAGAGCCAGGAGCTATCGTTAGAATAGAGTTCACTACTAGTGCCACTCTCGCTCTCAATCAGTCTCAGCTCCCTCTGTATTGCATCTTTTACAAAAAAACTGCAATCTTCAACAAATAGACTCCACAACTAGCAGAAGGGGGATGGGCACACATGAAGTGTGTAGGTCTCACACGTCCTGCATTTAAAGATCCACTGTATGCGGTAAAGCTCTTCAAAATCCACTTGCATGGACCAATAGTGGATCATCACGTTAAAGAAGAAGCCACTTTTTGGACATCTCTCATTGCGGCATTATTTATCCACTTGCCATGGTCCGCCACATAGAGCATCCCATGCTCATTTTACATTTATGGAATGGCGGCCATGTAGAGTAGTGGATAAAAGAGTGCACTACAGATGGTAATCAAACTTTCATTTGTGATTATGTGACCACTGAGGAACAATAGAGTTGTTTCAGAATCACATTTTACAGATAATAAACACTCTTCTATAGACCCTGAAGTATCTACATGTGCACGACTATCTTCTCAATGACCTTCACTCCCACAACATGATCCTTCATTTTGGACAGAAGGAGGTCTATGCAGGCATTGTGGATTGGGAGTCATGTACAAAGACCAAAATGGTGACATGCTTTCCTCCTCTCCACGACTTGCAAATAGAAACTAGAAAGCAAATCAAGAGAGATTTTCCATGGGCCACCCCAGAATGCATATCTACTAATCCCCCTCCCTAGAATAAAGCCATGGACATCTCCTCCATGTGTTATACTTGTAAACGACTCTTGAAGTGCACGTCAGTGCCACAAGAGCAAAACAAACTGGATTTTTAAAGCAATGTACTTATCCACCTTGAGAGTGGCAAGCGAAAAACTCCCTCAACCCGACCTAATGCTTTTGGTATTTCTCTCTTTCTTAACGGTGCCCATAGAGTGGGCTATGACATTGTAATGATTTTTGGTCTATGACCAGCTCATGATTAGAGTGATGATTTGATTATTTTCCTCTTTAGTTGCACTTGTAGATGATATAATTGATCAAGTTATCTTGTATCTTTCCAACAAGATGGTAATAGATATTATGTCTCTTTCTTGCAACAGCATGATTAAGTTAACCAGTCTTTTTCTTTCAAGATTTAAAAGTGATGACTTGTTAACTTCACAATAAGTCTTTCTAGTGGTGACATATTTGCTTGATTGGTAGATATGGAAGAAGAACTTAACCACGCTGAAGCACATGCAATCTTCAAAGAAGAGAGAGAGCGCTATGGCCAAGAGAAAGACCTCAAAGCTATTGCTAGAATCGAAGAGGATGAGTCCGGGTTGCAAGGCGAGCCTCTTAGCCTTAAGGAGACCACTTTGTATGCCAAAAAATATTTTGAATCAATGACAATGCAAAGAAGTCAGCTCCCGTAAAGGTATCAAATCTGCAACACAAAGGACTCGCACGAGCATTTCTACAGAGATTCATACAACGAGAGAGAGTTATGAAAAACAATAACCAAATGGCATTCTACTTTATACAGCAGTGCTATGTTTGCAAAATCCTTGGGAGACGTGTGAATTGGTCAGACCGCCCCAATAATTTTGGCATTGGGCATGGTCAGATTGTAGAGAAAGTGGCATCAAATCATGCCAGTATTCCAATGCTTGCACGCAAATGTCCCATAGTTTTGCCTCTCAAAGAATCATAGATATTTGTTGCATTAGCAAGCCAAGGGCAAGATCTTGCAAGCAAAGGAAAGAACCTAACATTTTGCATGACAGAATCTTTGAGCTTGAGATAAAGCTATCAGAGGCCCAAGCCAAGCTGCAACAGTATGCATCACTATACAAACCATTTCCAGATCAGGCTGGTCCTTCGCAACAAGGACCTGTAGACCCATCTCCTGTGCCTTAAAGTACTGAGTTCAACATAGATGAACTACTCAACAAGCTGCTTTGGCTTGAGCACTTCGCTCACTTTACCCCTATCTATTTTGATTTGAAGAAAATGAGAAGTGCTACAATTTTTGTAATCATCATTTATCCTCTCAGCTCTCCATTTTTGTATTCTCAATCAAACAAATTTTATTGTATCTAACTATAATTATGACTCTTATTGCAAAAGTAGCTTGAGAGAGAGAGAGAGAGAGAGAGAGAGAGAGAGAGAGAGAGAGAGAGAGAGAGGTGAACATCAAGTAGTGTAACATGGCGATCTTTCATAATTTTCACATAATCACACCGAGCAAAACTTATAGACCTTTAGTCATACATTTTTGTCTCCATCAAACACACCAATCATATCATCTATTTCATCCATATAAAAGCATTTTGAAGCTATCTCCCATTCCATATCATCGTGATTGTCTACTTACATAGCTATAGCTTCATGGGTTTGAAAGACCCCATAGTGCTTTTGTGCTGCTCTATGCAATGTTCACTGGCTTATGGATAAGTCTCATGTTGCAGAAAACATAGACCAAATCAGCAGCCCGTTTAGGGGGAGGCCGATTTCATTGGCGCCATTTGCCAGGGATACAAGAAATTAGGTAGGTATTTCTACTAACACTTGTGTGATGGTTTCTTGCTTTAGTTTCGGCTAAAGAAAGTATTTTTCTTAGGTGGATTCAGAAGAGGGTATTCCGTGATCAAGTGGATAGGTAGGAAGCCTGTGTCTTGCCGAGGGTTTGCGACTAGGTAGATTTAGTTAGGATTTGTAGTATTAGTTGTAGATTAGAGTAGTTGTCGGTGGTTGAGTGGTTGGTGAGGTGATGAAAAGCATTTTCTAGTCCGTGTCTGTCATTGAAGCGTTTTTCTCCTCATAAATGCAAAACGCCATACGAGGTGTAGAAGTAGTTTTAGGTAAGTGATTTGATTTTGATCTAGAGCTATTCATCATTGATGTATT
Organism: Adiantum capillus-veneris; assembly: GCF_014529385.1. NCBI lineage: Eukaryota > Viridiplantae > Streptophyta > Polypodiopsida > Polypodiales > Pteridaceae > Adiantum > Adiantum capillus-veneris. The sequence continues at coordinate 129,139,212 of NC_140944.1, forward strand.
TGCTAAATTACTTGTTTGCATTTACAATCTACAAAAAGTCAGCTTTTGAGCAAAAAATGCAATAAACAGCTTTCTGTTGATATTTTTTCATGATTGGTTGGTGTTGTGCATATAAGAGGGCGTGTGCAAGGGTTCTGTGAAGAAACAATGAATTTTTGTAAACTTGGACATCATACGCATATGATGTCTCAAGGGGCAATTGCAGACAAAATTTGAAAAATTTGACTGCACCACAGTGTTCAAAAGGGGGGTTTTACCCTAAGTACACCTTGAAACTAAAGATTTGACCAACCCGCGACACGCAAAAGGCGAAAGACTTGTGATTCTGAGCATATTTTTGCATGAAAATATGTAGAGGTGCTAAAAAACCAGTGCTAGAGACTTGGGGATGCTTGTGGATGAATTATATCCAAAAATTCATCAACAGACATCATACACGTGTGATGTCTGAGGCGTGATTTTGGCAGCAAAAATGAACTTTTGACATTATACCCATCTTCTGTATGTTGTTTTGAGCACATACACCAAATTGCATTTCATTTGGGCATAGAGATAGAGAATTGAGGGGATTTTACTCTTTTAGAGAATTTCCTTGTCAAAAAGTGATGATTTCGTATATTTTTTAGTTCCAAAATTTGATGTGAGTACATATTCTTGTAGTACACAACAAGGGGCACCTTGGATAGAAACAGATTTCCATTCTGACCACCTAAACATCATATGTGTATGATGTCTTAGAGGCTAGATCTGGGGGTCAAAAGTTACATTTGAGTGCACCCTTGTGATCTACAGCATTTAGGAAGCATATATGCCAAATTTCATCAAATTTGAAGCATTTTTGGGCTTGCAAAGACCACAAGATGCATCTAGGCAAAGTAAAGGCTCGACTTGATCAAAACTTGCACAAAAAGTGATCAAATTCAATTCTGAGACTTGCCAATGTAGTGAGGAATCTTTTGAGTGAATTTCACTTCAATTTGACCCTTTAGACAACATACACATATGATGTCGAAAGGGCACATTTAGAGACCAAAATCGAAATGTGAGCTTACCAGGGTGTTAAGCACAACAAACAAGCCTATAGACCAAGTTTGGGCCAATTCTGAGCACATAGACATCCTATGTGTATGATGTCTCAAGGCCACATCTGACAGTCCAATTGAACTTTTGACTACAGAGGGGGTTGGAACTTGGGAAATGATGTGTTAAGCTTTCTTGCAAAATTCCAACTCACTTGGTCACCCACTTCTGTATTTAAGAATATCTTTGTACACTACAAGAGGCTCTTCATATTAGCGACGCTCACACAGCGACGCTCAAAAAAAAATTTCCCGGCGTCGCTATGAGCGTCGCTATAAGCGTCGCTATGAGCGTCGCAAATTTCTTTGTAAATTTGCGACGCTCATAGCGACGCTTATAGCGACGCTCATAGCGACGCCGGCTGGGGTAAAAAAATAACCGAGCGCGCCCAAAAACTCAGATCTCAGATCTGAGTTTTTCGGTGCCCTCAAGCAAGGAGCAGGTAACGCTCTCCTTCACACTCTCTCTCTCTCTCTCTCTCTCTCTCTCTCTCTCTCTTTCTTCTCCACACACACACACACACACACACACGAGGAGAGGAAGGAGAGCCAGGTATGCTCCTTCCCTCTCCTCATTCTCATGTTCCCTTCCCCTCTTTCTCTCTCCCTCTCTCTCTCTCTCACACACACACATACACACACACACATAGTGTTTTTGAGAGAGAGAGAGAAAGAGAGAGAGAGAGAGAGAGAGAGAGAGAGAGAGAGAGTACAAACAAAAACAAAAACGCACACACACATACATAAACAAAGAATGCACACACACATTGAGAGAGCAAAAGAGAGAGAGAGCATGCATAAACAAAAAACGCACGCATTGAGAGAGGAAAAGAGAGAGAGAACATGCATAAACAAAAAACGCACACATTGAGAGAGGAAAAGAGAGAGAAAACATGCATACAATCCAAAAAAACGTACACACATTGAGAGAGAAAGAAAGAGAAACTAATTTAACGTCGTAGGAAACTAATTAAAATTAAAAGACCTAGAGATCTAGCCGACGAGGAGTTGAACTGAAGACCTATTATTCAAGAGGGAAATGGCATAATCAATCTATCATACTTGGCATGGGTGATAGAAAGGTTATACCATTTATCTCTAATTATTGGCACACACATCCACACACGCGCACACACACAAGAAGAAGAGAGTTATAACGTCGTAGGAAACTATCTTAAAAGACGTTAAAGATTAGGTTATATGTAGACTTACATTAAATTAGATTTATGTTTATTTTTAACTAGATTTACGTTTATTTAAGCTAGATTTAGATTTACGTTATATTAGATTAGATTTAGGTCTCCATAGACTACGATGCCTGCATGAAGCGGGTGAAGAAAGCCCTCAATAGAATATAGGGTATTGCTGCCTTCACTCATGGTGGGCTCCGTCGATCCAAAAGTACTGGTGAAATGTCTTCAGAAGATAGGGAAGAAGGTGGATCTTCAGGGCAGCAAGAGTCACTACATCCCCGACACAATGACCATCTAGACAACCTCTAGTCATTAGACTTACGTTAAATTAGATTTAGCTTTATTTTTAGTTAGATTTACGTTTATTTAGATTTACGCTTATTTACGTTAGATCGAGTCCACGCAAGAATTACTTACGGTTTAGGGTTTAGAGTTAGACGAACAGTGAAAAGATCTACTGTGAAAAGATGTTAAGATGAAGTGAAGTGCTACAGTTAGAGAAGAGGCAAAGGGATTTTGTCCACTACATGCAGTATCATGTAGATGTGGGTGTGTAGATTTCTTGTACCCACAAATATAGGTATTGACCAATAAAGACGAGATTATAACCCGGTGGTTCTGATCTCCGTGCACCTCTAGACCGAGGTGTGCGGGGATTGGACATGACTAGAGAATGTGAGGTAAAGAGAGAGAGAGAGAGACAGAGAGAGAGAGAGAGAGAGAGAGAGAGAGAGAGAGAGAGAGAGAGAGAGAGAGAGAGAGAGATAAGACGAAGAATGCCAATAGAATATTAAATTTGTTGTCCAGGTTATAAGTTTTTTATCCTCATTATGAGTAGCGACGAGGATGTGGGACCGTCCAACCGAAACACCTATCTCTCAACGAGGGTCTTATGTCCTTGTAATCAATGCAAGCATGCTGTGCCACGGACAAGACGTGTTTCTTTGCAGCACGTTCGCGAATTTGGCGAGTTCGATCCATCTATTATAGATCGAGTTGTTGCCAATTATAACTCGTCGGACTCTGACGCTGGCCAACAAGCAGCAATCTTGCAACCCAATAGACGTGTTCGCAGGCGCTTTGGTCAAGCAGCATATGTGAGGCCACAAGATGTAGCCTCTGACAGCTCGGGGGATGATCATGCAGAGCACATTCCCAACGAGGCAATGTTTGAGCCCGAGATTGATGAAATGATCGAGACGATCATGGATTCAGAAAGGCTTATCTATGATGATATGAAAAGTGAAGCCGATACGTCATTGTATAATGGAGCACGTATGTCTAGATTGAAAGCACTCCTGGTTCTTCTCAACATGCAGGCAAAGTTTGGATGGAGTGACACTAGCGTCACAACGCTTTTCAGGTGATCTATTACAGTTAGTTTACTTTAATAGAACTCTAAATGTATAATGATCTGATAGATTTTTACACGACTGTATCATATTTTTATGTTGTGTAGATTGCTGAAAGAGCACATACTACCAGCTGACAATGTGATGCCAGATTCCCGAGATGAAGCAAGAAAGATTTTGCGAAACTTGGGGATGGATTACAATTCTATCCACGCTTGTCCTAATGACTGCATTCTTTTCAGAGGGGAATACACAGACATGGAGAAGTGTCCGAAATGTGATTCCGAAAGATATCGAGTAGATCTCCACGGGACAAAAATTCCACAAAAGGTTTTGCGACATTTTCCTTTGCTTCCTCGCATCAAGCATTTCTTCGAATGTAAGTCCATGGCCGCCCTAGTATCATGGCATGAGGAGAATAAATCTTCGGATGGTGTGCTACGAATTCCTGCAGATTGCGCAGCCTGGAAACATATAGATGGAACATGGTCGGATTTTGCCAGGGAAGCTCGAAATTTGCGCTTAGGCCTGGCTATGGATGGCGTAAATCCATTTGGTCAAAGATCAACATCTTACAGTGTATGGCCCGTTGTCATCGTCAACTACAACATTCCCCCGTGGTTGACTACAAAGAAGGGGCACCTATGGATAAGCTTGATTGTGCCAGGGCGATATAAAGTGGGGAATATGGATGTGTATCTTCGTCCACTATTGGAAGAGCTACAACAATTGTGGATTGGCATAGAGGTGGTGGATATGAGCCGACACACAGGACGACGGAATGCTTTGATCAGAGGCATTCTAATGTGGACCATGCATGACTATCCCGGGCTAACAGAATGCTCAGGTGATCTATTGACACTCCTCACTCAGACACTGTAAATATTGTTTTTTCCCATAGTTGATCTATTATCATGTGTATACATGCAGGGCTTCAAACAAGCGGATATAGAGCATGTGTCACATGTGGACCTAGACTGAATGCACGTAGGGCACCCTCACTGAAGAAGCAAATCTTCGAAGGTCATCAAACGTATCTTCCAGAGAATCATGTGTTACGCGACGGCTTTTTGGGAAGAGAGCCACCAAGGATGTCTGCACAAGCATGGTTAGAGCAGAAGGAGATGTGCGATGACGGATTGCCTCCAGGGATGAAGAGACTATCTCTATGGTACGAGTTACCATACTGGCCCCGACTCATGATCAATCACTTGCTCGATCCAATGCACATATTCAAGAATGTGGGTAATCTACTATGGGACCATTTGACCGGCAAGAAAGATACTTTGGGAGCCAGAGTTGACCTTAGAAATGTGGATCGTATGGAGCAACATTGGCCACAAACAGCGTCTGATGGATCGATAAAACTCCCTAAAGCACCATGGATTTTCACAGGAGCCCAAGAACGCAAAGTAAAAGAGGCCATTCGATCTTTGCGGACCCCCACTGGCGTAATGCACTCGCTCCGAACGTGTTTTACTAAAGAAGGAAAGCTTACCGGTTTGAAGTCACACGATTGGCATAAAATGTGTCAGGTACGTTCATAGTGGACTTTAATATCATCTTGTTCACATAGTTGATGAGGTGGAAATAGCTGGCACAGTTCATTCCAGATGGATGTTCTTCTTAGAGCGTTTCATGAAAACGCTTAAGGGATATGTGCGTCAAAAGGCACGTCCGGAGGGTAGCATGGCAGAAGGTTGGTTGGTATCAGAGTCCCTAGTGTACATTGGAGAGTGGCTAGACGGATTTGATAAATCCCGGGACACGCTATGGCGAACCATAGATGATGAGCGCATATCTGGGATTGTCATGTGCAATCTCAGTGTTGAGAAGAAGATGACGGAAGATCTAGAGGCTAAAATCAACCGATTTTGCATGCTTCACAATCCAGTGATGCAAAAGTGGATTTCACAATATGAGGATGCAAAGCAAGAGCGACAAAGGGCACAAATCGAGTGGAGACGGGGAAGACGACCACCGATGCACTATCCAGCGGTTCTGCAGAGCCTACCAACCTTCATGAGCTTAAGATGGTTGCACAACCAATTGAAAAGCGCACAATAATGCGGTGACGAAGTGACTGAAGAAGAGTGGGAGTACTCTCGGGGTTGCGCGACCAAGGTAAGTTTGCAATGTACGACTAGCAAGTGACTTTATTTATAAACGTTTGAACGGCCACTCATAATCTTTGTTCGTTGTAGTATAAGTCATACACAGCAGCATGGTGTAAAGGTCGACATTTTAGGGTGGAACGAATCGACAAAAAGCGTTTTACTCAAGATTGTGGAATCATGGCAAAATTTGAACAGTCTAGTCGACGACGTTCCTCTGATGCAGATCCTGTGGTGGCGGAACTCACTTACTTCGGCACGCTGCAAGAGATTTTGAGGATCGATTACAAAGGATTTTTTGTCGACTTGTTCGACGTGCAATGGTTCAAGATAATCATGGAGGGTCGCAACGCTACTGTGCGTAGAGGAGAGTCTGGTTTTCTTGAGGTGGATTCTACTAAGAAATGGACTGACCTAAGAGACACTTTCGTACTACCCGAGCATTGTGAACAAGTAAGTATGTAAATAGTTAACATCCCCCTTTTACAAGTTATGTGCTTGAAAGCTCTCATGTAAGTTATGTGGCTCTGGCAGGCAGTATTTCATCCTACAAAGTCTACATCAAACTGGTGGTACGTCATAGAGGTAGCCCCTCGTAGTGCAAGGACGTATGAAGGCTACCATGTGCCAATCACAACGACATCAATGGAGGAGATCAGAGAAGATGCTCAATCAGAAGCCGCTGCGGTGGTGCTAGACGAGCATCAAGATGCTACTACTCTATTTGGGGTGCATGCAGAGGAGCTACAAAATGAAACAGAGGATATGTGTTTAAACGGAGAGCTCTATATAGATATAGGAAGTTATGCTGAGTTATGCGAGGATGAGAGAGAGATCTCTTAAAGCCACAAATATTGTATTTGAACAATTTTGCTCCGTGTTGTAAAAGCTCTGGCTCTCTAAGTACCTTCCATGGTGTATAACGCTCTTTTCTACTCGCGCTCACATCTTTTGATTGAAAATTCTGAGTTTTCGACTTGCCTCTTCTATCACTCGATTCATTGCGTCATTGTATTTATATGCGTCATTACGTCATTGTATTTAATGGTCTTTGCGTCATTGTCTACTCTATTCATTCAATATTAAGTTTAAATATTTGTGTGTTTAATGCAGGTATGGATGATGAGGAGTTTCTTTCTTCTTTGTCACCGCAGCAGAGACAGTGGTACGTGGAGCGTCATCGCTCTGGCGCATCATCGCGCGTTCCTACACCATCCGCATCTCCCTCTCTTTCGGAGCATTCGGCGCGCTCCGAAGCTTCGGCGTCGACGAGACGAGCTTCACACTCGTCTAGACACTGGCACTCTAGTGGTGGCGGTGGCGGTTGTTGTGGGGATTCCGCCACCGATGCCTCCACACCGCCTCGTGTTCGACGAGGCTCTTTACCCTCCCCTTCTTTGCCCGCCCCCACACCAGCCACAGCATCGCCATCTACGCCAGGTTTTGCACGGCTGACTGTTCCTAGAAGCTACACACCTCTACCTACTCCGCCAGGAGCCACCCCACTCGACACTCCTCGCTTCCGGGCCCAGACGCCGGTGGAGACACCTGACGTCCGTACCCCCATCGACACGCCGCTAGAGACCCCTGCCGGGACACCCAGGTTCACGCGTCACCGGCCAGAGGGCTTGCCTTACTCCGTCGACATCAGCGGCGGCATCATCATGGATGATGACGGCAAGAAGGTGATCTCGCACATGCGTGGTCTTTGCTCTCTGCTGTTTAGACACTATATACTAAACAAATGGAGTGAAGTACCAAGTGATTTAAAAAACAGAGTCATCAGCATACTTCATGATGAGTTTCCCGTTCCAACACGGGATCAGCGCTTCAATGAAGACCTGATGAAGATTCGAATGCGCGAATACTGCAAACACAAGCGTTCCGAAGTGCAAAAAGCAATCAAGAATGGGTGGAATAGGCCAGATTGGCTGGCCAAAGAAGATTGGAAGAATGCGAAGAAAGCAGCGCGCGAGAATCCCGATAAGTGGAAGCAACAAAAGGATGCAGCCAGAGCGCGAGTAGAGGCAGGGAGCTCGCACCACTTGGGGAGCGGTGGATGGGCATCATTTGAGGCCGATTTTGTAAGTCTTTTCACATTGCTCTTTATGCATGTTCGATAGTTTATGGTTTATGAGTTTTTTAGTTCTAACATAATGAAATCTTTGTATGTTTTGACAGTGGTCGATGACAGGACGTGATCCCACACCGTACGAGCGCGAGTACGCAGGCAGGAAGGGCTTAAACACTCTGATGGACATTCTCAGTTCTCGCGGCGGCATGGTTAGTATTAGGGTTTACTCTTTTTTATTTTTTGTATTGTTTTATAAATGTCGTTATATGTTTATACTTACTGAAAGCTGTCTTATTGTCTTTTTTTGCAGAATCCGACAGATACGCCGCTTGGACGCGATGAGACGTCTGACTAAACGACGTCAGTTTAGCCGTAGCTAGATAGCATTAGTTTAGGGTTTCTCATAGCTTATGTATCATGAGACGGATTTTATACGTCTTTTTGAACCATGTATATTATTACATTTGTCACCGCAGTTCCTTTTGCCAATCAATTCTTTATGCCTATGATGTTGTACAATTGTCATTATTACATTTGCCAATCAATTCATTTTGCCTATGATGTGTACAATTGTCAATTTTGCAAACAATGCGTCTTGTGGGTGACTATTTTGGGTCTATTATCTACCTTTTCACTTTTTTTAAAAAGTGAATCAAGTACAATATGGTTGATGGGTGGCAGGGCATTCAATGCCCTGCCACCAAAAAAATATTCTCTCGGGCGTCGCTATAAGCGTCGCTATTTATGGCTCTGTAGCGTCGCTATGAGCGTCGCTATAGGCTGCAGTGTAAACGTCGCTATAAGCGTCGCTATATGCGTCGCTATATAGCGACGCTCATAGCGACGCATATAGCGACGCTCTCGTAGCGACGCTCGTAGCGACGGTTTTAGCGACGCCGGGGGTTATAAAAACCCAATGTATTTCCGTCGCTAACAGCGTCACAAGAGCACACAACCTCTTGTAGTGGTAGATGCAAGAAGGTAAAGTTAAAAAAGTGGCGATTTTGAGCAATTTTGATCCTATATTCTTGGTGTATGTATCAAGGAGTACCTTGGGTAGAAACCGAAGTAAAATATGAGCCAAAAGACATCATACGTGCATGATGTCTTAGAGACTAGATTTGGGTCAAATCAGACATATGAGTATACCCTAGTGTCCTAGAGCATAAAATAAGTCCCTAGCCAAAATTTCATTGAATTTGGAGCACATTTGAGCTTGCAAAGGCTAAAAGACAAAATTGGCAAGATTTATGTTGTATTGACCATAACTTGCACAAAAGGTGTTCAGATTGAATTATAAAAGTTGCTGAGAGTTGCTTGAGTGGTAAGGAATCAGTGGGACAAAAGTCACTTCTTTTTTCCACGAAAGACATCATACACGTATGATGTCCAAGTGCCAAACTAGAAGTCAAAACTTTCATCTGAGTGCACAAAAGTCTTTGCCAGCATAAAATAAGTCTAGAGACCAAGTTTCATTCAATCTGGATCACTTTTGGCTTAGTAGACCTTCCCAGAAAGTTGTAGAAAACCAAACAAAAAAAGGACTCATAGACCTGACTACAAGTGTCGGAGTGGTTATACATCAAGGAGATTATACAATTAAAGTTTGAAGCGATCTTGAGCCAGTAGACATCATACGCGTATGAAGTTTCCAGGCACACATTGACAGATTTGGCCATAACTTGAGGTACCGATATCAGATCTAGAAACTGTTTTTATCAAAACAAAGCTCTAGAGTAGCTCTACAAGCTTCATTGTCAACCCTAAACAAAAATCAAAGAGCCTACGGGCTATTCATTGTTGGTCAGCGTCCGAAAAAACATCGTTTAAGGACTCAATATTCATCCAAAAGTTAGGGGTGTCTAAAACCAACAATTTGAGAGAACTGTGAGAAAACGGTTGCAGTTTTTGATATAGTTTTGACTTTTCCCTAAACAAAGAACTTGAACAAATTGGTCCAAATTTGCTTACATCAAGCTAGATCTGTTAAGCTCAGAGATCATGTTCTCTTTAGGGTCAAACTCGGCTTATACAAGCTTTGGAATCCCACTGATAGAGGAGCATCCGCCCATAATGGATCTGCCAAACTTGCAACTGATAAAGACCAAGCTTGTTGAAAGAGTTTGGACAAGAGATCATAAGAGTGAAGGACTATATAGATATGTTGATGACAGTGAGGTCAACCTTTATAGATGCTCAGAGACACACCTAGGAGAGCTGACAAATTACAAGCTCTTATATGTCTATACATACGGAGTCGACTACCAATGGGAATCTATAGTTGTTGACAAGTATGGACGAGATTACAAAGCTGTAGAAAGCACAAACCCACAAATTGCATTAGACATAGGTGGATATTTGGTCAATAAAGAACCACAGATATCTCCACCAAACAAGAGATTTCATCGAAGAATTTCAAAGAGAGAGCCACCTGGATTCCTTTCTAGAGCAATAACGAGAGATGAAGTGATGGAAGAGATGGCAGACATGCCGTCTTAAACACCAATCTTCAATAGAACGACTAATCCCTTCAAAGAAGAACCTAGGCATAGTGGAAGACCTCAAGCAAGAGAAGAATTGGGAGAGTCTATGATTAGTTTTGTAGACAATCGGCAAATTACACTGTCGCAGATCCAAAAATGGGTAACCACGAGATACGTCGAAGATAAAGATCCAACAGATTATGTAGTGGCTTTTAAAAGAGTACTTAGAGTAGAGGAAGTTCTAGAATTTAACATAGTTTGTAGGATTTGGACTAACTCTAGAAAATGAGGTGGCTACATAGTTCAACTCAGTGAAAAGACATGATTTTGAGACTCTAGACGAGTTGTTTGAAGAATTCATCAAAGAATTCTCTCAAAAAGGCATAGCTTATAGTATGGTCTTGCAAATCCACATATTCAAATAGAAAGAGGGTGAATAAGTATGCAAAGCGGCATTACGGCTCAACAGATACATCAAGTTCTGTCCAAGAGCAAAACTTCCTACGCAAGCATGGTTAATGTTGATCTTTATCCAAGGAATGAGACATGTGGGTCTTCAAAATGATATGTATATGATAAGGAGCCTGTCGTTAAACAACTTGATCAAAGAAGCTCTTTATCTGGTGGGGTTAGCTGTGAGGAATATAAAGAAAACAACTATAAGATTCAAGAGGACGACACATCCTCTCAGCACAATGATTCACATAATGTCAAGTCTCATCACATAAACACTGCCATAATAGTCACCAGATACCAAATCCCAATCCAATTCTAACTCCACAGTATAAGTCCAAATCCAAATCACTTTTATTATGTACCCGGGCAACAAAATCATACCAGTTACAGTGGTAGCCAGCCACTGTAGCATGATTTTGTGATCGGTGCTGCCTCAACCGGCGAATCTACACCAATAAGACGTGCTGCCTAGATCGGCAAATGTGCACTAATGCTGCCTATATTGGCGGATCTGCATTTAACATTGTGAATAGATCTGCAGTTTGTCAATGTGCTGCCTAAATCGGCGGATCTTCACAGATAATTGGTGTTGCCTAAATCGGCGAATCTACACCAAGATGAGCATTTACACACTGCCTAAATTGGCGGATCTGTGTGTATGTGACCAATGGACTAGACAAGACATATAAGAGAAAAGTATTTACTATGTGTGTGACACCATTTTGGAGTATAGCAAGGTACTTACAAATTGTTGGTTACTATCCAGAGCACCTTAGCTCACATGAGTAGCTGCATAGCTTATTGACAAATCATCTCAATACAAATTCCTTTCAATGCAATCAGAAGCCATAACCTTAACAGTGTTTAAGCATTCAGCTTAGAACACAATGCAAAGAAATAAAATAGGAAAAGAGGAATGACGTATTTGATGTACATACCAAGAGAGTATACTATATGTGAAAGTATATATACCATTGTTGGCTGGTGGGGGGAGGTACAAGTGCTGCAACTAGCATTTTATATCAAAGTATAGTTAACAAATCCAAAATGTGATAGTTTGGTGTTAGTAATTTGCAATGAAATAAAGGGAGACCCTTCCTATCTAGAATTCGATTCAATATTAGTGGTTGATTACACTTTTAGAATGTACAGTGCTGGCACCTTGACTCGGCAATCGAAAAGTTAAAATTAAATTGGAATACAAATAAAAAGTTATACATTTTTTTGCTGAAACTGAAATGTGAGACAACTTAGGAAGAAGAAAAACTCTACAGTCCAACTTAATAGCATAGATGAACTTGAGTCACAAATAAACAGAGAAATTAATAAGAGCAAAGTTAATGGAGCATTTATCAAACGAGAATATTAGAGCGGGGGATTGTGTTACAGAAATTTGAAATACTCTTGCTAGATATGTATATCCAAATATTCATGCATTATATATATATATATATATATATATATATATATATATATATATATATATATATACCCTGAAAATACACTTAGTAAGTAAATTGATAAGGAATTTATGAAAGCAAAGTCTGTGTATGAATGGGATGTGACGAGAGAAAGTTTTTTTTTTTTTTTACAAAGGTAAGTAACACAAGTATACATTCACAAAAGGTTTAAAATGCTCGCTTAATGTCAAGTCCCTAGATTAATGGAGGTCTTGGAACCCATCTCCCATTCCCACTACTACATAAGTGCTACAATAGCTTTTCTGATAGCATTTAATACATTTGGCATAGCTACTAAAGAAGCATTCAGAAGTCATAATACAATGATACTTTCTTGTAGATATCCTCCTATGGAAAATAACGTCATGGACTAGGATTTGAGTTAGTAAGGGTTGGAGTTAAAATGAATCCTCTATCGGTATTTATACTCAAACTGGTAAGATTTCACCAGTGTTATTTAAACTCACTAAAATAGCAAAACATCGGCTAGATTCCAAGCTTTCCTTCAACAAGGAAACCACCAAAGTTTTATAAGCTTTAGTGTGAATACCTGAAAATGCTTTGAATTTTGACCTTTTAAAAAAAACAAACAAACAAAAGAGCTGTAGGTGTGCCCTTATTTTTTCAAAGAGAATTTCTCGTGAAATTTTTCGTAGGAACTACTTTCGATAGTCATCTTTGTACAAACACTGAGATACCAAGAGACATTGTAGCGCTTATCTCCACCTTAAAGATAGACACACAAATATCAAATCCAAAAAGGCACACCGTCAATGGTTGAAAACTGCAACACTTCCCGCCTAGGGAAATTGTGTCTCAGCTTACAATCATGCTGCTTGGAAGGACAAGAATGCCCCTTAGGAGCAGGAGGAAAAGGAATCATTCCACTTGAAATGTAAGAGAAATAGTGGAAGATCGAGAAGAAAATATGCAAGTCATTTGTTTAAACTACCCTCTTTCTGTGTATGGTTAGGAAAATGATTTGTCTCAAACACTACTTCCCACCACAAGCATGGCAAAATATTGTAGCTCTCCCCCACCACTGACGCGCAAGGTGCTCAGCAAGCAAATTTCTTGAGGAAAAGAACCATAGACAATGAAGGGCTACCACTAGTGCCATGGAGGCATTAGCACTCAAAAAAATATCATCTCTCCAAGCATGATTGGTGATTAAATAGACATAATTGTATACACATCCCATCACGGGAATATCATTAATGAGTGTTGTTCTTGCACAATCAGCAGCAGCATGCATGGGATTGATCATGCCAAGGCAAAAGAAGTAAGGAAAAATGTGGCATGGAGCCAATTGGAGTCCAATTCTCCTCTAGAAATTCTTGTTTAATATAACAATATTAAACCACAAATTATTGCATTCGGACAGTGGATGATTTTCATGGATGAACTCACCAAAACAAAACAACAATAGAGAGAGAAAGAGAGAATTGACATGAAATAGTATATTACCCATCTTCCAAAGGCCTATGGGACCTCACTCATACAATCTGGGTACAAATTGAAATGAAGCAAAGTTTAAAAAAATAAAAAAATAATTTTAAAAAATCAGTATCGTCAATGCTCTGATGATGTTTGAGTCTTGTAGCAAGCGCTGCCGAGCTTCGTCAATGTCCGCCTCTGTAAGCAGTCCTAGCTGCGTTTGCTTCTTATTGTGCTGCCCATCGCAATATGAAAACACAACTTGTATTGCAAGTGCATTGAGTGATCTTGTGCTGCCGCATGCGATGATGCGACCAGAATTCGGTCCGAAGATGAGAGCTATGGTTGCATGGGTAGGTGGGGGATGCGTCTGGTCTGCTACTTCTGTCGCCTCTGCAAGTCAGCTCTCTTTCTTCGTCCGTCTCGAAGTCACGCCTCTCATCAGGACCCCACCCTCCAGCCTCCAGGGCCTGTCCAGGCTCCCAGAAGAGAGAGCTCCTTCCGAGGCATGGCACGCTAAGACTCACCGACAGCTCCTGAGCAGTGCATTGTGCTATAAAAGGTGAGAAGAAGAAGGTTTGCTTGCAGCCAGCTTCGTAGCTGTTTCTAGTCTATCTAGAGATAGTCATGAGGGTTGCAGCCGGCAGCCTGCAGGCATGAGCCGTAGCGGGGATGGCGCCCTTGTGGGGCCTCCTCCTGACGATGCATCTTCTCTTGGACTTCTCCAGCGCGCCTCTTCTGCCTCGGCCAGATGCTCCCCAGTGCCCCCACCCTGGACGAGTAGCCGCTCAGTGTCTTCTGCATTTCTTGTCGGCGCCATTGATCAGTGCCCTGTCACTCGCAGTACTCCAGTGTTCCGCCACCATCAGGTAAAGAGTGCTGCACAATCAGTACAGTACAGTTCTGTAACCTATTCTGTAAGGTCATGACGAAGGTACTGTAACTCTTCTGGTTTGCTGTGCTGCTTGTCTGTGGATCAACTGCAGGTTGGCGAGATAGAGAGAGAATGAGTTGGACTGGAGTTGGTTGGTAGAAGAGAGCGAGAGAAGAGAGGCTCTTGCGTTCAATACTAGGCGTTAGCATGCATAATAAAGAAAGCAAAAGAGTGGCGACCCTTTCTGCTGCATGCAACGGCTGCTCCTTCGAAAGTGTGCATGGCGGCTGTAGAGAGTTAGGGAGTTGGTTGAGCTGAGAGAGAGAGAGAGAGAGAAAGAACGATTCTGGTTGGCGACTGAGAACTGGGGCAACAACTACGAGAGAGAGAGTGGGTTGGTGGGTGGTATACCACCAAAGGGGTGGCTGCCAACTAAAGGGAGAGGGAGAAAGAGAAATACGCTGTGTGTGTGAAGTTGGGGAACTTGTAGCGGTTGGAGTATTTGATGCGCATGACAAGATGTTAAGCCTTGCAGTGTGAGTGGATGTCGGCAACAGTCATGCATACAATACATCTGCATGTTATTGACGGTGTCAAATGGCAAGCCAACACTAATCTAGAGATCTCATCGACGGCCGCTGCTGATCATGATGGGGTGCACGTGCAGTGGTACCAGGTGAAGCAGGCGATTAAGTGGTCGCTCTGGTCTCAACTAAAAAAGAAAAAACGGCGCAACAGCGCTCACTGCATGCTTGTGATTAAAAAAAAAAAATGTGGTCGACCCGGTACCGGCAGTTGCATGGTGAGCCAAGAGCTAGTTGGACGACTGGTTTAGAGGGAGTCTAGCGAGTAGCTTTGTGTGTAGCTGTAAAATGCCAAAACTGAGAGAGAGACGTGGTCCATTGGTGGGTGCCATGCATAACACAAAAGTGGTGGGCGATGGTGCAAGCATTCACTATTGGGAA
Organism: Adiantum capillus-veneris; assembly: GCF_014529385.1. Taxonomy (NCBI): domain Eukaryota; kingdom Viridiplantae; phylum Streptophyta; class Polypodiopsida; order Polypodiales; family Pteridaceae; genus Adiantum; species Adiantum capillus-veneris. The sequence goes on from NC_140944.1 coordinate 129,154,699, forward strand.
TGGTGTGTTGAAGTGAACGTGGTTGGTAGCCGAGTTGCGCGGCTGAGGTCGCGGGCTCAGGAGGTAGGCTTTCTCTCTACCCTTTGTCGTTTGTCAGATCCGCCCTTAACACACACCTCTTTGTCTCGTCCGGTGGTTGTCAAGGAGCAAGCAGTACAAACACCTCTGCTATCCGTGTTTTAGGAAAGCCAACCGTCGCTGTGGTCGATAGGTGTCGTTTATTGTGCTACCATTAAAACTTGAGTGTTCAGTCTCTCTCTAGATCCGGGCCATAATTATTGCAGCCATGGAGTCATCGGTTCATACCCGGCTTTTACACGTCCAAGTTGCAGAACTCAAACCTAAATTGTTAAGATCAAGAACCACCTCGATACTCTGGAGTCTGCATGCTCTATTCTATGGGGCGATTCATGGCCTACCCTTTAGATCATGAGATTAAGTTTAATCTATTCAATAACTATGTTTAACGATCATAATTTTTTGGCTAGTAATTATTCTATCATGACGATAAAGAAGAAATTCTCTTTAATTCCAAAGGTCACTAACTGTATCATGCAATCAACACCACTTAGCTGAAGCAACTAACAACACCTACAAGAATGAGAAAATAAAATACTTAGCTAGTGCTCGTCAAATTATTTAATCTTGGAGCGTAGCCTTGCTCTGATACCACTGCTACAAACGGAAACATTGAGAGCCCTGCAAAATAGCAAAAACAATATACTACAAGCCATGAAACGAGAAAATCTGCATACCTCGAATCACACAACGCATAATCCAAGTTGTACACGAGCAGAGAGAGAAAGAGAGCGTGATAGAACGTGAGAGCACGTGCAAACGCACCTCCTAGAATGGAGTGCTACGTCGGCACGGCGAGAGAGAAGAGGGAAGAGGAGAGAAGAGCAACGCAAACACTGGGTGCAATCTCCCACCGTGCAAGAGTGACCATTTCCCTCTTGCACGTATTTAATTTATAGATTCTTGAATGGCCAAATTGAGTACAAACTGGCCAGCCGGTCATAAATGGACAAAGCTCATAAAGAGCACTTGAATAATAAAATGTACATAAAATATGATATCCTTTTGTAATAGCTTAGCTCGGTCAAGCCTTTTCCACCTGTTCACAGCTGCAATAAATAATAAGATATCAATTCCATAACATAAACTCTCAGTGGACCCCTTTGCCTCCTGGCCAATAGGAATCAGGCAAGCCATTGGGCTGTTGAATGCTCATTGGTCCCCTTGAGAGACTGTCCAATAGTCTTCTAGAGAGCTTAATTCTTATTGGTTCCTTTATTAAGTGTTTTCAAATTAATTAAACTAGATTTACTCTAGCCTAATTCTCATTAGTCCACCTCCAAGGCCATCCAATAGGAATTGGGTACCCCTTGTGGGCATCTAGGCTAGGGAGCTGACATGTGTCCTTCATTCCCTTTGTGTAAAGGGAGCTTGTGTGTGTGTGTGTGTGTGTGACCTTCTCTCTCATACCCTACTTGCAAGGCTCGCCCCCTCCTATGTAGGGATTGACAAAGACTGTTTGTGACACACACTAAGCATCCAATTTCCCTAGTGTTTGGCCTTTGGACACAACCTTTGAATTTTGGAACCTTAGCATTTTGGAAGTCTTAATGGGCTGAACCTTAGGGTCTTTTAAGCCCATTGTTTCACATTGCTCTTTTGCAGATGACCCCCCCTTTGGATCCCTATTTTCCCTCCTTTGGATCCCTACAGTGGCCCGGTCTGCTAGCTTAACCAATATTCTAGCTTTTTCTCCCCTGGAACTTTCCCATATTAAATAATCAGTTTAACATGAGAAAATCATTTAGGAGAATTAGATATTGATTATTATGACAACTTTGATCTCGATCCAAACTTGCATTCCCAAGCTCACTTAGTAACCCGTCCACCCATGAGCCAAGAGCAAATGCTTCCCAACAGTCAAGGCGGTCTTGAGGCCCAAACAAGAGCAGCCCGCCACAACTTGCTGCTACTCTCCACAATACCTTAACACCTTGCTAACCTACCACCCCTCAGTTAACCCTGCTAAATCCATCTCTTTGCTTGACCAAGCTATTTCTCATCTTTGTAATTAGGAAAAGGGTGTGTTTAATTCATGGAAACTATAGGTAAGGTTTTTTAAAAATAGGCCTTGAATGCATTTGATACGTTGGGTTTACATATAGTGACCGTCTAGGGTGTAAAGTACCTCGTATCCTTACTAATTTTGATTTAAAAAAATTGCGAACCTCACAATATGTTAGTGAATTGTATTCCAACACATCATAAATATACAAAACCACCTCAAGCTCTTGAGGTGCTGAGGATTACAAATTGGATGTCTTCTGCCTCTCTTCGAGACGTATGATTATCGGCTTAGCAAAGTAGGTGCATTATAGTCCTAGGCTTTACTTGTTGTAGGTTGCGACATGGCATGGGTATCCCAAGACCATTCATCCAAGTCTTGCTTGCGTCCAAATGTAAAGATCATCACTCTACTTTCTTGTGTAATCTTAGAGAATCTTGCCACGTCTAGATCTCCTTCAAACACACGATGGTTTCTAGCCTGCCATATATGGTAAAAGAGAAGTACATAACAATTTGAGTGCAGAGGAGAAGGGCATGACTTCCCAACTCCTTGCCCTCAAGGAATAGATCGGTCTTGAAGAATCTGACATGCCATGTCCTTTGGACCCACTTGAAAATCTAACAATGTCAGGCCTCTGATCGCCTAGCATTCCATGAAAAGGTGGGCCAGATCCTCACTAGCTATTCTACACCCCAAGCAATGATATGACTCGATTCCTCTCTCCTGGAGCACTCCTTATCACCTTCCATAGAAATATCTTCGTAAATTGTGGCCACTTTGGCTTCTAGATGTTTTCCATGACTTGCTCCCACTATTTTTATGGCCATTGTCTCTTTCATATTTTATTAAGGGGGCTAGATCAATTATTCTCGTGCATAATTTCATGATATATGTCTTTTGCCTGGAGTTTCCCAAAAAAAAACTACTTTCAGGCCATCACCAGGTGTTCCACTCAAACCTAGATTCACAAATTGCCATCACAAGATTGTCAAGCTCTTTTATCACTTTGTTGCTAGCGGATTCAGACCCTTATTATTCACTAATCTTGAGAAATGTATCTAGGAAGAGATAGCAAGTAGGTGATACAATTCTATTTTATTTTTAAAGGAAGAGGAAATCAAAATAGATTCTCATCTTACATTTGAAGATGTCTAAATAGAGTTGCCGAAACGGATGTGAGTGGACGGTGTGGATGGCCTCAAACTATGTGACCTACATGCTGTCATCCATGGTCTCCATGAAGTGCATTCTAGCTATTACCTGCATGCTAGTCGTCTATGATGGCCACAAACTATAGTCACAAAGGGCAGTCCATTAGTGTGACTTGCATGCTAGCCATCCACGTGGTGGTGGCAACAAGCTGCACTAGAAGTGTGGAGCACTAGAAGCGCAAAGGAGGGCTTACTTATAGAAGGGTTGGTAGCCACACAAGTGTGGAACGCTAGAGTCACTAGCAAGCATTGAAGGGTGGAACATCAAAGGAGAAGAAATGCTAGAGGGCAGAGTTTGAGCAATAGTAGCACAAACTAGGACTATTTGCATCGCTCCAAATAGGTGACCTCAACGAGCACTTTGGTTGTCTTTGATTTTAAAGACTGTGTGATCAAGTTGAAGCTAGTTAAAGGGAGATCCAAGGCATCAAACCTTTATTACATAGGCTTGAACGATTGCACCAAAGAGAGAGAGAGAGAGAGAGAGAGAGAGAGAGAGAGAGAGAGAGAGAGAAGAGAGAGAGAGAGAGAGAGAGAGAGAGAGAGAGAGAGAGAGAGAGAGAGTCTTACTAGATTCCTTTAATCATTTAAGCCTTAAACAATGATAAATATAGAGTTAAATTGTGTATAGTAAAAATCTTGAGAGATGGACACATGAATATATGTAGGATAAGGAATAAGCTTTGTGAATGTATGTAAGAGGTATTAGTGGTTCTATGTGCTTGAAGGGTTAAATCACTTCAACAAGGGATATTTTCAAGTGCAGTGTGTGTTTCCCTTTTAGTGCATATTTGGAAGTCTGTTTTATGAAACCCTTGTGTTGATGTGATAATTAAGGAGGAGGTTGCCGTGTTGTTTATTCTTGAGGATGTAAAATTGTAGGTATCATGGCAAGGATGAAGAAAGCTACACATTCTATTGGTGATGTGAATGATGTCTTCAATTTTTTAAACCATAGAGGTAGGTCTAGGAAGAGTGAGGAGGAGATTTTGCGGGCTGAAAGTAGCTGCTCAAAGAGGTTGTTTGAGTTAAGCCTTACCATCTTTGTTAGTGGTGCAGATGTAGACGTTGGTCTTCTCTCTATTTTGAAAGACCTGCTGAAACAGACTATTGCTAGAATGTGTTCCCTTGAACGTGGAGGAATACTGTTCCACTTTCACTTCCAAATGGTGGTACGAATCATGTTGATGTCCATAATAGCAATTAGCAAAAAGATAAAGACGTACAGGCTGGGTGGTATAAATAAATTCCAATAGGTGAGGCATATGCATATATTGAGAGGGATGATTGGGTTGTGCTTAGAATATATTGACAAAGACAATGTCCAAAATGTTGTCCATAATATTTCTCCCAATGAAATTAATAAAAGCATCGAGATCTACACGTTGCATGGTTTAGATGACTTAAAGAACAGGGTCTACTTGACACACATAAATGTATTCAATAGAGCACTTATAGATTGGAAGCATAGCTTGCATCACCCTATTGGACATGACTTTCTTTGAGCCTTGCACCACATGATTAAGTGCCGTAAGTACTGCCCATCTTCTACATGCATCACACCGTACCAAGGACATGGGATGGAACAATGAAAAATTGAAGTTCTTTAAGAATGCATGGCATTTTCAAGCATAGTCACATATAATGATCGATAGAAATACAATGGTGCTACTCATCCTCACCTTGATCGATTCTTGAATAGGTGAAAAAGCAATGATAGATAGAAATTATTTTTCACATTTACTTTGATGTGAGGAGTGTTGATGTCAATATTATTTTGAATGAACTACAAGGCACAAGTGGATAATTAGATGGTGAAGGAGGTAGTGACAATATCTGATAGTGACTGCAATCCTGATATGGTCACTGTGGAAGTGGTTACGTACTTTTTATTAAGAGAACCAAGACTGATTTATTTGCATGTTAGGTATGTTTATTACAATTCAATATGTGTTCAATTTTATTAAGCTCTATATTATCGTAGATTACTTTCATTATTTCCAACAGGCATGCGCAATGGAAACAACAGAGACTCCTGTACAAGCTTGGAAAATTGAAAAAGAGGAGAGTCAACAGAATAACATGGATGATGAAATACTACAATAGCTAGAGGATGTGTTGCTACATATTTGGAGACAACTCCATGGAAGCAGTGCAGATGACAATAATACTTTGTGAAGTTGTGTTCTCCATTATACATAGAGCATAAAGGAGACATGTTGTAAGATGTGCACCTTAATGCTATTGATGTTCAAGGCGCAATATCAAATAAGCTCTTTGACAATGGGAGATATTTTCTTTCAAAGCATCTTTTGCGTGGAGTGAGTAGATAGAGTAGATAAAGTAGTAATGGAGGTTTTCCATTGCATGAGCAACTTCCCAAAAGAGTGCTACTCTTTCAGCTCTCTTTCCATAGAGAAAGTGAACGACTTATAGTCAATGATGACCAAGTTATCTCTACCCCTCCAAATGACAACTCCTTCCTACACACAAGAAGACTCAAACAAAGGAAACTCATCATCTTCACAAGAATCTTCAAAACCAATTGAGACCAAAGCATGCCTCTAGTGCTAGCTAAGTGAAAACAAGTTGATCATTTTCAATAGGAGAAATGCCAATCATAGAAGAAGGCCCTTGCAAAAATCCAATCTCTCAACCCAAGCACTCAAAACATCGAAAAAGGGAGAGAAAAGAATCAAATGTTTGTTCCATTTGTAAAAATTCAAAATCCATATCAAGTATGGATAACAAAAAGTCTCTAGCAACATCTTAATAAGTAGATCACTCCACAAATCTCACTACATGTACATGAACACCACCACAAAAATACAAAAATGTGGGTTCTTCCCAAAGTAGCAAAATCCCATGCTATGTTGGCCCTTGAGTCGTCTGCCATGTGAGAGACTCTTGAGATTGTTATGCACAAATGTCAACTTAGTTTTAGTTACATGGCTTCACTATGGATAGATTGTGACCCTTGGAAAACTCCTTTTTGACGCACCATCCCTTGCATTCACAAATTTTGAAATCAATAGAACTATAAGGCTAGTGCAAATTGAGATAGAGTACATGGGTAACTACTCCTCAAAGGTTGGAGATTTTTTTTTGGCTAAAGTGACTTTTTTCAAAAAGCATTCTTTTTGCATTTCTTATTACGTATTTATTTTACAATTCAGATACATGGATCCACCCCTCTCCCAATGGCTTGGATGTGTCATACTTGGATATAGCAACAAGTACATATACTTGGATACCTATGGAGGAGTAAAGATGTCAATTGTGCAACTTAAATCCAAAGCTAAAGGAGCATTACATATGCCGGCGCTAGTATTTCTACAAGATACAAGGGCATTGTCTCCTTAGAGAGGGCTTTGGGTCTTTGTCGAGGGTATATATTATTTTGATCAAAGATTCCTTGAGATTTTCTTGCTAGACCTTGCACAATTTGTCCCTTTCATGGTGGATATGCTCTTTAGCTCGTTTGTGCCATTGGGTGATGGCCACTTGGATTTTCTTTTCCAACATACTCCGTTTTAGATTTGTTCTCATCTGTAGACACCATATAACCAAAATGCATGCATAAGTATAACCTCATAAAGTTTTTCAATGTTAAACTAATTTGCACAAAAGAAACTATTAAAGTTCTATTTTTTCTATGGAATAGAAAAACATGAAGAGATTATATATAATCTGAGCACGGTAGTGAAAAATATCTACAATTCTTATTAGTGAAGGATGTTTTTCTTGTGATAACTAGCTCTAGAAAATTATCAAAGATATTAAAGATTCTTATCAATTAATGGTATTTTTCATGTGATACCCAACTCAAAAAATTATAAAAGAGAGCAATCAATGCTCAAAAAATATCTAGGTTTAGTGTAATCTCACCTTCAAATTTTCAAATATACCTTTTATAATAAATTTTGAAGGTGAAAAAACCTATAAATCTTGGTAATTACGGTGTATTTTTGTCCAAATACCTCTTAATTTTGGCAAAAACCTCTAATTTCTCACTTAAAAGGTTTTCCAAGTTTTTTATTTTGAGCCCCGATAGCAATCTACCATTAGTGATTGGATAGCTAGTTCATAGAGTGACTACTTTTAAGGAAACACTATTGCTCAAAAGTCCACGACACAAGCACTAGAGAAATGCATGCAGGAGGCTAGAAATATTACCTGAGATACAAGGGCATAGCTTGGTAATGTAACAAGTCCCATTATAACTTGCGATGCAAACCTGCATTTTCCATTGATGCACATAGGTAAAAAATTAATCATGCATTTTGCATCATTCATTTCTCTATATGATATCATTCCATAGAGAGATCATGATTCTTACCCAATTATAAGTCGTACAATGAGATTTTCCTTTTCTTGATAGACACAATTTTCACCAGAGAAGCTAAACTGGAAAACAAAGTTGACATATATATTACTAAGGAAGTTTATTGCAAAAACTATGCGATTGTGTTTTCTCTCACACACAAAAATCAAGGTTAAGTGTATTAAGTGATCTACTAGTTTGTTTGTGATCAAATCTAGTAGAAAGAATCCTGCCACAAATGCTTGAGAACATGCTAGTATTCCAATTTCAATTGAAGCCCATTGCTCCAATTGATAACTGTTGTGCACTCTAGAAAATGAATCAGGGTTGATAAAGAGGCTCTTACTGCAATCCAAAGTACTAAAGATACATGCAAGGCATTCTATCAATAACAAGAAATCAACTTAGTTACAACAAATATTTGCTGCAACACAAAAACTAAATAATAGCCACGAAATATCTTCAACATGAAAATTAATTGGATGTATGATTATCAATGCGGCAAACCTGAAAATGTATGAAGTGAATGCACCAAAGGGTGAAACGCGGGCGATTAAACCAAAAAAGGTTGTCACTCAACTTTACATTCGGAACACCCAATGTCAAAGCGTGCGCTTGATGATATCGAAGTGCCATATTGGTTATAACAAATTGCAATTTTGTGCCCACTATCAAAAGTAGCTTCTCGTGAAAACAAAATTAATAGAGAAAAAAGCTCATTAAAATCTGACTTCTAAAAAACCCACTTGAATCACGAAGCTTAGAATTTTTCATCTAAACAAGTTATTTAAAACCCTAACTTTGACAAAAATTCACATTAAAGCTTAATAGAACATAAACAAACTCATGTTGTATACTTACAAGCAAAGCAATGAAGGCTGTCCAAAGCTTGGTTTCCCACCCTATGCATGCAAAGAAAAAAAATCAAAGCAGAATCGGTCAAGGATCTTTATTCTCATACACATAGGTTGTATTGGCCAAACTCTATTGTGCTTCTATCGTATAAGGCTACTAAAGTATGAATACATGCTAACCAAGCAGAGTGTTTGGCAATTCAAACTCAAAGAATGATACCCTATAGTCAATAAATTCTAAGGCAGGACGCTCGCAGGGTGCGCCTATAAAATTCTCAATATAATATGTGTTTAGAGCCCAATAAAGAATCTCATTTACACATTTTGTGAAATGGAATAAAACTACCCCTCTTTCTTCATAAACCTGTCACTTTTTTTAAAAAAAAGAGTTAAAATACCCTTTATAAAAGTGAAAATTTATAACTCATATGAATTAAGAAATACCCTTCTATCAAGCACACGTGATACACCTACATATCTACATGGTGCACCTTGGACACAACCATTCTATGACATCTTGACTCAGCAAACCAAAAAGCCACCTACCATTGGGCAAGAGCTAGCCACATGGAGGCATTGACACCAATCAAATTCACAGGGTGGAAGAAAGCATACATTTACAAAGCTGGTTCTATAATGCTCAATATTCTACTCTATTTATATCATACTGGGCCTATATTGGTTAATCAATTTGAATAAGAGATAGTTGCAAAAACATAATATGCAAGCCTACTTCACTTACCTTCTACATTCACCAGTAACCATAGGCACGCAAATAGCCATAATGCTGGACTGCAAAAACAACACAAAATAATATGCTATACAAATATCATGTATGTAGGTATCAAAGAAACATCAATATAGTAACACATGCACATGAGTACTCATTTAAGAGTGAGAGAGAGAGAGAGAGAGAGAGAGAGAGAGAGGGAGATAGAGTTAGAGTTAGAGAGAGAGTTAGAGAGAGAGAGAGAGAGAACTCTAACTCTCTCTCTCTCTCTCTAACTCTCTCTCTAACTCTAACTCTATCTCCCTCCCTCTCTCTCTCTCTCTCTCTCTCTCTCTCTCTCTCTCTCTCTCTCTCTCTCATTGCAGTGAATACTTGATCAAACCTGATGCCCACAACGTATTGGAAATCATCCTGCAAGGATCTCCTTATGTACTTGTGAAAATTGAAACTTAAATGGCGTGGCGTGTGACTCTGTTTCATTTTCATCAAAGTAGACTGATTAGGATTTGGGAGTTTGGCAAGGAAGACACACACATGCACACACACACACACACACACACACACAGAGTTTCAACTCAATATAATGTGCACATATAGCTCAGGATTGTGTGTCTCAACTTCTTTCAAACATATAGCCTAGAATCACCTCTCTCTCTCTCTCTCTCTCTCTCTCTCTCTCTCTCTCTCTCTCACACACACACACACACACACACACACACAAATATATATATATACCATGATAAAGCCATTATGAAGGGTGATATAGTCTGTCTCGCTGATAGGATGAAAGAATTGGCGAAAGAAGGCAACCTACATGCAAATTCCATAATCTCTCTCTCTCTCTCTCTCTCTCTCTCTCTCTCTCTTTCTTTCTCTCTCTCTCTCTCTCTCTCTCTCTCTCTCTCTCTCTCACACACACACACACACACACACACACACACACACAGTATGAAGTCTTGAGTTGAAGACTTGTGACCAGGTACAAGTCTTCCCTCCCCACCCATCTCCCAAGACACCTTGAAGATCTATTCACACTTGGTCGTGGTTATTAATCCAATGAAAAACTCCCAATATAGCCTTGAAATGTGAGGAAATTCCCAAAATACCCCTCAAATTTCAAAGATTCCTAATATACCCTTGTATCAATCTTAGATGTCTTGCTTCATAGCTTAGTCTTTTTTACAATAGAGATTTATCTTTAAGTCTCACATAGATGAAAATTTTCACCAATCACCTAACAAATAGAGGCATTTGTGTATAAGGTAGGAATAATCTATTTCAACTTGAAAGCCCACAATACCCTCCAAAATCCTAGTTCTATCATCTACTATTGAGGAAAAACCAACCTTCCCACGAAAACTTACAAAAAGGAAAACATTTGTAGATTTTTGCAACTCTAACAAGGGGTATTTTGGGAATCTAAACCTCATAAAATTCAAAGGTATTTAAGGAATTTTAGGAAAAGATAAGGGATATTTTGAGAATTTCCTCAAATTTCATGGGTATTTGTAGGTAGCAATTTAAAAGGACGTCTTTTTCACATCAATTTAACCATGAAATTGCAACTAAAAGGATAACAACTCTCAATTATCATAGAATGGCTATTTAAGGACAACCGTAGGTGGAGGAGTTCGTTCACCTATCTCAGTAATGGAGGAGCTGATTATCAGCTCATGGAATGTTAAGGGGCTCAAGACCCAAAAGAAGAGATCCCTCTTCTAGGAGGAAGTAAGAAAATCAAAGGAAGTTAATTGTTGGGTTGTCCAGGAACATCACCTCGACTCTGCAAGTAAAAGAAAACAAGCATTGGGGAAAAAGCTTGTATTTTATTGAGAGGGTGGTGATGGTTACAGTGGTGTAATGATGGTTGTGGACAGGGACCTTGAAGCTAAGGTGGTGCTCAATCATCCCTCTAGGAGAGCTTTTGATCAAGTGGGGGGACCAACATATCACCATTGTCAACATTGTATGGTCCCTGCATGGCAAAAGAAAGAGAAAAGCTTTGGGATTAGCTGAAAGGCGTGCATGTGGAAGGGGAGTGGCTTCTATTGGGAGACTTCAATATGGTCTAGAGAAGAGAAAGGATAGGACAGGCTCCTCGAGCATGCTTGTGGGATTAGAGAGATCTAGGTGGCAAAGATTGTGTGAGAAGTTGTCTTTAGCGGACTTGTGAGAGGTGGGTCCATGGAATAGCATGCCAAGATTTACATATACGAGCCTGCAACATGGTGGCACATCATCTCAATTGGATAGATGCCTATTGTTTTCATCAAGTCCACTGGCTATCACCATTGCTTGATATGAAGGTGGTAACTTCACAATATGCCTGTCGGATCACCTACCACTAAGCATGAAATTCCAAGAAACCAAAGAAGAAGGACACTACCCTCAAGGATCAAATAAGTTACTTACAATAGGGGCACATCTCTTTAAAGACCCTCTCTTTAGAACCCTGGTCACAGAAGCTATAAGACATCTTTGTAAAGATGTAAAATTGGTAAGCCCTAAGGCCTGGGATATCTTCACCAAGAATATTCCAAAAGCAATCAAGACAGTAGGTCCTAGAAGAAAGAAACACCACGAGGAGCAATTAAAGAAACTCACAGACAAAGTAGAGCTGTTAACCACCAAGAAAAAGATGGGTTGGCTTCTGAAGCCGAGCACAAAAAGGTGGCTCGAAGAAAAATGCAACTTGACTGAATAAAAACTTGAGTAGGTGAAGAAGACCAGAATTCTATATAGAGAGACTTTCCTCTAGCCGGAGGAGGCTAATCAATCTCACTTCTTCAGGGCCCTCAAAGTCAAGAAAAGTCAGGGCATTGTCCACTCGTTGTCTGATGGAGAAGGAAAGGCAATTAAGGACCCATATTTAATGGCTCATATGATGCTTAACCACTTGCAATAGCTTATTGAGTAGGCTGAGGCTTGATCCCCGGACGTGGATGGAGCTAGAGTTGGTCTTCAAACAATATCACATTCGGATGCCAACATATTGGAGAAGGCATTCTTCGAGGAGGAATGCTCTCACACATTGCAAGCTTTGGGTAAAGAGAAGTCTCTTGAATGGGACTGCATGACCACAGAGTTATTTAAAGAATTTTGGGAGGATCTTAAGTCTCGGATTACGCGAATGGCTAACCAATCCCTAGTTAATGGAGCTCTTGACTTGAGTATCCAAAGAGGCCTTCTCAAATGGATCCCTAAACAAGTTTGTTGCTCCCATTTGAAGCACTGGTGCCCTATAAATATGATGCTAGTGGCATACAAAATAATCACCAAAATTGTTGCTCTTAGGCTCTTGCCTCTTCTTGACAAGGTCATCACCCCCCACCAACATGGATTCATAAAAGGAAGATCTATCTACGACAACATCCTAGCAGCAATGGTTGGCATAGAGTTTGCATCATTCACTAAGCAAAGTGTGTATTACTTCAATTGAATTTAGATAAAGTGTATGATAGGATCACATGGTCTTTCATTGAAGAGGTCATGAAATCACTGCGCTTTGGGGCGCACATTGGGTGTTGGTAGCCAATTTGAGCTCCTATTTAATGAGCGGATTGTGGGGGCTTTTGAGGTAAAATATCGATCAAGAAAGGATGCCACTTGCTCCCCTTTTATTTGCCATTGGATCTCATCCCCTGGTGACAATGCTCAAAGACAGTGCTTCAAGAGGGGAGATCCAAGGGCTATCCTTCCCCAACCGATTGTGCAAATGTATGCCATTGCGTCGGAGTGAAAGTGAAATATTGAAAAATATTGATTGATCTCCCTCTCAGAAGATGACTCGTTCAATCCGGCAATGTGGCCGATGGAGATGGTTGTCTAGAGGGATGGTGTTTAAGAACCTAAGAGACCCTCTTGGGGTGCATATTAACCACAAGCGTAGACTCTCATGGGTGATGGATAAGATAAGGAGCAAGTTGCATAGGTGGGAGTATGTAATCCTCCCCTTTGCTACCAGATTGAAAGTGATCAATTTGTTTATGCTCCCATATTTAGCATTTAATGGCCCGCTACTTAAGATTGCCAAATGCAACTAGAAGGAGTTCTTAAAATTGATGAAAAGATTCCTCTAGAAAGACAACTTTGGCAATGGGCAATCTTGGAGTTCATAGCAAGGCCGGTGGGACAAGGTGATCTCAAAATTCTAAACCCTAGTACTCATGCGGAGGCCCAGTGTGCCAAGTTTGTGGTTGCAAGCACAAAGAAAGATCAATCCTGGTATGTTATGAAAAAGGCCATGATGGACAATGAAAAACTGAACTCGCAAGGTGTCCAGTGGAAAGAGCTAGATCTACACGATGTCTAACTTGAAGCTTGGGGGCTTAACTAGCGAGCCGGCACCAAAGTGCAAAAAGAGAAGCAGAGGCCTTGGAATGAGGAGAGATAACTAGATACTTCCACAACTCGATGTCTCATTGGTCCCCTTAGCTTTGTAAGGTGGGAAGCATCATGTTGAACCCTGCTTGGAGGGAGGTGGCCAAAAAGATGAACAACAAAGGACTCCATCGACTCAGTTAGTTTTGGGACTTTAGTAGCAGTAGCCTCCCGATTCAATCTCAATAGGATTGAAAGGTAGATGGTAATTAGAGTCTTAGAACGACTTGACAGTTGCTGCCTATCGACCTGCGAGTCTAGGTTTGGTTGCAAACCGTGGCGGTGAAAATATACAGACACTTATATAAACCACACACCAAGGAAGTGTACAACATCCTCATGGTCTCACTAGATTGGTTCTCCCCCCTGAACAAGAAATGATCGAAGGCAAGATGGGTGACAATTGTAAAGAACATTTGGTGTCCACAATGGCTGCTTAGGATGAAGGTCTTTGAATGGAAGGTACGCTGGGTGGCCTTGCCAACTATGGTGAAGGTCCTAGCTAGAGGTACTAGTCCAGATAGATTCCCACAATGCATGTTAGCAAGCAGGAACCTCTCCCATGCGTTGAAGGATTGTCCGGGGATCTGTGACCTAGCAAGAAAGATTTGTAAGTGGGTATAAAAGACATGGAAGATTGGATTCTGCAAGAACAATCTTTTCTCAGGTGGGAAGGTGATCATGAGCCAACCACTTCTAATCAGTACTCGAATTGTCAGGTTCAACTACTTTAAACACGCTTGAAAGGCTAGGAACTATCGACTCTTTGAGAACGTCATTGAAACAGCAAGGTTCACAAAGATCATTCAAGAAATCAAGGAAACGATTATTTCCATTGGGAAGCGGAGGCACTCTGAAGAGTGGGACAAGATTGTGACTGCAACAATATCAGAATTGCATGGATAAAAGTCTAATCCTTAGCCATCCAAGGGTTTTACCTCTGCCACGGTGTGGCCCCCCTATTAACCGATGTACTAATGTTTGTTGGAAGACTTCATGGCTCGACACAAGCATGACTAATAAATGTAATTCCTTTGGGTTGCTAATATAATCTACTTACGATTGTGACTTTTGCAAAAAATAAATAAACAAAAATGCTAGAAAGAGATTGATATGTTTGTGTGAGCATGATGTAAGTGTCTTATAATATAGAACAATGTTTAAAGAGCATTTACATTCAGCTTTCTAATTGCCAAATGGTGAATGCAGTGTTGAAATGATCCAAATATACATATAATTAGCTCTTTTACTAGGATTATGATTCATGATCAGTTTTTGATTCTAATCATTAATGTCATGGATGATGTTTCTAGACAGAGGTGGTTTAGGACATTCCAAAGTAAATGGATGTCTAAAACAATCCGATTTTAAAAACATACCACATAGGGTATGATTGGCTTTTGCATCCATCCAGCTGGTATCGATAGGCGAGACCTAACAAATGTTGTATCCTTTGCAAGTCTAATGTCTCCTCCTAGAAAAGAGAAGTTAAGATGCAATCTTTTTTATCTCATCAATCGAAAAATGCACCATTTTTTTTTTTTGATAATAGGTCTATGTGATACATACTTTGATTAGGGGCATTACATGTTGAGAATGCACTCTCATGTTGATTAATACACCCAACCATGTTGTTATAGGAAAGAGCAAGGGTTACATCTTACGTATATACCTTGCAACCAGCTCCAGTAAAGCTCCAAACATACTCCCTTCTCTCTCTTTTGCTATTGTTGTGTTGTTGTTGTTGCAAAACTCACAATTGTGAGTGGATTATATTAACAACCCAAAAGAATTACAATTATGGTCATGCTCCAAACATACTCCTTTCTCTTTATGAAAAATCTAACAATGTACTACATTAAAAATTCTAACTTGCTAAATAGCCCAAGATGACTTGATCTCTATTATAAATGCAAGCAATTCTTTGGCGACTTCCCTTTATATCGGCATACCAAATATTTGAGCTTTTCAACATTTTGTCACAAATGCTAAATGTAATACCGCAAATTCCAAGCACAAAGGATTATAAATTTGTCATGTATAGTAAACTTCCAATTGTAAAATAAGTTTATTACTCAGATTTTGACTTTGTTCACACAACAAGCCTTTGTATATCATACAACAAAAAGATTATACGTAAATTTGCTTTTGTACAAATAAATCTAACAATTTACCATTAGTGATACGGCCATAGTGTGTAAGCTTTGATAATTTTCACCTTCCTAATTTTAGATGTAGGATATTTAAAAAATTAGGGTTGTATGTGATTTGGGAAACAACTATATTACGAGACCAAAATGATGCATTGTAACATAAAGTATGATGAAATGATATACAATAACCTTTCCACAACTGAAAAATAACTATACGTGGAATCATTTATTGTATTGAGCATATGGAGATTCAACATGGACATATAACTAATTTTTACCAATATTACATGATTCTTTGCTCAAATCCCAAAGGTTCTCTTAATCTTGAGAAGGTCATATGGTTCAAATAAAAAGATAGGTAGAGAAGTAAGAGAGTGATGCTAACATAGAGACTAAAATTCACGAAAACAACACCAAAGATTGAGTCAAAAGATCAAAATCATAGCTAGAATTTTGAAAACTGGAGAAGAAAAGCGGTGCATGGCAATAAGTATAAGTTTGCACCTTTATTGGTGACCCTCTCATGTGGGTGTCCCCTTAGCACATGAAATCGATGACTCATTTGTATCCAAGTGAGTGAGTAAATCAATGGGAGCAAGCAAGTTAGCAAGCATGCAAGTGAGTTGAATTAGTTGAGTGAACCATTGAGGTGATAAAGATGTATCAAATAATGAGTGAGTAGGCAAGCAAGTGAGTATAAGTGCATAAAAAATGAATGATAACATGAATGAGCGACTGGGTGAGAGATTGAGCGAGGAAGCTAGGAGCAAACAACTGCAAGAATGCATAAATATGCTAATGAAGTGTGAACCAGACAATAAATTAGTCAATGCATGATGGATGGTGATTGTGACAATTGCGCAAGCGAAAGAGTGTGTGTGGTGATCACATGACCAACGCAAGCATGAGGGCAAGCTTTTGAGAAAGTGAATGAGGGGAATGAGCAATGCTTGAAAAAAAAAAATCCAAAAACTTGGAAAACCTACATATGTGAAACAACAGAGATAAATTGACAAAATTTGAAGGTTTTTACACCAAATTGCATTAAAATTTTCAAAATTTTGTAGGTTTTCTCACATTTAAATATAAAATTTATAGGTAAATTTCAAAATTTGTAGGTGGTATTACACTAAACCTAGGTTTTGTTTTAGCACTGGGAATGAGAAACTCTTTGATCATGTGTGAGTACATCATTTGAGTTAATCCTTAGGTGAGGCATTTGTTGTCAGCAAGAGATTGAACAAGCAAGCAGGCACATGACCCTTTACAAATAAGCAAAAAATTTATTTACCACCAAGTGAGTGCATCACCATGTTTGAGCTACCTCTGAGTAAAAGTTGAATGTAATGGGCAAGTAAGAAAAATAAGCATATGGATTAGCACCTCTCAACTAAAAAAACGATAGGCATTCGCTTGTTTTGAACCAACATCCCTACCAATAGGAATTGAACACTTCATCTAAACCCGTCCCACCACTTGCGCTATTGTGTTATAGGAAGGGAACCTTGCTATTCTAAACTTTTGTCCTTCTAATGGGGCATGTCTGCTAACTAGGGATTTTTTCCTAAGTATAAATAGGATGTTTGTGAGTGAAGGAGTAAAAGATTGTTTCAATGGATATAACAGGAACTCTTATATAATAATATAAGAATCCAAACAGCTCTCATGACTATGTATTCTTCTTCCAATTGTCTTGTCTGTGTCTAGAGATTTGTAGTGTATTGGTGTATCGAGCGATCCCCAAGGCTTGACCCGAGCTTGAGGCTTCTTTGTACATTTCTTTTATGGAGAAGTCTATCCATCCACTCACTGACTTTGGCAAAAAAGTATAAGATAACAAGGAATGGATGATTAAATAAGAGAAGGAAAGAAAGAAATATAGAAAATAAATTAATGGCCTTTGGAGCCCAAAACCAATCTATAGGCCCATTCAAATACATGTTTTGGCTACATTTCACTCTGGATATCCATATCATGCGGCATAACAAGGAAATTAAAAAAAAGGGGGGGGGGGGGGGGGGGGGGGGGGGGGAGAGAGAGAGAGAGAGAGAGAGAGAGAGGGGGAGGGAGAGGATTGGCCTTGCCCTTTAAAGGTTTATCTTGTAAGTAACATACACCGTACGTAGTCTCAAGTAGCATGAATTTAGTTAGAATATGTATCCTTTAATACTTATATTACAACATAGAAAAATGATAGATTGAAGAAAATATGTTTTAAAAAAATTCACACCGTGGGAAGATTCTTCCGTGTTTGAGATAGCTAGTCTTTCCCATGCTTTCCAATAGCCTACCTAACACAAACAGTGGTTTAAAAACTCCAAAATAAAGGGTTAGGATCAAAATATATATACATTGATGGTGATGATATTTACTGACCACATGCCAAGAGAAACTATCAAAAGGGAATATAGGATGTGAACAAGCGCTAAGATAAAAATAAATATGTGGAGTTTATGAAAGCGAGCTGCAGGAATGAAAGGTTTGTGGCCCTACAAAAGCACCAAATAATCAAATAGACACATCTATATACAAAATCATCGATAAAATATAACATCAATCCCATGCATGAACTGTAAAACTGTTTGGCTTTACTATCATCTAACAAACATGAACATAGACAATTAGAAATGTTCTGAAATCCGAAAGATTATCCTTGAAATGGCTACAAGTGGATTTCTTGTTGCTAAAATTTTTAGTTGAGAGAAACATGCACACTAGTATGAGGTAAATGAGTATTTTGAGTTTTTGGAAGCCTGTTGGTTATAGAAGGAACTTTCTTCACTAGACTTCCATGAGAGCAATTGCAATTGTAGAAGAGAGGACAACAATCACACATAAAAAAAATAAAGCATGTGGGTATGATTCTGGGATTGCAGTTTATTAGATTGTATTTAAGTGAGAGACCCTTTGGAGAAGGAAAGGGCAAGAAAAGTAAAAGGGGAGTATTGTGTCCATGTGACACTTGTTTATTAGATTGTATTTAAGTGAGAGACCCTTTGGAGAAGGAAAGGGCAAGAAAAAGAAAAGGGGAGTATTCTGTCCATGTGGCTCTGATGCAAACTTTTATCTACACTATTATAAAAGGGGGAGGGATTCTGCCCCCTCCCCTCAACACGTGTTAAATCCTCGTCACTCCGGTCGCCTCCAATAGTGTGACATGTAGCTCAGGGCACTCATCGTGCGCACACACACACACACACACACACACACACACACACAGAGAGAGAGAGAGAGAGAGAGAGAGAGAGAGAGAGAGAGAGAGAGGCGGGGGGGGGGGGGGGGGATCGAAGTCCGCCAATAGTACTAGTAACAATAGTGCATCAAGAAACAACAATACAAAAAAGTACAATAATCGTTTGCACACAAGATGAAAAACAATGTTTATATTTATATGAGGATGAAAACAATGTCCATAATTACATGAGGACGTTATAGCACCATGGTTATTCAAACCTAAGTGCAAAATGCTAGCGCTAGAGGAGGAAATATTTGTTGCATGAGATAATCCTTTTTTTTTAGTGCAAAACTATTGTGAGTGATTGTATAAAATGCACCGAGAAATATACAAATAAATCTCAAGCTCATGCCGAGCCTTGAGGGGCAGAAGGTTACATCACAAGCAAGTTAGAAATATGTGTACCGTACCATTACCAAAATCCCTTTACACAACACGGCTTGAGCGCATGGCGAGTGTCGCCCTAAGCCAATCATCCGGGTCTTGCCTTTTACCTAAAACATATACTAACTCCTTAGTTTCTTGTACAATCTCTGAGAAGTTAGTCATGAAGAGGTTGGTATCAAAAACATGGCAATTCTTGACCTTCCAGATATTATTGAAGAAATAGTATCTGACAGTTTGAGTAGAAATTGAAAGTGTAGGACTTTGGAACTGTTTCCCACCAAGGCACATATCCTTCTTGAAGGACCCTATCTTCCCCGTTGTTTGTACCCATTTGCACACCTACCATCCCAGGCCTCTAATTGCTGGGAATTCCATGAAAAGGTGGGCTGAGGTCTTTGCTAGCCAATCTGCACCCCAGATCCAATACCATGTGCAAGAATCTTTATACATGTCAGCAAACCCACCCACAACACATCTCATAGAAATACCTTCATGAAATGAGGCCACTATGGATTTCAAATGTTTGTCGTGGCCTCAACCCATAGAGCTTTCAACCATTGTTTCTTCCGCTCTTTGTTTGAAGGGGCTAACGAATCATTCTCATGCATTAACGCTTGGTAAATGCCCTTGGTATGAGCTTCAAAGATTTGGCTACTCATGGGCCGTTTCCAAGCTTTCCACTCAAGAGTAGGATCCTAGATCCGCATCAAAATGTTCTTGAGGCCTTCTACAACTCTATCAACAAGAATCTTCTAAGTGCCATTGAGATGGAATTGGGTATCCAACTTCTCAGAGGATTTCCAGCACTTATTGTTTCCATCCTATTAACCATTGGAGTCCTTTATTGTTCATCTTTCTAGCAATTTATCTCCAATAAGGGTTCAAAATTACAGCAGTAGATTTAGACAGCCAAGGGGACTAGTGCAAGATGGAGATCTGGAAGTATCTGATTAATTCCCCCCATTTTAGTACCCATGTTTCTCTATTGCAATTTCGCACCAACTCTCCCATGGTGCATGAGATATTCATGTTTGAAGACTCATTTGAAGAGCAAGGGCTCATCCAAAGCTCTTGTACATGTGGCTCATCCAAAGCCACAAGTAGATCTCCAAAAAACGTACCCAACTAGACTTACAAGCATCCCTTTTTCTTTTTTTCAAAACTCACACTTTTGAGTGATTGTATTAGAATTCCAGCAAGAAATATACAAATCCACCTCAAGCTCATGTCAAGCCTTGAGAGACAAAAAGTTACAATAGAGC
Source organism: Adiantum capillus-veneris (assembly GCF_014529385.1). Classification (NCBI taxonomy): domain Eukaryota; kingdom Viridiplantae; phylum Streptophyta; class Polypodiopsida; order Polypodiales; family Pteridaceae; genus Adiantum; species Adiantum capillus-veneris. Next base: position 129,175,321 of record NC_140944.1, read on the forward strand.
CTAGGCAGTCGTACCAAGTACCAAACTATTATCAGGCCTTAGTACACAGGACAGCTTGATCGGATAGCGAGAGCCACCCTAATCCAGTCATCTAAGTTTTGCACTTTTCCCACCATATATATTATCTCCTTACTTTCTTGTACTATCTCTGAGAAGCTAGCCACAGATAGGTCCTTGTTAAAAACTTGGCAGCAGTTCATGGCCTTCCAAATATTACTGAAGAAACAATATCTAACAATTTGAGTACAGACTAGAAGCGCAAGATTTTGCAAACGCTTCCCACCAAGGCACAAATCCTTCTTAAAGAACCCTATCTTCCACGTTCTTTTTATCCATTTGCACACCTTCCATGCTAGGCCTCGAATTTATGGGCATTCGATGAACAAAAGGCAAGGTCTTCGCTAGCCAATCTGCACCCTGAACATATATCATGGTCGTTGTTAAAAACTTGGCAGCAGTTCATGGCCTTCCAAATATTACTGAAGAAACAATATCTAACAATTTGAGTACAGACTAGAAGCGCAAGATTTTGCAAACGCTTCCCACCAAGGCACAAATCCTTCTTAAAGAACCCTATCTTCCACGTTCTTTTTATCCATTTGCACACCTTCCATGCTAGGCCTCAAATTTCTAGGCATTCGATGAACAAAAGGCGAGGTCTTCGCTAGCCAATCTGCACCCTGAACATATATCATACCCAATACCGCGTACCTGAATCTTGACCCCTATCAGTAGAGCTCCCCACAACACCTTTTATAGAAAAACCTTTATGAATTGCGGCCACCTTGGATTCCAAATGTTCTTTGTGACTTCAACACATCGAGCTCCTGACCATTGTATCTTCCATTGTTTGTTCAACGGGCTAAACCAATCATCCTCGTGCAATAATGCTTGGTAAATACCCTTGGTTTGAGGTTTTTAAAAAGCAAATTCTTGGGCCATTTCCAAAATTTTCCCTCGAAAGTAGAATCCAAACCGGCATCATAAAGTTGCCGCGGCCTTCTACAACTGTGCTGACAAGTAGCTTCTCAATGCCATTGAGTTGAAATTGGGTGGTTAGCTAGTCAGAGTATTTCCAGCACTTTCTCTTTCCATATATCCCAGAAGTTGATTAACCATTGGAGTCCTTTATTGTTCACCCTTCTTGCAATTTCTCTCCAATAAGCATTCAAGATTACACTAGCATCTTTACACAGCGAAGGGGACCAATGTGAGATGGAGTTCTAGAAGTATTTGTTTAATTCACCTCATTCCTGTACCGAAGCTAATATATTGCACTTTTGTACTAGCTCTCCCATAATGCCACCCAGTCTCAAGCTAGACCAACTTGGGGCTAATAGTTTGTTGTGCATGTTGATCCCTTTCCACTGACCACCTTTAGAGCCAAGTTTTGCCTTTTCTATCATATCCTTGGTCATGATAGCCCAAGATTGGTATTGTTTGGCTAATGAGACCACAAATTTGGCACATAGGGCCTCAGCATGCACAACGGGGTTGTACCACTGTTTGAGCGATGACGTCCCACTTTGCCCATTTCCATGGCAGCGAGGCTTTAGTGTTATTCCTCCATAAGAATCTTTTAACAGGTTTTAAAAACTCCTTCTAGTTGCATTTGAATTGGCTATTTTGAGGAGCATGCTTGTGAAGGAAATATAAGGAAGCATAAAAGAATTGATCACTTTGATCTGACTCGAGAAGGGAAGCAGAACATACTCCCACCTTCTCATTTTTCTTTGGATCTTTTCCAAGACCCATTGGAACCTTTTCTTGTGTGTAACTTCCACCCCCAAGGGAGGCTTAGATGTCAAAAAAATCCTTCCTCTAGACACAATCTCCCCTGTCCAGGACTAATGGGTCAAATGAGTCGTTTTCCATAAGGGAGATCAGTCTAGACTTCTCAATACTACACTTCAACCTGGAAGCCACAGAAAATGCCTGCACAATCTCAAGCGCCTTTCTGAGAACTAGAGGTCCAGGCTTTCAAAAAGAAGAGGGAGCATCTATGAACATCTTGGTCAGGATCTAGTCGTTGTTGGGCAAAGTTAAACCTTGAATTTCCTCCCACGCAGCAACATCTTGGAGCATCATTATAAGAGGATGCGACCCAATGGCAAAGAGAAGAGGGACCAGGGGGCATCCTTGCTTAATAGATCTTCTGGCTTCAAAGGAGCCCATAATTCTATCATTGTATTGTAGCTCAAATCAGTTGCCTACACCCAAAGTTTGTATAAGTTGACAAAGGCAGCGAGTGATTTCATTATTTTTTCAATGAAGGACCACATAATCCTATCATACGCCTTCTCCAGGTCTACCGGATGAAGAATAAACTCCTGCTTTGTGAAAGATGCATACTCAATGCCAACCACTGCTGCTAAGATATTGTCATGTATTGACCTTCCTTCGATAAACCCCTGTTGATGAGAGGATATGATTATGTCCAAGAGGGGGGCAATTCTAAGAATGACTGCCTTGGAGATGATTTTGTATGCTACAGACATGATATTTATGGGACACCAGTGCTCAAGATGTGAGCAGCAAGCCTGTATCGGGAAAGGTTTGATAAGCGCTCTTCTCACACTAGGATCCATCAACCCCTTGACTAAATCTTGCTTAGCCATATTCGTGATTCAAACCTCGAGGTCATCCCAAAACTCCCTAAAGAATTTAATAGTCATACCATCCCAGCCAAGTGACTTCTTCTTGCTAAGAGATTGTAACGCATGCAAGCACTCCTCTTCACAGAAGGCCCTCTCAAGGTGATTGGCTTCTGGTTGAGGAATTTTCCTATTGACATTCTCGAGCAAGGTCGCTTTGGCTTCATCCACTTCTTGAGAGCAGGTCTCTGGTTGGCCAATGATTTGTCTTAAATGATCAAGAATTATCCTAGACATTTCGTCAAGGTCTTGCATAGTATTCCCATTCTCATCTATAAGGGAGTGGACGAAGCCCCGACTTTTCTTGATTTTCAAGGCCCTGAAAACGTGTTTGGATGGAGGAAAGTCTCCCTAGATATCAATCTCGCCCTCCTGACCTCTTTTACTTTATGCTCCACCAGGTTGGCTTTAGCCTCCTGCCACCTTTTTTGATCTTCTTCAAAGGCCAACCCAAGACGATAGCCGAGCCACCGCCTCTTTGAGCTACTTCTAGTGCTCTTCTCGGGCCTTTTTCATCCAAGGGCCTGAACTTTTGACCATATTTGTATCCTCCAAGCAAAGAGGTCCCAAGCTTTAGGTTTTACTAAAACAATATCTTTATTGAGCTTACTCAAAGCTTTCTTCGTAAGTCTTCTAAATAGAGGGTCTTTGAATAGGTATGCCCCAGTAGCTAGCAACTTCTTACTCCATCTTGGGACTGCCCCTCCTCTTAAGATTTATTGATTCATGTGTAAAGGAAGATGGTCTGACAGGCTCTTCGTTGTTAGCACCTTCATCTCAAGTAGTGGCGGGATCCAATCAGCTTGGTGAGAGTAGTAGTATCTATCAAGCCAGGAAGCTGTGCAGACATATTGAAGGCTTGTGTATGTGAAGCCTGGAGTGTTTTTCGAGGGGCCACCTCCCATAGGTCCATCATAGCCCATTTCTCACAGAGACCCAACCATTTAGTTTTTTCAGAACCTTCTAATAGGCTGGCTGATCCTGATTTTTTCTTGCTTTTTCCCACCATATTGGAGTCACCTATCAGAAGCCACTCCCCTTGGATAGGGGAGTCCCTGAGATGCATCGACAATTTGTCTCTATCCTTAGCGTTGCTAGGGCTATATATGTTTACTATGGTGATATGTTGACGTGTCCACATGACTCTCACTCCTAGGACTCTCCCTATGGGATGATTAAATACCACTTCAAGCTCCAAGTCCTTGTCCACAATAGAGAGAACGCCATTGAACTCGTCCACTCCCTCCCAATAGAATACCAACTCCTTCGAGCATCCAAATGATGTTCTTGGATGGCCCATCAATTAACTTAATATCCTTTCTCACTTCATTCTAGAAGAGGGCGTGCTTCTTTCAGGTCTCCAAACCTTTCACATTCCAAGATTGGATAGCTATAACTTCCATCATTGGGAGAGGGGAACGAATTCCTCAACCTCCGATTCTTGCCCAGCCTCTCACTCCCTGATCCAAGAGACTCCAGAGGATCACCTCGGTTAGGGGATTTTTTTCCTTGAAGTACGTCAAAGGGGTTGTGAAGTCGGATGGAGCTAGCTTCGCTTCTGAGTTGATTGGGGGTGGGAGAGAAGTCTTTCCCTTTCGAGTCTCCAGTACCCTCTAGTGTCCTAGTCTCTCTGGCCACTGCTTTGACCCTTTTCAGAGCTAGGATTTTCACAGTCGATGAAGTTGTTACATTCAGAGGCTTATGTATATGGGAAGAAAAAACAAGGGCATTCTCATAGCGTGTCCTTTGTGGGATGTTCATTATGAAGCTATGTTTCTCCACAGTCTTCTCTTGTAGTTTGGTGGTCTCCTTATCACAGACCATGGCCTCTTTTTCCTCCCCTGCTCTTGTCTCTTCGCTACTCTTTAGCTATTCCTTGCTCTCCATCCCAGATGTTCCCTTGATAGTGTTCTGAATGTTGCCTCCTGATCTGGAGTCCGATACTATGTGATTCGTATTTATTTTGACCTTCATGGGGCAGTTTTTTGCAAAGTGCCCATAACTTGTTACACTCGAAGAAAGCCTCAAAGTATGTTCCGAATTTGGGCGGAATGGTGATTAACCGAGCTCCTACATTAATCACCATGCTCTTTGGTGGGGTCTTAGATATATTCCACCCTATGCACACCATGTTAGAGGATCTACCCAAACCCCTCTTGATGGAGATAAACAGGGGAGCGCCCAGCTGACTGGACAACAATGTGATACTATCCTTGAGCAATCTAGGCAACCCCGTGAATTATGAATCTCCTAGAGGAATTTGACCGAATCAAAAATTGGTTCCCAGGGTTTGACATAGGCAATTCTCTTGTTGAATAGTAGGGACCTTTCACAAGAATCTTCAAAATGTCGGAGTCCTCCTTAAACCTAATTGAGCAAAATCCCTTAGCAAGGTAGAAAGTATTTTCAACTTCTCCACCATGCCCAAGGATTTGCGGACCTTGAATCCATTGGATTATCTCGTTTCTATTTGGAACTCTCCCACTAAAGCCAAAGACAAGCGTGAGCTTAGCTTGGAAGGCTAGCTGCTTTTTAATGAGTGCAAGTGGAAATGCCACAATGACCGCCTCTGCCACCTCCACCTACTATGACAAAGCCTTCTTTAAAGCACTATAAGCTATGTGTAATAGGACTAGTCTTTGAAGTTCTTAAAGTCGAAAAGAATGTAGTAGGGCATATCTTTCATTTAGCACGATTTGAAAGATTGTTGAATAATCTATTAAATAGAGCTTATATGAATGAGTTTGAGATATTAAGAGAGAACATATATTATTTTTCTAAATAATATACTAAAAACATATTTGATAAAGATTAATGAATAACACATAGTCTGTCTATGAACAATACAAATTGAGATTTTTATTAATATCAATGTTTTATATTTATGTGTTTTAGCTTAAAATGCATGAGTAGGCTTAAAATAAGTTGTAAAAGTAGTGGAGACCCAAAAATAAAAGTTTTATGAGTCGCGACCTAAAAGTTGTGTTTTGAGCCAAACACAGACGTTTTTTGCAATTCTGTCCACGTTGCCTTGTAGACCAGACCTATTCCCGTCGTTTTGAGTACCTGGATTGCTCTGTTTTGAGTTCGTTTGTAAAAGTTATGATGAAAACAAACAGAAGGCAGCAGCAATGTAGTGTACACAGGGACAGACAGACATACAACATCATACAGTTCTTTCTGCTATCAACCAAGAAGTGGATTGTTTCTTCATGGTAGAGTATGGCAATTGAGATTATGAAGGTATATAATTATGTTTTTTTACTTTGATTATCATGTTGAATTGGTTGCACGAGTATGTTCTTTTGGCTATTTTGTAGGCGATGCAGAAATCAATGTGTGAAACAGGATCTGTGCAAAGTGTCATGATAGAAATCTAACCTTTACGGATCGCTTAGCGATCACGTTCTTATATTATTCTCGTAGGTATACTTGGTACGGAAATCGTGCAGGCTTTTCGAGGAAAAGAAGGATAAAAGCACGACGGGTGGTGCGTTTGGGGATTCTTCACCGATCTCTTCTTCTGCGAGTGCGAGTGCGAGTGCGAGTGAGAGTGAGAGTGCGAGTGTGAGTGCGAGTGAGACGCTGCATGCAAGCGAACTAAAGCTCGGGGGTGGTCGGGAGGTTCGAGCTCCGTACAACGGAGTGCGCCCATATATTTTGCTCCTCTGTTGTATCAAAACTCTACAAAATTTCATCAATACAAAGATCTCTTTTTTTGTCGATCTCTATTATTCTGTTCCCGTGACAAGTGGTATCAGAGCAAGCAGTTGATTCTGGACATGGAAGGATACGAGAGGAGGATGAAGGAGCAAGAAGACCTGATTCGGCGACTATGAGAAGATCTGAAAATTGCAAATCGGAAGCGTGCTGAGGCTCTGCGGGGCAAAGCAGCACGAGAGCTTGATATCCATGTAGACTTGATGGCCAACATGAAGGTGAAAACCATGCTAATCCACCTGCAAACAATAATCATCGTGGCGGCGCTGGGGTACCGCCAAAAGAAACGATGACGATATGGGAGAAGCGACAACCAAATCATTCTTAACGAAGGCTAAGCTTAAAGAGTTTGATGGAATAAGAAAGATATGCGAAGATTTAGAAGCGTGGATTGAAGAACTCAAAGATTTGGATTATACTTTCAATATCGAGAACACGACCACGAGACTTTCGAATGCTCGAGCAAGGTGACCGATAAGACAATATGTACCAAGATGGCTCAATTGGAGACTTTTGGCGATGCGTACGATAAAGGTAAGTCATCTACCCCTTCTTTGTGATGTTTTATGTCTTTGATACGTCCTTTGAAAGCTTCTGTGAGATCGAATTTATACGTAGAAGTTGAGATTAAAATTTGAATTTCTTAATTGATTTGGATAGTATTCATTGCTTCTTATCGTCTAAATTGATTGAGAAATTAAACTTGAAATTAAATCGAGAAGTTAAAAGACTTGTGGACTTAACTAGTGGTAATAATAGTTTCACGAAAGAGTTAGTAGAAAATTTGTTTTTTTTTTTCTTTGAAGAGTCTAAATCATAAAGATGATTTCTATAACATAAACATTGATATGCATGATGTTATCATTGGTATCAATTAGATAATTGAAAATCATGTTTTGATTGATTGTTAAGAAAGAAAAATATATCTTTAATCATTTGATGATGGTAAGTCACACTCTTTGTGGAAAGAAAGAGATTCTAAATCTAGTTTTGGCAATGGAATTGATAAGGTGACTTAGATAAGAGTGTGAGACGTTGCTTGTGTTTGCTTGTGTGAAACGTTGCTTGTGTTTGCTAATGAGATTAAAGAGAATCTGGGGATAAACATAAAGAGACAAATCCAGAATTTATAGAGGATCTCTTACATGAAGTTAAGGATGTGTTCCGGACGGTCTTCTTGGTATACCTCCGCCTAGAGCGGTAGACCATGCCATAGATCTATATCCAGGAGCGACACCTTATTCCAGATCTCCATATAGGTTCAATATTGATGAGCTTAAAGAGCTCAAGATACAACTTGATGATCTTTTGAAAAAGGGTTTCATTAAACCTAGTGTATCTCCTTGGGGTAGTCCTGTGTTATTCCAAAAGAAAAAGGATGGTACATATAGGTTATGCATCGACTATAGGGGATTAAAGAAATAGACCATTAAGAACAAATATCCTCTTCCTCACATAGATGAATTGCTCAGCCATTTGAGTGGTGCCACAATATTTTCAAAGATTGACCTTTGTTCTGGCTACCATCAAATCCGCATCACGGCCGAGGACATTCCAAAGACTACTTTTCGTACACGTTATGGGCATTATGAATTTGCAGTTCTTACTTTTGGTTTGACTAATGCACCAAAAACTTTCATGTGCTTAATGAATAATATTTTTCACCCGTATCTTGAGGACTTCATTCTGGTATTCTTGGATAATATTTTGTGTATTCTATGAATGAAGAAGATCATGCATTGCACTTAAAGAAAACATTTGAGGTTTTGCGTGAACATAAATTGTATGCCAAAGCAAGTAAGTATTCTTTTGCAAAGGATCAGATTGTGTATTTGGGAAGAGTGATTTCTAAAGAGGGGATTCACATTGATCTTGATAAAGTTAAGACTATGTTAGTAAGAGATGAAAGAAGCTTTATGGGTCTAGCACAATATGAGAGAGCACACATTAAAGATTTCTCTAAGATAGCAAGTCCTTTGACCGAATTGACCAAGAAAGACAAGGGTTTTGTGTGGACTTCTAGTTGTGAGACTACTTTTGAGACCTTGAAGGCTAAAATAGCGGAAAATTTTGTTTTAAAAGTTCCTGAGATGGGCAAACCATTTGTTGTGTCCTGTGACGCTAGTGGTGAACAATTAGGTTGTGTTTTGACACAAGAAGGAAGAGTGGTTGCATATGAGTTTAGGAAATTAAGACGACATGAATTGAACTATGCAACACATGATCTAGAATTGCTTGCTGTTGTTCATGCATTGAAGCATTGGCGTCATCTCTTGCTTGGTGTAAAATTTGAATTGCGTACTGATCATCAAAACTTGAAGTATATTTTCACTCAGCCATTGTTAAATAACAAACAAAGAAGATGGATTGAATTGCTGGCTGAGTATGACTTTGATTTAGGGTATTTGTGTGAAAAAGAAAATAAAGTTGCAGATGCATTGAGTCGTAGGCCCATGTGTAATTTGTTGACTGTTGTGCGATCCAATTTGATTGATGAGATACATACTGAAGTTGAAAATGATTCCTTTTATATGCCTATTTTGAAATTCTTGCGTGAGAATATTGGTGAGATGTATGAAAACAGATATCACTTGTATAAGGGAAATCTGTATTGTTGTGACCGCTTGTGTATTCCTGCAAATTCTTCTTTTAAGAGTCAAATTCTGCATGAGTGTCATCATTCACCTTTTTCTGGTCATCCTGGATTGAATAAGACACATGAAAAGATTAAAAGTTCATTCTTTTTCCGCGTATGAAATTGGATGTTAAAAATTATGTGCGTGAATGCTTTCAATGTCAACAAGTTAAGATTGAACATAAGAGGATACTTGGTGACCTTTAACCCTTAGACATTCCTTTACAGAAGTGGGAGTGTATATCCATGGACTTTATCATTAGACTTCCTACTACTCGTGGAGGGTATGATTCGATCTTTCTGGTGGTAGATAGACTCACAACACAAGCTCACTTCTTTCCTGTAAAAATAACTTATACTGCATTGACCATTGCATACTTGTTTATGAAAGAGATATTTCGTTTGCATGGCATGCCCAAGAGCATAGTGTCTGACAGAGATTCTAAGTTCACTTCTCATTTCTGGAGAGCGACTTTTGACTCTATAGGTACCCAGTTACGCATGTCTACTGCTTTTCATCCTCAAACAGATGGGGAAACGGAGAGAGTGAATCGTATTCTAGAAGATATGTTACAAATGTATGTCAATGAAAACCAATCTAGTTGGAATGAATATCTGCCTTTGGTGGTTGAATTTGCATATAACAGTTCATATCATTCATCTATTAGGATGACTCCATTTGAGGCAATGTATGGCTATAACTATCCTACACCTATTCATTTTCTTAATTCGAGGAATAAGGTAGAACTGTCACGTGAGATGCTTGAGAAAATGGATAGCGAGTTGGCCAAAATCAGGGGGAATATTAGAGAATCTCAAAAGAGACATAAACTATATTATGACAAGAAACATCGTGTTGTGGAGTATGAAACTGGTGATATGATTTTTTAACGGTTATTCCTGAGAAGTCTCATTTGATTCTTGGAAATGATAGAAGATTGTCTCCACGATTTGTTGGTCCATTTAAAATTTTGAAGCGCATTGGTTCATTAGCTTACAAATTGGAATTGCCTTCTCATGTTAAAGTGCATCATGTATTCTATGTGAGTTTATTGAAAAAGTACGTTCCTAATGTGCATCATGTTTTAGAGGACAACTCTAAGTTGAAAGATGACGGACCATTGACTGTAGAACCAGACTTAGTACTAGATAGGCGTTTTAAACATCTGAGAAATAGAGACATTGTCGAAGTTTTGGTTAAGTGACCGAACTATCCAGTAGAGGATGCATCATGGATTGATCTTAGTGTTTTGCAAAGAGAATTTTCCTCTCTTTAGACCAACTCTGAGGACATAGTCAATTTTGATAAGGGGAGAATGTAATAGGACTAGTCTTTGAAGTTCTTAAAGTCGAAAAGAATGTAGTAGGGCATATCTTTCATTTAGCACGATTTGAAAGATTGTTGAATAGTCTATTAAATAGAGCTTATATGAATGAGTTTGAGATATTAAGAGAGAACATATATTATTTTTCTAAATAATATACTAAAGACGTATTTGATAAAGATTAATGAATAACAGATAGTTTGTCTATGAACAATAAAAATTGAGATTGTTATTAATATCAATGTTTTATATTTATGTGTTTTAGCTTAAAATGCATGGGTAGGCTTAAAATAAGTTGTAAAAGTAGTGGAGACCTAAAAATAGAGGTTTTATGAGTCGCGACCTAAAAGTTGTGTTTTGAGCCAAACACAGACGTTTTTTGCAATTCTATCCACGCTGCCTTGTAGACCAGACCTATTCCCGTCGTTTTGAGTACCTGGATTGCTCTGTTTTGAGTTCGTTTGTAAAAGTTATGATGAAAACAAACAGAAGGCAGCAGCAGTGTAGTGTACACAGGGACAGACAGACATACAACATCATACAGTTCTTTCTGCTATCAACCAAGAAGTGGATTGTTTCTTCATGGTAGAGTATGGCAATTGAGATTATGAAGGTATATAATTATGTTTTTTTACTTTGATTATCATGTTGAATTGGTTGCACGAGTATGTTCTTTTGGCTATTTTGTAGGCGATGCAGAAATCAATGTGTGAAACAGGATCTGTGCAAAGTGTCATGATAGAAATCTAACCTTTACGGATTGCTTAGCGATCACGTTCTTATATTATTCTCGTAGGTATACTTGGTATGGAAATCGTGCAGGCTTTTCGAGGAAAAGAAGGATAAAAGCACGACGGGTGGTGCGTTTGGGGATTCTTCACCGATCTCTTCTTCTGCGAGTGCGAGTGCGAGTGAGAGTGAGAGTGCGAGTGTGAGTGCGAGTGAGACGCTGCATGCAAGCGAACTAAAGCTCGGGGGTGGTCGGGAGGTTCGAGCTCCGTACAACGGAGTGCGCCCATATATTTTGCTCCTCTGTTGTATCAAAACTCTACAAAATTTCATCAATACAAAGATCTCTTTTTTTGTCGATCTCTATTATTCCATTCCCGTGACACTATGTCTGCAAGGCCATCTTCTAGAAGCCCCCTACTATTTGCTTCTGAGCTGGTTCTTTTGTTACCATTTGTGGCAGCCTCTATCTGTCTGTTCACTTCTTTGATTTTCTGTTTGAGATGAGCCTTAATGCTCTTCAACCTTTCCTGGTCTCCAGCACATGCTGCCTCAACGGTTTTATCAGAGCCATTGTCCAAAGGGGTAGGACCCTTTAGAATTGTAGCAAAAGAGATGCCTAGTATGAGGGAAGCTGCACCGGCACCAATCTTGTTACTACTCGTGCAGATTGAGCCCTAAGGCTCCCTTGCTACGAGTGTCTTTACCTCAAAATTTTTATGCCTTCTGTCGATTGATCAATCAATTTCTCCTTACCTTTGCCCAAGGAGGGCTCCTCCAACGACCCTGCTTTACCATCCCCTTGGTTCAATTGATGCTTCTCCTATCTTTATGTCCACAATTGATATGTGCGACTCCAATCCTTCCCCTTCTTCCACCGGCACGACCCCCTCACAAAGCCGTAATTTCCTAGCTGCAAGCAAATGTGAGAATTTTATGATGTCCTCCTCCACGGGTAAAGCGTCCGACTCCATAGCAGGCAATGCAAAAGAGCACTATGAGGCTAAATGGAAGAGAGGGCAAGCAACCCCAGGGGACTAAGGGACCACAAGCAAAAAGGTGTGAACATGCGCACCTACTCAACATAAATGTGCTGAAGATAATGGAAACAAAAAAAAAACACTGAATAGAAAACTTTGCCGAAGATATTCCATAAGATGAAAGCGGTGAAAGAGGTCTCCTCCGAGGGGCATAAGCACAGCTAGAGCAGGCCGCCACGCACTACTGCGCTGTGAGCTGCAGCACGCTAGGGGAAAGCGGGGGAGGTAAGCAGTGTTAAGTCAGAGAGCACCACTGACGGGATCACAGGGTGGTGGCACACTAGGCTATCAAGGCAAAACTCAGCAGCGCGACAGTCCTGAGCACTGTACAAAGTGAACGCAGAGGAGATGAGCACGCAAATGCAAGGTCGCCTAACCTTCATCATAGAGACCGCAAACCCTCAAACGTGCAAGCATTCTATACAACCAAGCCAACAAGTTATATATAAAATTGGCATGCCTTTTATATTATTAAAAGTAAATCCATGGAGGAGTAAAGACTTAAAATCGAAAGTATAACCAATAAATCAAAAGCAATGATACATGCTTAGTTATAAAAATTAAACTTCAAGATATGATTTCAAATTAGTACCAAATATAAAATATACACACATAAAATTGATGTGTAAATCAAATACTCTCTCTCTCTCTCTCTCTCTCTCTCTCTCTCACACACACACACACACACACACACACACATATGGGCAGACTTATGAGAGATGAGAGAGAATTAAAACTAGTGACTAAACTAAATTTCATATAAATTAATAAATCACATAGATGTGTGCAATGAAATGGTGCATAATAATAAATGATAGAAAATCCATAATATCTTCACAAACAAAATGAATGAAAAAACCTATGCTTCAAAGAAGCTTACATAATATCTTCACAAAGAAAATAAAATGGATAAAACAAGCTGAAAAGTCAGGGAGGCTTGCTAAGTTAAGGGGGGTGAGAGTTATGGGAGTAGGTCTAAATGATTGCCTATTGCTCAGTTTTAGCAACGACGATACAAATGAGATGTACGAGATCATGAAAGCATTAATCAATGTGACTCTACTATGGAAGGGGAGGAGCACAAACTTCCACCTTCTCATTTTGTTGTTTATTTTGGTCAAGAACTAGTCAAATTTTGCTTATCCATAATACCCACCCCAAGAGGAGCGCCTAGGTACCTGAACTTGGTCCCCTTACCTGTAACTTCCCTTGACCATTCTGTGGGATCGAACGAGTCGCTTTCAGAGAGAGAAATTAATGTTTCTCATTACTAGACATTCAGTCGGAAGCAACAGCAAAACGATTGAACAATCTTCAAGGATCTTCTCAACATTTTTGAGTTGGCTTTAAGAAAGAGCAAAGAGTCGTCAGCAAATAGCTTAGCAAGCTGTCTTCCTCCAAGAAGTGAAAGACCTTAAATTTCCCCTTTCCTTGCACTATCCTTGAGTGCGGTCACCAGAGGGTGAGAGCCGATTGCAAACAGTATCAGGCAAGGGGGCAGCCTTGCTCGATCGAACGTTTGACTTCAAACCCTCCCACTATCTTGTTGTTGAAGAGGAGCTCAGAATAACTTCCTTCCCCGAGCCTGTATAAACAATCACACGTATTTTGGGTCCAAAGCCCAAAGCCTTGATAGCAGCCTCAATGTAAGACCACGTGATTCTGGTGTAGGCCTTATCTAGGTCAAGTGGGAGGAGGATACATTCTTGCTTGGTATAAGAAGGGTATTCAATGCCAACCATGGTAGCGAGGATGTTGTCATAAATCAACCGTTCTTTGATGAATCCGTGTTGGTAGGGGATGATGATTTTGTTCAAGGTTGAAGCCAGTCTAAGTGCAACCACCTTAGCATTGATCTTGTATGCAACTGCCATCATGGAGATAGACCGCCAATGCTTTACCAGTGAGCACCAGACCAACATGGATATAGGTTCACCAGTCCTCTTTAAAGGCTTGCATCGAGTTGCCCCTCCGAAAGATCTCTATTAGCTAGCTATGCTATCGGGATTTTGAGATCCTTCTAGAATCCTTTGAAGAATTCGGTAGTGAGTCCATCCCAGCCAAGGGACTTTTCCTTTCCCATTGCCTGCAAGGTATCCCAATATTCATCAATAGAGATTGGTCTCTCTAGTGCTTTTGCTTCAGCAGGTAGTATATCACATTTGACTGTACCAAGCAGATGGCTCTGGTCTCCTCGAACCCCACAACAGAGACTTTTGGTTGACCAATAGTTTGACTGAGATGGTCAAGCATGATTTTGGCCATAGCGTTATGATCTCTTACTTTGTTTTCCCTTCGTCAATGATTGATGTGATAGAGTCCCTTCTTCTTTTCATTTTCAGGGCTCTAAAGAAATGAGCCTGGTTGGCAGGTTCGGGTATGACGGCAAGGTCTCTGGCCAACAACCAGGTCTAATTGATCTCTTCAGCTTGCAGATCAACGAGACACACTTTGGCCTCGAGCCATCTTTTGTGCTCTTCCTCAGGAGGTCTTCCTTCTTGCTTCCTTTTGGATATCTCCTCTACTTCTTCCTTCAGCTTTAGTTGTGATTTTAGAACTGAAACGAAATCACCATCTTTACACTCTTGCTTTTGGAAACTCTTTCCCCTCTCTACCACTCAGTGATATATTATTTCTAGATGTTGGTAGTTTATGCGCAATGGCAAGCTTCTAATTGGCCATACCCACAAAGCTTGCTACATGTATTAGCTTTCAACCTAAAATTTATTGCATTATGAACCTACATAATTCTAAGCCTTTGCCATTGAGGAGCAAGAAAAAATTCACATAAATTTATCACTCGTTCTCTGTTGCATTATGAACCTACGTAATTCTAAGCCTTTGTCATTGAGGAGCAAGAAAAATTTGGCATAAATTTGTGATTTGTTGTCGTTGTTGTGTGTGTGTGTGGGTGGTTAGTTTGAGGGGGGGGCGGGGGGTACAAAAAATGTTATTTCTATAGCTCCATTTACTCAGGAACTTCCTAGATACAGTGAAGTAAGCATGAGTGCTGCCTTGTTTTTGTTGGTGAGAATTCATATATCTATCGATCTTCTCACAATTGGGCCATTCCAGCAAAAAAAGAAAGTATCTAATCAAAGAACATCAAGCAATAGCCCATTCAATGGAGCAGTATTGTAGCTTAAAGCAACCAACAATAACTTTATGCTTCAGGAAGGTTATAAGGATGAGTTAAACACATTGATGTGGGTGGATCTTCATTGGATTGTCTCTTGAGACGTTTTAGATGTCATCTCCTCCATTGTTCTATACTAAATGTCACTATTGATAGTTCCATTGTTCTACACTAGATGTCACTCTTGATAGTTAGCTAAAGTTGCCTTATCAGAGATTTGGAGGATAATTTTATCCAATAATGAAACATCCAAGAATATATTTTACCGATGCATAGAGAATGTTTCCATATGTTACCACCTTGGGGCGATGATAAGGAACGAGAGTTCCACATAGTTAGGTCTTGTCTTTTCTTACACGTAGGTCAAATAATGATGTCAAATGACATGAAATATTTTGACATAAAAGCAGAATTAGGCGTGACATTTTTGCAAAAGAGGAGGTAGGATGAGGGTGGGTTCACCTATAACCATTGGGTGTTCATTACAATTGCCCATTTTGAGTATGTTCCTACAATCGTTTTTGCATTTCTTTTCATAGGAATCAGAGGGAGATACTCTTTAGGGGAAAGGAAAGGCAGTTAGTAACAAAAAAGATTTTGAGGAGGGGTGGCACGTAGAGAGAGAGAGAGAGAGAGAGAGAGAGAGAGAGAGAGAGAGAGAGAGATTTTTTATGCGGTTGATCGGGACCAATTGAGACAGATGGATTTCGTTCCGTTTGTCTATAGAGGCTGTAGGCATGCACAACCGAGGCACATAAACTGTCTCTCTCTCTCTCTCTCTCTCTCTCTCTCTCTCTCTCTCTCTCTCTCTCTCGCTAGGATGCCCAAGAGTCTACCATAATGGTGAGAAGCAGGTGCTGCCCATGATGGTGAGAAGGGGAGGAGGTGGGTAGGGCACAACAGGGGATGGCAGGGCGAGGGGGCAAAGGAAAGAGGGCCAACGAGCAATGAGGGTAGGAAAGCAGCATGAAGGCCGAGCAGAGGCACGAAATGAGGAAATGAAAGGAGTGCCCAATCAAGAAAGCTCGGGGGGAATATTAACTTGGAGCTTTTAAGTCAAAAGCATTGCAAAGGAGCTTGGCCAAACGATGTGAGTTTGCAGGTCAGAGAGGTTGACGAGGGCGATCTGAAGGAGAGCACCACAGAGGGCTAGGTGAGCGTGCTGTGAGGAGGAATGAACATGAGGGGACGATCGCCATCTGCTGCGATCGTAGCTCGTGACGAACATGGATGTGGCAGGGAGCAAGTGGCTGGGAGCAAGAGGGAGGGGACAACCTAGCAATCACCATGACTATTGTGTGTGCCGCGACCAAGGCATGGAGCAAGACAAGGTCTTTGTAAGAAAGGAGCAAACAGGATCTTTTTAGATTCCATCTAAAAAATGTTGAATAGAGCGAGCGCCGAGTATGTACGAATGCACGTTTAACAGGTAGGTAGCAGGGTTGCCTGCAGCAAGTGTCATAATGGGGGCATTGGCAGAGGTCGCCTCCTAGCTCCTGCAGAAGGGGAAGACAGAGATGGCCCAGGGGGTGCAAGGAGGAAAGCTGGCAAGAGTCTGAGGTAGATGGAAGGGGGGGGATCGCTTACGGATGTGTGCATCGAATGCACCTGAGAGATTGCATATGATCGTTAAGGTGTAGAAAAATCTTCTAAAGAAATTAGTTAATGAATCGTGATAAAGTTCTTTCCACAATGTTGGTCGCACAGCGAATTGAAGTTTATTCATTTAGTAGGAAAGTTGATCTAGTGGCATCTTAGCCAAGTCTTCATGTGACCCTCTCCAAGTGGGTTTTGGGCTCCTCTCTTTTACCCTCTCCTTGTCAAGGTGGTGGTCACTAGTTACCACCCCCTTTGGCCTTTTATCCTTTTGCGCTACTCACATCCGTGTACTTGAAAAAAGGGTGGTTCATTGAATGGTTCCTCTCTTTCAGAAATTATATACATATATATTTGAGAAACAAATACATATATATACACACGCACATGTATTCACTTATTTATTCCGTTGTTTATACAAAAATATCACTTAGCCTACACATCTATTACTATAAAGTATATTACATATAAATATTTAGAGAAATATTATATATATATTTTTTGAGGGTGTGTGTGTTTTGTTTTTGTTTTTTATTTTTTTTGGTGGTGGGGGGGGGGGAGAGAGAGAGAGAGAGAGAGAAGCTTTAATGCCTTAGGAACAATCCCAAGAGACATCAAAGATCTATCCAACAAGTCTTGAACTCAAGGCCTATACTCGAGAGGGAATTGGGATAGCCAAACTACCACCACAGGGTGATAGAAAGGTTATTCCAATAGAGGAGAAGTTTCAACATCGTAGGAGCAATCCCAAGAGACCTCAAAGATCTATCGGACGAGTCTTGAACTCACATGGGGTTTTGCTTGTTTTTGTGTAGTGTGTTTGAAATAGAACAATCGCTCTAGACCAAAGAGTGCTGTGCGTTTCGGTGAAAAGGCAGTCACCTTTGTGACTTTTACCCTTCCGCCTACTACCGCTGTGTGCACGATTGGCTACGTGTCTCACCCGTTCTGAGGTATCCAACGAATTGAACCCAACACCTTTGTGTAGTGTGTTTGAAATAGAACAATCACTCTAGACCAAAGAGTGTTGTGCGTTTCGGCGAAAGGGCAGTCACGTTTTGCTTGTTTTTGGCGGGGGCGGGGGCAGGGGCAGGGGCGGGGGGCTTATTGATCATACATAGATGTCACCTACAAGTTGCACAAAGAGCTTCCTGCTCTTTTTGTCTTTCTAGGGGGTGGTTCTCACCCTATTTCCACCTTTGAAGTGGTGGGTGGTCATTTAGAGCCCAACCTATAGAGTTCCTATGAATTACAATTAGAAGCCCCTATTAGTTACAAGGTGGACAGGGTCTTGCTCCAAAGGGACAAAGGGTAATGAATTGCCTGGAAAAGGCAATTTCATGACAAAAGGAAAGGAGATCAGATATAACATGATTCATGGTAGGCCAAGCTTGCAGGCTAGGATGGTGAGTCCCTTACCTCGCTGCATTCTTGAGCGTATGTACCAGTTCCCACCGTGAAGTTGTGTCAGCTGTCTTCTCGTCCTTCTTGCACAGCGGCATCGCTAACGCCGCCTTCGTGGGAACACATATTTTGGCCACAGTACTTTTGCCCACGGTCAGGGCGATGGAGATGAATCCTCCCAGCATCAACTCTGCACATACTTAGACAGTTTAGCATGGTCGAACATCAAAATGTGGGTGTTGAGAGAGAGGAGAAATGAAGAAGGAGACAATGTTTTTTGTCACAGGTATAATTTAAAGAGGCAGAGACCTAGAGGGACATGGGACAGAAGAATTGTCATTACATTTAATCTATTATTCTATTATTAGCAATACAAGAGTACCCACCATCTTTGATCATGAGAAATGCTGCTTGCAGGGATGTCTGTTTGTATTTTATTAGGAGCTGCCCAAAACAAGTCAATTATTAGTACAAGAGAAAGACGCGCGCGCGCGCGCGCGCGCGAGAGAGAGAGAGAGAGAGAGAGAGAGAGAGAGAGAGAGAGAGAGAGAGAGAGAGAGAGAGAGAGAGAGAGAGAGAGAGAGAGAGAGAGAGAGAGAGAGAGAGAGAGAGAGAGAGAGAGAGAGAGAGAGAGAGAGAGAGAAATGAAATGATATATTAACGTCTCCAAAAGGCCAAAATGACCTATGAGAACATCAGATACAAAGTGGTGAATCTAATACAATGTCTGAAGTACAAGTACAAAAAGTACTGAAAGTAAAAATGAAAAACTGAAATGAAGTGTGAAATGTGAGATGTGAAAATGTAGAATAGGCCCTCAATGACAATCTGGGTGTCGAGCTAGAACGCCTCTGATCCTCTGCTAAAGTCTCCGTCGATGTAGTGTGCTCCTGTGTCTCGATCGTGGTCGTCTCGATCTCCCCAGCTCAATCGCCCGTCAATGAGGGTGCCTCTGGTATGAATGAGGGTACAACCCTGTGCTGGTGGTTGGTCTCTTGGCTCCCTCGATCCAAAGAAATGTGTGATCTGTCTGTACGACTGTCGTACTCCATGTCTCCCCAACAGACTGTCTCTATGTCGGTGTAGAGAGAGAGAGAGAGAGAGAGAGAGAGAGAGAGAGAGAGAGAGAGAGAGAGGCGGACGATGAGCAGGAGGGAAACTAGAGAGAGGGAGAGATCAGAGCTTACATGCTCGGCTAGCTCGATGGCTTTCTCAAATAAAATGGAGAGAGAGAGAGAGAGAGAGAGAGAGAGAGAGAGAGAGAGAGAGAGACGGACGATGAGCAGAAGGGAGACTAGAGAGAGGGAGAGATCAGAGCTTACATGCTCGGCTAGCTCGATGGCTTTCTCAAAGAAAATGGAGATGGCAATAAACATGAAACAAGTTAGCGTAATGGCCCATGTGGAACTATTCAACAAACTGGCTTCACCCTCTGCGGCCACAACCATGTTCTAGAGAGAGAGAGAGAGAGCGCTCCAAACCTGGCTCTCTAATAAGTACTGCAAAGCGATATGTTTTCGTTGAGGGTCCCCTTAAATTTGTAAGCGCGTGTACATGCACGAGAGACGTTCACGATGAGGGAGGAGACCTCCGAAAGATGTATTGAACCCAAAGCGTCACAAAGGTTTTTGGCCAAGAAGGCCATAGGGAAGTGGTAGAGCAAAACGTGCAATTCTTTCACCATCAAATGGTCACCCTCACATTATTTTTTCTAGGTGACATTTCAAGTCATTTCATGCCTTACTATATTCATTTGAATATTTTCATTATGAAAATGAGCATGTGTGTGTGTACACGTGCATCTCTCTCTCTCTCTCTCTCTCTCTCTCTCTCTCTCTCTCTCTCTAATCTCTCGCCATTAAAGTGTTCGAGAAATATCATTTTTTCAGACATATAAAACTCTTTTTCTTGAATTTACTAAGAGAAACTTATAAAAATTTAAATTTATTTTTTGGGTTTTTATATTATTTTTCTCTATTTTGGGGAAAAAATTCTCCTTTACCCCTTACAATTCTTTCACCATCAAATGGTCACTCTCACATTAACTTTTCTAGGTGACATTTCAAGTCATGTCATGCTTTATTATATTCATTTGAATATTTTTATTTTGAAAATGAGCATGTGTGCGTGTACACATGCATCTCTCTCTCTCTCTCTCTCTCTCTCTCTCTTTTGACCACATTAGGTCCTCTTTTCCCCATATATTCAGCCATGAGCTCTCCCTACATACCTTCCTCTCCCAACCACGATGTGGACTCTCTATTGCGACGCTCATTTCAGCCATTTTTGAGCATCGAGAGTCACTTATGAACTCCACTCACACCACGTGACATGTTCATTTGGTCCCATAGGTCATATTTGACCTCCCAGGACGATAATAGAACTATCTATCTATCTATCTATCTCTCTCTCTCTCTCTCTCTCTCTCTCTCTCTCTCTCTCTCTCTCTCTCTAATCTCTCTCCATTAAAGTGTTCGAGAAATATCATTTTTTCAGACATATAAAACTCCTTTTCTTGAATTTACTAAGAGGAATGTTTTAAAAATTAGATTTATTTTTCAAGTTTTTATATTATTTTTCTCTATTTTGGGGCAAAAATTTGCCTTTTCCCCTTACTCTCAATTGACATTTTTGAAATTAAAAACGGCAGAATATTAAGCTGGGACACATTTTTCATGAACACAAGGTCCATTAACATGTCAAATGTGTTCTAATAATCATTTATTAGAGGAAAAAATGATGCCTTCTTGAGGCCATCGTGAAATCTTCACCTTGTTCTAGTTCCTCTTCATATTTGCACACGTACACACCCCCAAGAGAAGCAAAGTAGAGTTAGCCCACAAGTCTTGAACTCAACATTTGTCACTCAAGAGAGAACTGGGATAACCAATCACCACACTTGTGTGATAGATCTGTGTGTGTGAGCGCACGTAAATGTGGACGTGTCCTGCTAGAAATACGTTTTTCTTGTAAGACTTATGATTTTTAGCTGAATAATTTCAGAATGAGAATTTACACAAAAGTTTAAGTTATTTTCAAAAAATATACGGCTATAATGCCCAAATCTTGACCTGAAGATTGAACCAAGATTTCTCATGTTCAAATTTCACTACGAATTCGGATATTTGGGTGCTATCAAGTAGAGGGAAGCCTCCACTGTCCAAAATGTGGTGGCCATTTTGAGAATGGTGGGCGGTTGCTTTTACGTGTGCTTTGCACATAGCCATTTGGTCGTTTTATGTAAATATAGTGAAGATAGCTTCAATTGGCTAGACAATCAGTGGAAATCAGGCCACCAAATATGGATAGCATGAAGGGGCCAATCAATATAAGAGTTTTGGAGCTGACAAGATTACCTTATAAGACTTAGATGGAGAATGATGCATATGCAGCTAAGCATACAAATTTGACATGTGCAACTGTGATTGGTGCTCAACTCGTTATTTGGCGAGCGATGCATCTGCGTGTAAAGTCCCTTCACCTCTTTCAAGAATATCCAACACTTTAAATTAGTAAATGTACAAGTAGTTGCCAATTGGTAAAATGCTTCGATGTGTAAGGGGACTAATCAAGCTGAGTTTGGAATTCCAACGTATCCTTGGTGTTTGGTTTTGTGGGTAGGGTGCCGTCAAAAGCAGAGCTCATCAATTGACTTTCTGGCCCTGCGATTCTCAATCATGGTGGGATAGTTGACTATATGTAGTATCTACCCAATGGTTTCTTCGATGTTTGGTTCAATGACTCTGATGTAACCACCAAGGTTAGACGAGGGGTTTTGTTAATTTCTTGTGGCTTGGGATAAAGGTAAGATGTTATTATTCCTCCAACCTTTAATAGGATCGGGTTCCATTCATGGGGTATTCACTAAGGGTTATAGTATGGTATCACATGAGTGTACAATAGGGGGGTTTTCTAAGGCCAAATGGATAGATTTTACATAGGAGGGTCCCGTACGTAGGGGTTAAAAAGGCAATTTTGTTGCACGCAGGTGGTGTCCCCCTATTACTACTAGTGAATCCCCCGTGGTTCCATTGTACTTATACCAGAGGATAGCTCTCCCAAGCCCAAAGCCTCCAGTGTCCTAACTCAAGATCTACTGGGTCTACAAAATAGTGATGTAGAGGAGAATGATGGGCTGCAATATATAAGATGCATTTCCAAACAAGGACATACTTAGATTCACATTAACCACCTAGGAATATAGTAAACATGTACAAAGTGCATTGGGTAGTGCAATAGATAAGTTGAATTGTGGAACTATGAGAAAAGAAGTGCATGTCTATTTGATATATAGCAAGATTGAGCATGCACTAGCGAGGAAAACACGTAGCTAGACTAAACTTAATGAAGCATTGAAAAAGTCAAAAAATACTAAAAAGCATCAACAAACTATGAAAATTGTACTACCGACCTGGTAGCCGTGTATGATGGGTGTCGTCCAATTGTGCAAGCTACATAAAAGCAATGTGAATAGTTAAATCTTGCAATGAAGCATCACAGAGTGAAAATGCTAAGTATATAATGCACGTCATGTAGAATTTCCATACAAAAGTATGTGAGAGTGGACACTATGGTCTCTCCAAAAGTTATAAGAGATAGAAGCCTTGCCCTACCCCATAGGATTTATGTGTGGACCAAGAAAATGCATAGGTATGGATAATTGGATGCACATAACGGACCATGTAATGTTGTCAAGATGGAGTCGTCCAATAGGTGAGTAATGTACCCATGGTTGAGCCTATGCCAAGTAGGAGTGGGATCAAACATTTTTATTACTATTAAACCATCAATAAATCTTGCTCAAGTTTATGTGATTGGTGCCTTTTTGAAGAGCTATCATCTCAATTCCTCCTACTCCAATATTTGCATCTATCAGCGTCATCACTGCCACCATGTCTTTTGTATCATCCACGCAATCATCATGCCTCTGTGAAATCTTCAATCACCATCCCTATGGATACAATCTCTTCTATATTCATCTTCTCTGGCATGGTCTCTTTGTCTTTCCTACCTTGTCTCATGTCAATCTTCATCATGGTGTCGATCATGTCTAATGCAAATTATGCAATCTCCATCATCATCTCTTCCACAATTTTTTCCATCATGCCGCTTGTCACATTCACTTCTACTATCATGTCTACCATCACCACTAGTTCCATGATTTTGTCTAACACAATCTCCATCATCCTATCAATCATGTTTATTATATCTCCATCATGATCTCTTCAGTGCAGCTTTTTCTTGACTAATGCATTCACTTATGCTATCATGTCTTGCATCGCCAATGCTTCTGTGTTCTTCCTCTTCAATCAATTTAGCCTCATGCTCAAGCTCCATTTCCAAATCTTTGATTATTCATCTTTCTTTGAGGGACACTAAAAAGAACTGAATGTAAATGCTTACTTTCTCCTCTTCTAGAGTCTTTCTTTTAGGATGAAGCACAACATGAATGCTTGTGAGCATAGGGGGTTTCTTTGTACTCTTGTTTGGACAATGCTAGACCGTTTATTCATCATCATTGTTAGTGCAACACGTCCTTTGTATCTTTTCTTGTAATCATCATGCATTCTATGAGTCCTTCGATCATGAAGTCTATGATTCCTTCTTTATTCACCCTCTCTATCATATTATCTTCACGTTTCATACCTTCTCTCATGTTAATCATGTTTACCACAATCCATCGTCCTATCATCATCTATATTGCAATCTCCATAATCATCTCTACTTCCACTTCTACCATCGTGTCGACTGTTGCATCACTTGTGGTGCCAAAATCTCACGTGATGTCCGTCCAATCCGTTGTGACACTTGTGGTGCAAGAATTTCTCGATGCCCATGATACCCTTTACTACTTTGCATGTAGCTCGGCCTCACAATGACCCCAGAATCTCAAGGAGATGATTACAATGTGAATGTGGATTCACCCATTCTTAAGGAGGAAGAGCACTTGCTATGGTAGCCATCGCTACTACTGCTTGTCTTGCATGTGATGCACTAACGCAAGCTTCCAACCTTGCAAGTACAGTGCTTTGCAAGCAGTTTTATGGGCTTGGTTGGGTCTGTCACACCGATAGTAGCATTTTTCTCAATCTCAAGCCTCCACACCACTAGCATAATAGCTTATCATCATGGGAGATCTTTGATTCTCTCTCTGTTATCGATGAGGCTGAATCTAAATTCTTACTTTTTTTAAGGAAGCAGAACTTGAATGAAATTTTTGATGGCAATTCTCTTTATACATTTCTTGGGGCAACCATTGCACCCTCTTCCTGATGTAGCTAGCTCAGATAGTCTTTTCAGATGTGCGCTAAACTCCTTGCTTTTGTAGGACTTCTACATGCTTGATTGCCCCTCACATTTTCTACAAGCAACTTTTGCTACAACCCTACTAGAGGACACCACTATTGGTGCAAATATCTCCTTTTGCATCGGTTCCTCATAGTTGACCAGTTTTGACATTCGTCGATGGTGGGACTTCTTTGACTATGGCTCTACTCAATTCCTCAATGACCTATCTCTCGATCTGGAGGTAACCTATTTTAGAGTACACATTCTCTTTCTGGCCGCTAGAGGCACTGAGGCTCTAGGTTGAAACTGGGTGTGACAAAATTAATTCAGACTCTTTGGCCGCTAGCCAAGTTCAATGTGACCCACCCTTTTTGTTGGATGTAGACACATTGTGGTGTACTTCTTTTTAAACATTCGGAGTTCCCCTTGCTATGTATTTGTACATGAGGACTCCTGGATAGAGGATGTAGCCCTAGAGTTCACGCTCCTCTTGGTATAGGTTGGACAACCACTACATACATGTCTATCTCAAGGTTGATCAAATGCAGATTACTACCCATCCAAGCTAGCCTCAAAGATTGGGTTGGGTGTTGTTGCAACATTGGTATTTTCTCATTGATTCCATGAGGATTGTCCCATGGAATGTGTAGTGTCTATGTGGACCGCTATGAGACCTTTTTTATTAGCTACTTTTGGGCCTAAAGGCATCTAGGGAGGTGTATGTATGACCATTGCAGACTCATGGAAGCAGGCCATTGTGGGCACATGTATCATGGGTTACTATGCAGGTTCATGCTAAAGGATTCCCAAACATGCGAGTGCACGAGCTCTGTTTTGGTCACACATTGTGGATTGTTTGCTTCATGTAGAGCACTGGTGTATTGGGGGAACTTTAAACATGTTGGAGGACCCCTTGGATAGGGTTGGAGGAAGCCATGCTACTGTGCAAGGGACTGAGTTGGCAACTTGGGAGCGTTTATGTATGATCTTGAGGATTTTAGATGTTCGGCAACATGCAAGCTTTGTGCCACCCTCAGATAGCCTATCTCTTTGTTGTTTTGATCATAGAGTAGGGGGCGTGAATCTATCTCAGATAGATCGCTTCTACGCCAGTGACCACATCTATGACATTAGAGGATTTTTATGCATTTTGGCAGAAACTACCTTTTCAAATCATTCACAAGTGATACTGAGGCGGTCCGGGGCGGGCAATAAGAAGAGTGGCCTCTAAGCACCCTTCTAAGCTCCCGTGCTGCTCAATTGGGTTGGGGTTGGAAAAAACAACAAACACACACACAAACTCGCAACCTAACCCTACACAAATTTGGGGCACCACTTAGTTTTGGATGCGAACTAGGACGCGTAGAGAGAGAGAGAGAGAGAGAGAGAGAGAGAGAGAGAGAGAGAGAGAGAGAGAGAGAGAGAGAGAGAGAGAGAGAGAGAGAGAGTGCTCGAGCTGCTTTGAAATGTATCGGCAATGATCAAGCAAACACAATTATATATGTAAGAAAGAGAGAGAAGGGGGAGGGGATGCTTGTTGCAGTAATACCTTCTTACAAATCTGTCCACGAACAATCAAAGTGAGATTAGTATTTGTTCAACATAGCTTGAGTAAATTACACCACAAAACATCACAAGAAAAGCCACTCCAATCACTGTCTTAAGGCCAGGGGTGTCCTCTCCACCCTGTTGCCCTCTTACAATATGTGGAATTTATGGCTGAATTGATGACAACACCCAGAGACAAGCTATTAAGAACTTAAAAAAACACCAAGACACTTACACATCATTGTTGTCCATTACTTTACGCTGGAAGAGAGACAAAGTATCCAAGCGTAGTCCAAATCCACCCTCCTTGATTCATCAAATGTTTGGCTTACACTAGTAGGAGAAATGATAAATTTCCTACTCTCAATTGAATGATCACTCTCTCTTACAATGGCATAGAGTTCCCTTGCTAATCAACCCTAATACAACACATGCATATGCATAAGCCAATGAGCTTCCACTCAAGAGCTCCTCCTAAAGAGGTTGAGCTTGGCTTCTCAAGATATAGCATAGTGCTCTTGCTTATGACTCTCCCCCTTTTTGTGCTAGCTACACCTTCCTTTTATAGCAATTTTGAGGGCTAGGGTTACTCCTCTAACCATGGTTGGGTTATATTTTTAGCACTTATCTAATTTCTTTTGCTTGGAATTATCAAGAAGTTGGTGGGGATAGATGAATAAGAGAGAGAGGAGAGAAGTGGAGGTGATAGGACTTTTCATACTAAGTTAGTGTTAGTAAATTAGTAGAGTTAGTATTTTTATTGATTTACAAATGGAATTGGATATTTACAATGGGAGTATCCATGTAGGATACAAATAAGGAAGAAAAAACTCTTAATAGGTAAGAAACATGGATTTCTTACAATGTCAATGCTCCAAGTGTCCTGAGTGGGGTCAATTTTGACGCTTGTTGACGGTCCACTAGCTTTGACGGTACGTTTTTTCTCCACTCTTGACCTTCCTTGGGAGCCAAGGTAAGTGAACATGAGTAATCAATCACCATGATGTTGTCTTTCAAGAGAAGAGGCTGAATTTTGTGGTTTTTTTGATAAATATGGGTAATATGGAAGAGAAAAAATGAGACTAGGTGGTCAATTTTTGAATGGAAGTGTGTGTAGGAGACATGAGTTCACCATGGTTTCTCTTATTCTTGAAGGTTGAGATGAAGGTGAGTAGGGTGCAGAGAGGATTGGTGAGAGAGGTGGGGATGATGAGTGGAGAGGTGTGTGTGAAAGAGGAAAATGGTAAAGTGGAAGAGGGAGTGTGGCTGCATAGCATGGGAAACCTGGGGTCCACCAATAAAATCATAGCTCACAGCTCGTAGCTCAAAAAAACATGAAAACATTTGAGGTGAAAGTTCAGCCCATGAGCTACAACTTTTGTTTGTATCACCTTTTCAAATTCGCGGAGCATGTGATCCTTAAAAATTCAGCAAAACCGACTGTTTTTTTCCACTGCACAAAGTCCTTGTGAGGTCCTTCTTTGGACGATTCTTTTGAATACCTACAAGAGTGAGCCCCCCATGGTGCATGCATGTATTCCACATACCCTTGAACTTATTTGGTAGGTCTATAATTGAAGATATTGTTGAGATCATGATATAAGTGAATAGTACAACTAAGAAAATCAAATATTGAGGGGTCTAAAAATATGTACATGTCAAATATAAATAATATAGGTGGAAAAAATATAAAGTGGTCAAAATAAATCTCTCTCATTATAAGTCTACCATAAAAAGATGAATATTTTTGGTGGTCTACCTTTTTAGAGTAATAGAGAATAGATGTAGGAAGAAAAAATCACAATAGTGAAAAAATATACACATAAATAGAACTAGTTTTTTTGGATTTTTGTTTGGATGGAGTTACACCAAAAATAAGAGAAGCTTGCATGAAATTATGTTTATATGGAATAAAGAGTATGCAAAATGGTAAGAAAAAAATATGATAATGGTGAGTCAATGTACATAGCATAAATAACACACCATAGGTAAAAATATTAAATAAATACTAAAATAATTATGAAAAATCCTTTTATTTAGGCCCTATATACAATGAAATATTTACACACAAATGAGCCATAATATATATATATATATCTATTTTTGGCTCAACTAGCCCAGTGACTAGCTAGCTGAGGGTTTTTAAGAAAATATGGAGAAAGTCCCTAACTCACACACGCCTACATTGTACAGTGAAATGGTAGGGATAACCAAAATGTTTGAGTGATTTGATAGGGTGAGGTAGCTTACTATGGCAATTTTGGAAAGATGAAAAACGGCTATCATTAGCCCTTCCCCAAGATGATGGTATATTCATGTACCATCATAAAGCATATTTTCCAAAGAGAGTACTTCAGAGTCCTTGACAAGATCTTCATTGTTTGACCCCTCGGCATTTTGGCTCGAGTCACACTCATGCTTCATGTAAAAATACTTACATGAGACAGCTTCCCTTTGACAGATCTTTGGTAGATCCTTTGGTAGAAGGCGACTTAAATAGGGCTTCAGGCGATAACCATTTACCTTCCTAGAGTGCTCTTTCCCATTCAAGTCCATAAGTTGATACTAACTTGAATTGAAAGCTATGTATGGCCCCTGCCATCTAGTTTCAAATTTGGCATCAAAACGATTATCAAGTCGATTGTCATACCTTAGCACAAGATCTCCTTCATTGATGCCTTTGTCCTTCAGTTTCTTGTCAAGCTTTTCCTTCATTTGTGTGGCTTTCCTCTTGTAGCACTCGTATGCTGCTTCTTTTTTCCACTCAAGCTCAGCTAAGGTAAGAAGTCGATCCATCCATGCTTCTTGATCATCTTGTGTTGCTTTGCCATGAAATCGCATTGTTGGAATGTTGAGCTCAATTGGTTGTAAAGCCTCTTGACCATAGACCAAGTGAAATGGTGTGAACTCTGTGGCTTCCCTATATGTGGTTCGATACGCCCACAAGGCACCATCCAAGAAGTCATCTCACAACTTTGTCTTGTTTTTCACCATCTTTCTAATGATGCCTAGAATGACACCATTAGCTTTTTCTACCAAACCATTTGATTGGGGATAGTAGGGTGTACTATGACGATGTAGAATGTGAAGTTCTTCACAGACTTCTGTGAGCAAGCCCTTTCTAAACCCTGGACCATTATCAGAAACAATCTCCAAAGGTGTGCCAAATCTACAACAAATGTGAGTGTAGACAAATTTTCTCACTGTCCTCTCATTTACCTTTTCCACACTTTGTGCTTCCACCCACCTAGTCATATAGTCTAGAGCCACTAGAATGTAGAGGTTACCATTTTTTGTCCTAGGGAGAGGACCCATAGCATCAATGCCCCACTTTTCAAAGGGTCTATTTGAAAGCACGATTTGCCTTGGACCATAAACCAATCTTCTATTCCCATTTACTTGACAATTGTGAAAACTTTTACACCAATGTTGGACATCCACATGCAGACTTGGCCAAACATACCCCGCAAGCAAAATCTTCTTCTCAGTTAACTCTTGGGCAAAATGACCACCACATGCCTCTTCATGCAAACCTTTTAGAATGGCTGGAATTTCCTTGATAGTTGGTACTCTTCTGCACACTTGATCCTTCCCTCTTTGATAGAGGGATCCTTCTAGAAAGAGATACGCGCTTGCCTTTTTCATGAGTCTCCTCTTTTGAGCCTTCGTGAAGTCTTATGGAAACTCACCCTCCAAAATGTAGCTAATAATGGGAGTCAATGACTCCCATTAGGAAATTTCGGAGGTCATTTGGAGGGCCTTCTAAGAAAATGTATTTTTTGCACTCTCTCTCTAGAAAAAATGGCAAATAAAAGAGCTGGGTCTTTCATAGTAAAACTTCAAAAAGTGTACTTTAAGTAGATTCCTTACTCTTCTGAACATTCGTTCGTAGTGATTGAGGGATAATCCTCTTTTCAGTTGCATTGAATGAACAATGTCAATACGGAGGGAATGAGGCTAACATGGAGGGACGAATCCGCAGCCGCTATTCACTTTCCATTAAACCTGCACATTTGGCTAATGGCGCACTCCTCAAATGGCACAAATGTTACCCAGAAACGAGCCAAATATCACCTTCACATTGATTTGGACAATGAGTACCAACCATTGATTAAGCGTAGTAAAACAAACACACATATACCTCCCGCCTCCATAGACACGCTCAGAGCTCAAGGAGCTAAACACATAGATATCTGGACGAGAGGCTCTCTCTACCCTAAGAATCCAATAACTAATGCGTCTCCACCGTTTGTCAATCCTACAAGCTTATTGACCTTTGCTGGTGATGGAGAAAAGGGCCTTCTGGGTTATTGTAAATCACTTACAAGAGAAGCTGAAACTTACAAGAGAATTCTCCAAGCTCAACAATGTGAGATTGTTCGCCTTTCACATTTACATTCTACAGATCAGGTTACCATTTTGCAACATAAAACAGAGGTACAAGAACTGAAAGGAAAGGTGCGAAGTTGTCAAATGAAGGACACCATCTTGGGTGGTCGTATCCGAAAGAAGAAATTGCGCAATCTTGAAACATTGCAGGTTGCATCAGGAGGTCTCAAGAAAAGAATCTGAGCATTAAGGTGATGCTTCTTGGTTGGCTACATTGTCTTAGTTAAGTAATCTTTTTGTTTTTTCTTGTTATGCATTGTTTTCATGTGCCTAAATAGTGTTAGTGAAGCAAATTTTCTGTTATTTACTTATGCATTGTCTTCATGTAGAGATTCAATCTATCCTGACAAGGAAAACATTGACCCCAAAGCCAATATAGGAAAGAGATTGAAGCCACTTATAAGTAGAAGCCTGGCAGCAGATATAGTACATGACAAGAAGTTTAAGGTTCTACAAAGAAATGTAGTGGACCGCTTTATTTCAGAGAACTCAGTGCCTGCAAAAGAGATACAAGGCACACTTGATTCACTTGGTGTAAGCAAAAGAGGATATTCGGCTATCCAAAAGTCTGTCTCATCCATCTTTGTTAGGAAGGGTATAAAATCCAAACTTCTACCATCAGCCTCAAGTGTTCGGAAAGAGAGGCTTCAGCTTAACGAGGCACAGGGAGACTATCTTGGACAACCCTTTCATATTAAAGCAACTTACAGTGGCCATGGAGCGAACATGGCATATGATGAGTTCAACAATATTTTTATGGACCTGCGGATACTACAGAAGAGAATGGTGGAGTTTTACAACATCACATTTGAAGAGTCACGTGGGCTATTACATTTTGTGTTAAAACTGGATGAGTGTGAGCTTGTTAAAGAGAAAAAGCTAGAGCGTGTTACTATTACTTTAATGAATAGAGCCCTCTCAAAGTGTCCCAGCGATGATCCTTTATATTTTAGTGTTCAATCAGAATCTAACATATGGTGGCTTGGTGAGTTTGAGGTAAGCGATATTCTCAAGTAAGCTCAAATGTTCAGATCTACTTAAGTCTCATTTATTTTGTGTTGCAGGTAAAGAAAGAAGATCATGAGATTCTATATTGGGTGTTCCATCGAACTAATATTCCGGAGGTGATTGATCGACAGACTAACCAGGGAGAGGTACTACGTCTAGATGGAAGGGGAGACTTTCAAGTTCAGTGGCATCTTGCAGGTGACCTTAAAACATTAAAGTGCATGTATAATTGTGGAATGGGTGCAATGACAAAGTCACCGTGTTTGTTCTGCATGGAGCCTGCAAAGGTCATGGACCCAAAGTGGTGGAGAAAATCTCCAACACGTCACATTGAGGATCCTGCTTTTCGACCCGTTTTGAAAATACCACTTGTGAATGTCCACATTTGTACAATGCATGCCATTTGTAGAATTGTGGAGAAATTGGTCTACTTATACATCGGGTTTTCTTGGAAGATTAAGAACTCCGCAGAACGACAAGTAGCCCAACAGTGCTTAGAAATGGTACTGTCGGATATGGGGCTTCATGGTGGCAAGGTGAAAATCCAGCGGGATGAAAAGAGATCAACTGCTGAGAAGGATGTCCCATGCAAACCATCCATCGGTGGGGTGAAGGCATGGAGGTTTTTATCTAAGCCCCAAGGTACAAGAGATCCAAAGCTAACAAAACATGGAAAAATATATAACACATCTTATGTTAGCAAGGTAGAGTATCAGAGCTGGAAAAAGCTACATATTGCAGTCAAAGACCACGAACCAACTACTCGTAACGCGAAGGCTGAGGTTTGGCGATCAATAGACATCCTATTTTTGATGTGCGACAAAGATGACTGGTCACAAGGTGATATGAACAAGTTCAAGGAAAATCTCAACCTTCTGAAAAAATCATTCAAGACAGCATGGACAGACACCCAGATTACTCACTACATGGTATTATAATGTATTTCTTTCTCTCTTATGTGCAAATATGTGACTGTAAAACATTCTAACTAATCTGTTTTCATATCCAGCACATCATCTTCAATCATTTGCCATATTTTATACAGAAGTATGGGAACCCGGCAATATGGAATACCCAAGGGATGGAAAAGTCTCATTACATGGCGAGAAATGCTTATTTCAGGCACACACGACATGGTGGCTCTCGAATCAAGGCTAACAGTTTGAGAGAACTATTTTAATGGTTCTATCATAGAATCATTCCTCGAATTCAGGCAAAAGAAGTCTTGGCAAATTCAGCAACAGCACAACCCATCAGACATTTACAACAACAAAAAGCTAAAAGATATATGGCATACAACAACTCCGGAGCTCATGAAAGTCAACGAAGGTGGAGAGAGACAATGGTGTATGTGAATCACAAGTGGAGAAAGATACTCTGAGTGGATGACATTGTACAAAATTTATGTAATACATGATCTTATACAATTGCTACTTGAAGTGTATCAAGATTTTGCAGGTTCAATTTTGTTTTTTGGCACGTCACCCTTGTAACGAATCATGAGATGTTTGCCATACTCTAAAAGTTCATCTGGGTTTTGTCTACCAAGAGCTAGTGCCATTGGTGTGTAGGTGTAGTAATACGCTGCCCGACCACCTGTATAGCCTGGGCAGTAACCAAAACAATCTCTAGCAAACACTTTGTCCACAAGAATGACTTTATCTGCACTTTTGGGCAGCACCGGTCCACCCAAGAAGCGTGATAGTGTCTTGAATGTGTAAGTTGCTATTGAACCCTCTTGTGACATGGAATTGTGAAAAAATACTATCGGCGACTCGCAAAGCTTTGTAAGGTACTGTGCTAGGGCCGCATCCC